>NC_062288.1:102319151-102627181 GCF_902655055.1 Lutra lutra | reverse complement strand
CCCAAAGCACCACTGCTCCTGGAGGAGGTCACTGTCTGCCGCCACCACCTCCCTGTCCTCCCAAAAACCTAGGGCTCCTGCAGAACATGGGGGCCTGCTCCAGAGTAGGCTGGAGGCACTCCCCTGCAGCCTCCATCCCCATCAGGGACCTAGACCTCCATGCAGGCCTTCTCCACGCTTCCAGATCTCACTGCTTGCTACAACCTCAGTCGACCTATCTGCAGAGTGGGATCTCCAAGATCCCCCTTTTGTCTCCCCCTTCCCTCAGGCCAGCGTGGAACACACACTCACCCTGGAGAAGGGGACAAGTGCTACTTGCAGCAGACCCCACCCACAAGGCTTTCCCCGGCCAGCTGCATTGACATTTGCAAAGACAGACCATCACAGTCATCTTGGCCAGACTCAGCAGGGCCTTGTCTCCAGGCACCCTCCGGGCTCTCCCCAGCCAAATCCCTGACTAAGGCCCCGGACTACGGAGAAGGTCTAAAGCAATGGCTCCCTTTTATCCCCCAAGTTCCTCCATCCCCTCCCGCACTCACAGCCCAGGCTGCGCCCCTGTTCCTCCGGTCTCCAGCAGTGGCTCCTTCCTCTAGAGTATGCGCTGCCCAGCGCAAATACGGTAACTCTCCCGCAGCGACTCCCGCGCCCCTTCTCCCTCGCCCCCATAAAGACGGCCAGCTTCCCGCACCGCCGTTTTTATGAAATAGCTGCATGAATCAAAACAGCTGACCCCACCCACCCGACCTCCGCACACAACCGTGCAAACTCCCGTGGCCCGAGCGACCCTGGAGAAATATGGTAAACTCTGCGCCGCAACCTCGCCCCCACGAAAATACGTAGGCCTCCCACCCTGCAGCCGCAACCCACCCCAACCGGCTGCAAGCCCCGGCTCCCTCGGGGCGCGGATGCAACCCACCCCCCAGCTCCCGCAGCACCCCCCGGGAGGATCACGCAACCCCGGATAAATACGTAATTAAGTCGCGGCGCTCCCCGCTCCAGGAAAGGGTCTGCGCGGCTCCTGGCAAATACGGTAGCGCGCCCGCAGTGACCCGCCCCCAAGGGTCCGGCACCGGCCTCGATAAATACGGTAATCTCCCGCCGCGGCCCCAGCCCCGGCGGCCCGGGACTCACATGGCGCCGCCTCCCGAGCCCGACCGTCTCCTCCGCAGCGCCGCAGTCGCCAGCGTCGCCGCAGCCGCACAGCAGCCCCGTGAGGCTGGGAGGTCTAACTCGCCAACGACCCGGCTGGCGGAAAAAGCACGGCTTCGAGCGCTGCGCCCGCCCGGGCAGGAGAGGGAACCGGGCGGGAGCCGGTTCGGGAGCAGAACGCCCCGCCGGGCGAGACACCCCAAGCTCCCGGGCCCCCGGCCTCAGCCATTCCCATTTCAGGATCGTCCGAGGCCGCAAGCCGGCAGGTCGAGCCTCTTCCTCACCTCCCTCATCCTAAAGCCGCGCTGGCCTGGCCAGGCCCACGGACTGGCCCCCAGAGCCCAGGAAGCGGGGTGTGGGGGCGCTGGCGGCATAAGAGGGGGTGAAGGCAGGCGGCTGCGGAGCCTGTCGGAGCGGGGTGTCGTGGGTGGCAGACAGCCATCGCAGGGGCAGAATAGCAACTGCCCGAACTGACCGTGTTGCCAAAGCCTCCCCCACCCTACCCCCGACCCTCTGGCCCGGTTTATGCCACCAGTACGCCAGGGGACATGGAAGAAGTGACACCCCAACTGTCCCTGCCTTCTCTGAACTGGTCCCATTCCGCTCAAGCCGAAGATACCCCACAAAAGAGCCACTGATGACACCCCTGTGAACAGGGCTGGGCTGAATCCCAGCTTTCACCTGTCCTTCCATAATAACACCCCTTACCTATACCTTACTTGTCTTTTTACAAAGCCGTTTCCATATATTATCTCATGGGAGCCTTCCAATAACCAGGTGCCATCTAGGTTGCATGGGTATCATTATCCTATTTTATAGATGGGAAAAGAAAAGAAAATTGAGATGGCGCAGCTTCCCTGGAGACCCGCATCCCTAAGTGGCCGAGGCCGACGGGAAGGCAGGCCCACTACCCTGCTCGGCCTTCCCGGCATCACTCTGGTACCTAGACCCCCAAACAGAAACACGGTGCGATGATCATGGCTGGAAATAAGCTTGTCTAGAGTAAAAAAATAAATAAATAAATAAGTGCTTTCGAATTTACACTTCATAGATAAAGAGGCCAGAAGGGAAAGTCATCTTTTTTAAGTGGAAAGTACTAGAGGAATATCAAGTAGCCTTTTTCTCTGTGGCCCCTGGTAGCTGCCAGGTGGCGGGCCAGGCAGAGCATCTTACAACAGATGGTGGACGTGGCTGCCGGGGTGGCATCAACCCTGAGGAGGGGCTTGGGGAGACACAGGCCTCCTGGCCCCATGAGGCAGCCCCTGCCCCTCGGCAGTTTTCAGTGGGCCCTCCTGGGAACCGTACAGTTCCTGGCAAGGTCCACCTGGAAATACACTCAATCCTTATTCTCAGCACCAGACCTGAAGATCGGCCCTGCGGGCTATCGCACCTCGCTCTGTGAACCAGTTGATCCCAGCAGGTCCGCATCTGGCCCTCTCAGGCTTCTCCAGGACCCCCCAGCCCACCCCATCCATGGTGCTCCTGTGGCAGCGCACTGAGCTAATTGGGGCTTCTCGAGCTAGACATCCCAAGGAGATTGGTATTTAAAATAGAGGCACCAGGGAGGGAATTCTGGGAAGCCAAAAGAAATGAACCCACCAGGACAGATGTTCTCATGACATTGCCAAAAGGACCCCCTAACCCCTGATGACCCGCAGCCCCCCTCTGCCCAGGTGCTGGAGCTTTGCTCATGGAACAGCCACGCCTCCCACCTGCCCAGCTCCTGCTACAAAAGTTGTCAGCTGTCAAGAGCTACCGGCTTCCATCCCTTCTACAGGCTACAGGAGAAATGGGGACACTTAGTCAATGACCAGGTTTTTCAAAAACAAAACCAACAATGCACCCGAAGATAACACCCATGTTTTTAGCAGCATTTTCTAAGTAAGCTATGCCAAAGCCGCAAGGCACACAGCTGGGGGACGGGCGTGGGAGAGAGGCGACAGCCCCTAAACCCCACCCTGTCTCAGTGGGCGATGCCGAGGGCCCAGGGCTCCCAGGGCCCCCAGGCTCGGGGAGGCCTCCAGTCTCTACTCTGCCAATGATTGAGTTCTTCTGAGTCACTTCATCTCTCTGGTTTCATACACACGCACCCCCCGCAACACATGCACACACACACACATATACATTTCCCCCTACGGTTCTCATGTGCTGTGGTGGACACAACCGAATGGAGATGGGGAGTCTTTCTGCAAACGAAGCCATGCTTCTTCATTCAGGTGGGGCCCGTAGTGGGCATGGCAGCCACCACCACTCCACGAGGCTCGTGTGACAGCTGGATGTTGGACCCTAACAAAGGCCTAGGTTGCTCCCAGCCAAAGCATCCCAGAGAACAGCAGGCGTATGGCCCCCTTGTGGACAGAGGTGTGGACAGCTCAGAGGAGCCCTGGTGGGGACCCTGCTCCTCTCTCCCACATGCGGGGGGTGGGGGCATGCTAGATGGACTGTCTTCCCCGCACCCCCGTGTGCTTCCCGGCCAGCCCCAGACTGCCGCTCCTGCACATCCCAGCCTGGGCTTCCTCCAGCTCCTCCTGCTTTGGGCGGCATCCCAGGGTTTTCCGCTCAGCTGGGTCACCGCTTCCCTCCTGACTCACTCCTCCCATCTCCGCTAACTGAACAGGGACCACTACACACCCCCTTCCAAAGCACGGTGTTCTGGCTTCAAACTGCAGTTTAGCACACACCTTTGTTTTCCCACCAGGTCGTGGGCTCCAGAGGGCAGGGGCTGTGTTTCCGGCATCTCTGGATCCCAAGGGCCCAGCATCGAACGGCCCTCAGCTGACCTCTGGCGAATGAATGAACACATCCGTAGGCCGCAGCTGCCAGCCGTCAGCCAGCATGCTGATGCAGCGTAAGGAACGAGGGGTTGCGGGCGAAGCCACAGCCCTGGCGGCGAGGGCTGGGAGACCCGGCCGACGCACGGTTGGAGACGTGGGGCTATGGGTACAAGGTCTCATCTACTCCAAAGTTCTCTCTCCTTGACTTTAAGACCCAAGATGTGACCTAGGATCAATTCAGCCGAGTCCTTAAATTTGCAGCTGGCCTCCTAACACAAGTGGAGACTTCCTTTTTATGGGAGGGAGCTCTGTTTGGAGAAAACCCTGGGCTTCTCTTTCCATACTAAACTTGCACCCACATAAACTCAGTTCCGCAGCTTCTCATGCCGCACTTCAAGTACTCAGTAGACACGTGTGGCTGATGGCTGTGGTTTTGGACGGCACATTTATAGAACATTTTCCTCACCCCCAGAAAGTTCTCCTGGACAGTGCCTGTCTAGGGCTCTGCCCCCTTCCGGTCTGAGTAACGTAAGAGGCACTACTCTCTTTTTAACCCAAGGGACAACCTACAGGATGCCGTTCATTTTCCTCTCTTCTCTGCCATGATCCAGTGAGAGCAGTGACATATGAGAACATACTGTTTCCGGCCCCAACACTTCTCTTGCAAAAGGTCAAGAATATATATTTCTTTTAGCCAAATGACTTAAAGAATAAAAGAAAATGTTCTCAGAAGCATCCTCCACTCCCCCAGATGCTGTCTGCCAAGTCTCTGCTGGTCCCACTCTCCCCCCCAGCCCCATCCGTGCACCTGCCCGTGGGCCTCCCAGCCTCTTCCTCCGGCAGCTCCCCAGGGCTGGGGCTGAAAAGCAGGAAGCCCCATCCTGCTGTGGCGGCTGCCAGCTTGCTGGCCGACTCGAGGCTTAGATTGCTTGCCAAAGAACCACTGTTTCCCCAGTTCCTGGGTCATTTTTCTTAGCTCCCAGCCTGCTTCTAACAAAGGAACACATGGATGATGCCGGCAGTTGTGGGAGCCCCAACTCCGCCAAGCTCATCTGGCCCGTGGATCCCACCGCCCGCACTTACCCGGAGGTGGACAGGACAGAAGGCCTTTATGATCTTGATCTGCTTATGTTTGTTTCCTGTTCACCTGTGAAACCCTTTTCTTTCCGCATGTTCTAGAGTATTCAGGATTGTAAACCCCTGAGACAGATCTGACCTTCCTCTCTGATTTTACAACATGCCTCTTCCCAACCATTCCCTGGCCTAGTTTTACTATTTTACAACGAAGGGGGATGAAAATTAAAGTCGACAATGCCAGGCCACCCTTGGAAAAGCCGTTGGTTGTGGCAATGGAAGGAGCTTGGCTAACAGGAGGCCTGGGCCTGCCCTGGGTTTGTGACATGACCTGGTGGGCCACAGCATCCCCTCTTCCCTGGAGTACTCCCCGGCCACGGTCACTGACCTCACAGTGAGGCTAAATGACATAGTGAACAACAAGCTTTGTCAGGGAGCTGGAGCTGGGACAATTTATTCAAGAGCTGATTTATTTTTTCAACAATTTACTCAACACCTTCCCATGAAGGTGCGTCAACTTAAGGTCAGGGACCGTGGGTGCTATTGGCTGAATTGTGTCCCCCACCCCAAATTCATATACTGAAGCCCTGACTCTCTCCCAATAATGTAATGGCATTCAGACCTGGGTCCTCATAGAACCTCATAGAAACTTCAAACTGGGATCTTCCTCAATGACATTAGTGCCCTTATAAGAAAAGGAAGAGATACAAGAGGGCATGTTTCTCCGTCCCCCCGCCATGTGAGGACACAGGGAGAAGGCAGTCATGGGCAAGCCAGGAAGCAGGCCCTCACCAGGAACCGGATCTGCCAGCACCTTGATCTTGGACTCCCCGCCTCCAGACTGTGAGAAATAAGTATCTGTTGCTTAAGTCCCGTTTGATGAGGTGGCCCAAGTACCTGGCACATAGTAGGCTTGTTAGTGAACCAAATTGTTACCATGCCCTGACCTGGCCAAGGGACACACGTCTCAGTAATTCTTCGTTCTGAAGGATGTGGCCCCATCCCCCCTGTGACCCAAAGCACCCATCTGTGACATCAATCACTATGAGTGAACAAACCTTCTCCTACTGGCATGGGGAAGCATGCTGCGTTTAGGTCTCATTAACCCCAAGTCCTGCCAACACAGCTGTTGGACTGCTTTGGTCATTAGACAGAGGCCATCTGTGGATGAGGACACCTTCAATGGTATAGAAAGTCCCACCTGAGATCCTCAGCGGCTGTCTGCGCTGCCCCTCAGGCACCTGAATCCCCGGGGCTCTGGGGTCTGGCAGGGTCTATCCCTGCGGACAGCAGCTTTCCGATGCAGGAGTGGTACTCTGGGATGCCTTCCTGGAGGAGGCGGGCTTGCTTGACTGGGTCTCAGGATTTGCTAAGCGGCACAGTGGAAGATGCAAATGGCCCATGTGTAAAGCAGGTTGTGCTGAGATCCGGGGCACTGGGCCTCCCTGCGCAGGGCAGCCTGGGGAAGGAGCTGCAGGAGGGGCCAGGCATTCCGGGAAGGTAGGAGAGCACCTAGGGCCTAGAAAAACCCTCGCTGGACTGCGAGCCCAGAATCTGAGAAACTGGTGACCGACCAACCAGAAGCCAGATGAAATCTGGCAGCTCCTGGAGGAGGCAGCACTTCCCTGAGTTCAGAGAAGCCGCTGGGCCCCTGGGAGGGGCGGGCAGATGCGGTTCCTCCTCCTAGAGAACGCTACGGTCCCCGATTTTTCCTTGCACCTCTCGGCCATCCGAACCCTAATACTCCCACCACCCAGCTCTCTGGCAATTCCCCTCCTTCCTATGGGAGGACACGAGCCAAGGACACAGGCCCACATGGGAGCCATGGGTCCTCCTGTCAGCACCAGGGCCCCAGCACCTTGCTTTGGAAGGGGCCTCTGAGGCGGGGGTGGGGGGGGGTGGGTAGAGGTTGAGGAGGGATGTGGGAAGATACCAGACTGGTTTGGAAAGGGCAAGAGAACACTGCCGTCCACTCCCAGCAAGAACCAGGCGTGAGGAGCTGCTCGGCTCGTGCCTAAAGGTCGCTGTCCTGGTCCTGAGGATACCGCAGCACGTGCACAGACTTGGGGTTCCAAAAGGGAGGCTTACAAAGGACAAGGAGACCACGTGAGACAGTCAATCCTTCATTTTTCTCTTCTGCAACAATGGCATTGATAAAGACCCAAGTCAGCGACAGCCGTGGGGAGCGCCCCTGGGCTGCTAAGTCGGAGCAGCACACGTGGCTTTTTCCTGCTGCACGGCCCTCCCCAAGTTACCAAGCCTCAGCTGCCGCGGCCCCTCTTACAACTCCGCAGAACCGCCACACCCATACAGGCCCAAGGGCCCGCCCACTATGACAGCACCCTGGGCTTTGGGGCACTCATGGCGAAGGACCACCAGGGAACCATTCGCTCTCTCCAAAAATACACAGTGAATGGCCATTAAGTGCCGGGCATTGTCCTTGGCACTGGGACTATGCTTGGCCCGCCTCAGCCACCACCACTGGCTTCCATCCTTGCTATCAGTCTGTTAAAACTCCCCCTGGAGCCTGGCCTCTGGCGGTGGACAGCCTGCATGAGACAGTCTGGGGAGCCTCTCCCAGAGTCCTCACAGCCCCCTCACCCTCACAGGGGTCTGAGGACTGGGTTCCACGTCTGAGGGACCGAGGGCCACATCCAGGCTCCAGAGTGAGATCTGTATCATCCTACCTCCATCAGCCTCGCCTGGGACTGTGCCCTTGGGGATGCTTCTGGAATTCTGTCCTCTAGCCTTCAGCGCCTTGAGGAAATCACCCTTTCACCGGGTTCTAACCCCGAGGGTTGTAAAAACGGCCATTCGTGACCCCCGCAGCTCCTCAAACATGCCCTCCCACCCCCACCGCGCATCCGCTGCGTCCTGCACACTAATGCGCCTGATCCTTGGCGCCGGGGGTGGGCGCCAGGGGGCCCCGGTGCACGCGCTGGTGCTTGAGCAGGTGCTGCTTCTGGCTGAAGCCACGGCCACACGCGGGACACAGGTAGGGCCGCTCGCCCGTGTGGTTGCGCCGGTGGCGCGTCAGGTTGGGCTTCTGGCTGAAGCGACGGCCGCACTCCGGGCACGGGTAGGGCCGCTCGCCCGTGTGGATGCGCTGGTGGATGGTGAGCGCCGACCACCACGAGAAGCTCTTGCCGCACTCGTTGCAGATGAACTGGCGAGGCTCTCCAGGCGCGCTCACGCCGGCCCGCGCCCGGCCCCACGGCACGCCCCCCGGACCCCGGGCAGGCTGGGAGTCGCGCGATGGCTGCGGCGGCGCCGACAGGCCCGAGGGCGCTTCGGCCGGCGGCTTGGAGCGCGGCGCCGCGTCCCGCAAGGCGGGCCCGGGGAGCGGCGGCTCGGCGGCGGGGGCGGCGTGTGCGCGCTGGTGGGCCCGCAGCGCGGCGCGGCTCGGGCAGGTCTGGCCGCAGCTGGGGCAGCGCGCCGCCTGGGCGCCGGGCAGGTGCGTGCGCTGGTGCTTGAGCAGGTGCTGCTTCTGGCGGAAGCTGCGGCCGCAGTGCGAGCAGGGGTGCGGCCGCTCGCCCGTGTGGTTGCGCAGGTGGCGCGTCAGGTTGGGCTTCTGGCTGAAGCGACGGCCGCACTCCGGGCACGGGTAGGGCCGCTCGCCCGTGTGGATGCGCTGGTGGATGTTCAGGGACGACCACCACGTGAAGCTCTTCCCGCACTCGTTGCAGATGAACTGGCGCTGCTCGCCCGGCCCCGCGGCGGCGGCGATCGCGGCCCGGGCCCCCGCCTGGCGCCACCAGCCCTGGCAGAGCCCCAGCCAGGCCCACTCGGGGCGGCCCCGCGGCGGCCCGGGTCGCAGGCGACAGCCCCGGCGGGCGGCGGCGTCCCGAAGCAACTCCTGCAGCCCCGTGCGGGCGCCCTGGCGGTCCCGGGCGTGCGCGCGCTGGTGGATGCGGAGGCCCACCTGGTGGCGGAAGCAGCGCGCGCACTCGGGGCACGAGTGGGTGGCGGGCCGCGAGTGGGTCTTCTGGTGCTTGAGCAGGTGCTGCTTCTGGCTAAAGCGCCTGGCACACTCGGGGCAGCAGAAGGGCCGCTCGCCCGTGTGGTGCCGCTGGTGGCGTGCCAGGTTGGGCTTCTGGCTGAAGCTCTTGCCGCACTTGCCGCACGGGTACGGCTTCTCCCCGGTGTGGGTGCGCTGGTGGATCTTCAGCGACGACCACCAGCTGAACCTCTTCCCGCAGTCCAGGCACACGAAGTGCCCCTCGCCGGCAGAAAGAGCCCGGCCTGCCAGCCCCCCGGCCTGCTCAGCGGGAGGGGCCCACCCAGTCTCCTCCTGTCCCCCCAAGGCCCGAGGCTTCCCCATGGTCTGGCATGGCGGGAGGCCCCGATGCTGCTGCCGGAAGATGTTTTCTTTATCCTTCTCGGAAAGCACGGCCTGCGGCCCCAGCGTCTGCAGCAACCACTCCGGCTTCTCCTGCTTGATCTTCATCACCGGCCCATCTGCCAGAGGCAAAGGGAGAAAGGAGGGGAGAGTCATTCACTGCACCCTTGGCTGGAGGGAAGGAAGTGCCAGGAATGAATGAATGAATGAATGAATGAGAAAATGCGGTGGGAGGAAAGGATGCGGAAGGGAGTGTAGGAGGACGCGAGGGGGCAGAAAGAGGAGAGTAGGGAAGGTAGAAAGGACAGAGAAAGGCTGCTTGGGATGTGCTGAAGGAAAAGCACCAGAAAGGAAGAGAAGCTGCTGTTCCAAGGCCACACCCCCGCCCCACCTTCTCCACCGGGAGGCCCTGAGATGCAGGGAAGGTCTTCCCACCCAGGAACAAGCAGAAAACGGCCAAGCTTCAAAGCTTCTCATTCTTTTTCTAAAAGAATCTATGCGCCGGGAGCTTGGTGAGCGAGTGCATGGCCAGTGCCCCTTGGTGGGGTGACCACGCCCCATTTCCCCTGTGCTCGCTGTGGCAGCAGCCACCGGGCCCAGCGCCTCACCCTCCTCCACCTTGGCTGTTTGGCAACTCCACCTTTCTTCAACAAAACCACGAACAAGAAAGTAGGTCGGAAAGGTCCGAGCACCCGAGCACCCAGAAGAGGTGCTGTTATGCCCTAACTAAGCCCCGCCCACTTCAGTCTCAGGAGCGCCCCCCACCCACTACCGAGAACCTACCTCTCAAAGCGAGCTCGGTTCTACTGGGGTGCTCTGTCCCCCTTTCTCACCGCCCCACACCGTGACGGGAGAGGCCTGCTACAGGCACAACAGACAGACTGTAGGATCTGTAGGAAGGTTAAAAGCCGCGGAAACTAACGGAGGAGTTAGAAGTCAAGACTGCCCTAGATGCGGCGTTGTGGTTGGAAAGGAGGCCTCGGGGGATCTGGCAGTGTTTTCTTTTTGTTTTTTTAAGCAAGAGAGAGCCCAGCAGTGGAGGGCAGAGGGAGAGGTAGAGAATCTTACACAGGCTCCACAGAGCTGGACTCAGGGCTCGATCTCACCACTCTGAGATCAGGACCTGTGCGGCACTCAAGAATCAGAAGCTTAACCCACAGAGCTACCCAGGGGCCCCATTGTTCCCCCTCTCGATCTGGGTGCTGGTTTCACGCACATGTTCTCTTTATATGAATGTATAAAGCTTGTCACCTGTGCACTTTTCTGTGTTATACTTCAACAAAAAGTTTACATTTAGTAAAAAGTAGGTGAAATGAAACAGCTGGGAACAAAAAGAGAAACTTAATTCTGGTATTCAAAAGACAACAAAATAAACCCAAGGGAGGTAGGAAGAAGAAATTAATAGATAAATGTAGAGACTACAGGGTAAAGGAAACATAGAGATATAAAAAGGATTCTGAAAATCGTAAAATACTAATGCATAAATGTTGTATGAATTTGAAAAATCTGTATAAAATGGATGATTCTGTGAGACCATATAAATTAACAAAACCAACTCAAGAAGCGGGGGGGGGGGGGGGGGGGGGGGAGAAAAGTCCTAAAAGAGACAGAAAAGAAAGCTAACCTTCTACCTCGAAAATGGGTAAGAAGCCCCTTAAGTATAAGAACAGCTTTTACAGGGGCGCCTGGGTGGCTCAGTGGGTTAAAGCCTTTGCCTTCGGCTCAGATTATGATCCCAGGGTCCTGGGATGGAGCCCCACATGGGGCTCTCTGTCGGGAAGTCTGCTTCCTCCTCTCTCTCTGCCTGCCTCTCTGCCTCCTTGTGATGTCTGTCTGTCAAATGAATAAATAAGATCTTTAAAAAAAAAGAAAAAAGAACAGTTTTTACTAAAACTTCAAGGGAAGCATTATCCCAAGCTTACAGTGACTGTGGGGGAGGAGGGGAACCCACAAGCTAGCAAGATCCAGTGTCAACAAGACAAGGGCAGAGCAGGCAGGAAATTATAGGTTTAGCATTTGAAAGCAGACACCAAAAACAAACAAGCCAAAACATTGGCAAAGCAAGTTCAGCAGCATTAAAAGAACAACATATGACCTTGCTGGGCTCTTACCCAGGAAAGCAAAGATGGTTCAATATGTTCATGACATTGACTTTCTAAATAGGAAAAACCTGACACAATCTCAATGTAAAAATGTTGTATGATCAAGTCCAACATCATTTCTGGGGGGAGAGAAGGAAGAAGGGATGGAGGAAGAAGTAAGTTCTCAGCAAACCAGGCCTATGAGGAAACTCTCTTGGGCCGACACAGAACCTATACTAGAAACCCCAGCAGATATTATAGCCCAAGCGCAAGGGATTAAAAGCCCATTCAGGTTAGGAACGAGGTGACGCTCATGGTCACTGCCACTCTTCAACACTGTCCTTGAGGAACTAGTCAAAGCATGGGGGAGAAAAGAAAAATATATATAAATATTGGGGAGGAAAAATAAAGTGTCATTTGCAGATAATTATTAACATAGAATGTGTAGGAGAATCTACTGAGAAAATATTAGAAATAAAATAGTTTTATGGGGTGTCTCGGTGGCTCAGTGGGTTAAGTGGGACTCTTGATTTCAGCTCAGGTCATGACCTCAGGGTTCTGGGATCAAGCCCTGCATCGGGATCCACGCTCAGCAGGGAGTCTGCTTCAGGATTCTCTCTTTCCCACTGCCCTCCCCACCCCCTCAAAATAAATAGATCTTAAAAAAAAAAAAAGTTTCAGCAAGCTTGCCAGATAAAAAAACATATAAAAACTCATAACTTTTTTTTAATGGCAATAAAAGCTATAAAAATAACTGGGAATAGACCTAACATACACACATAACTTATAGCAAGTAAACTATTAAACGTTATTGAAAGGATAAAGAAAATGTTAACTAAAAGGGCAGCTACATCACATTCCTAGAGAAGGAAGGAAGCTCTTCACTCCAAAACAATGTTTAAATTCAGTGCAATCTTAATTAAGTGAATTACAAAATTTCTGATGTGCATACACCGTCCAGAAAATTCTAAAAATGAGAAAGGAAGAATTTGGTTTATACAACACTGCAAGTTAAAACACTACCACTACACACGTATGAGGATGGTCAAAATCCAGAACACTGCTGGCACTGGATGCTGGCGAGGATCCGGAGACCTGGGAACGGTCAGGAACCGTCAGCCGCCACTGCTGGGGAAGCCGAAGGGGGCAGCCCCTTTGGAAGACAGTTTGGCAGTTTCCGAAAAAAGAAACATACTCTTTCCATTCCATAAGAAATCACTCCCCTGGGTAATCTTGCCAAGGGGTTGAAAACTTCTGTCGACACAGAAACCTGCACACAGGTTTGTACATGCGTGTGCTGGGGCATGAGCGATTTCCGACTTCTTGGAGAACAATTTGATGGTGCCTATTAAAATTATAAATGTATCGAAACTTCCACTTCCTCCACCCAACAGTTTCCCTCTGGGTGTTCATCCTAATCAAATCCTTACATAGGACCGCACAAGGAATGTCCACGAGTTTTTATTGCAGTGCTAGTTGTAATTAGCAAAAGCGGGAGGCCAGTCCGATTACCATCAGTAACAGTTCCACAAAACGATCTCTCCCTTCGTAAGAAGGAATAGTAGGTAGCAACTGAGAAAAAAGCCAAAGAGCCATATATACGTGGATGTGAAGATTCCCAAAACATGTTAAAACAAACTAAAAAAGCCTGGAAAACAACGATCAGTCGTCTGACCCAATTTATGAAAAATAACACGCTGGCTCTCCACGTACAGACATAGGCAAACTCCAGACGACCCACAAGGAAGCCTGGCGGTGGGCGCCCTGCAGACGATGGGGACAATAAAAGGCTAGATGGGAGAAGCCAAGGGGACCCCCACTTTATTTGCGTTGTTTGAATTTGTATGAGGATATTCAAACATTAGAAGTTTAAAATCTTAATATCTGCATTGTTCAAATTTTTTTGAGAATATTCAAATATTAGAATTTTAAAATCTTCAAAATATTTTAAGAAATAAAAAGAAAACCTCACTTAGAACCTGGCAGGTTCCAGGGCCAAAGAGCCCAGCAACACCTCCACAGCCTCGCTGGCCATCACAAGGACACAGAAGAAGATGGGGTGGCTGCGGGGATGGGGTGGCAGGGTGGGGGCCCAGAAAGTACCTGTGAGGGGTCAGTTTTCCTCCCGGCAAAACTACCCCCGGGAGGCCTCCCCAGATGCTTGGTTGTGAGAAATCACTTTAGCAGGAGTCATCAACTGAAGATCAAAGTGGTCATTCAAACTGCTCATTGGCAGGAATTGAATACCCAACTGTAATGAGTGTACTTGACTATCAGCGGGTTTTAGATGCCCTGAAATGTTGGCCAGAGAAAGTACTTAACGGGCTAGGTGTCCACACTAGCAGTCAGGTAGTGAACCCAGAATATACTCAGGTAAGCGGGGCATCGCTGTCCCCAAGTGACAGGCTCCCAATTATGTCCCAGAGCCCCACAAATGTCACTGCCTTGCTCTGATTAAACCTGACCTTGATGTTCATCATGGTGGCTGATGGCTGGGAAGGCTCGCCATCTCTAGCCAAAAAGATGGACCTGGCTGAAAGCCCAGAGAACATTCCTGTCCACTGCCATCAGGCCCAGAGCAGACACAAGTGACTGGGTGGTGTGTGTGTGTGGGCTCCTCTGACACGTGTGCACGGGGACTCCGGTCCTTAGGGATACCTTCCCTCGGGGCTCACAAGGAAAACAGACCTTGGCCTGCCTGCCGAAGGAGTCCTAAAACAAAGGTTCGGCTCCTCTGTCATCATAAAAAAGGATAATTTTTTTAAAAATTCTAAATGGTGGGGCACCTGGGTGGCTCAGTGGGTTGAGCCTTTGCCTTTGGCTCAGGTCATGATCTCAGGATCCTGGGATTGAGCCCCGCATTGGGCTCTCTGCTTAGCGTGGAGCCTGCTTCCCCCTCTCTCTCTCTGCCTGCCTCTCTGCCTACTTGTGATTTCTCTCTCTCTGTCAAATAAATAAATAAAATTTTTTAAAAAATTCTAAATGGTTCAGATAAAACACAAAGGTGCCCAATGGGGAGCTACTGCTCAATGGGGACAGTTTCTGGGGCGATGGAAATGTCCTGGAGATCGTGGTGGTGCTTGCACAACCACGTGAAGGGACTTATACCACTGGCTCCTGCACTAAAACTTGGTTAAAATGGTCAATTTCACATTGTGTATATTTCACCACAATAAGAAAAAACACATAAAATAAGTAGAAATTGAAAGGTGCTTAAAAGAGGTAAGCTCATAATTATCTGAAAAATTTGGCCATCCAGAAAGAGTCCCTCCCTCCCTCTGTAAGGCTGGCTGGCAGCTGCTGGGAGCGGCGGAAGGCCCGGAGCTGGCAAGAACATGGCTGCGACCCCAGGGGCGCCCAGCACCCCACTGCCTCCATCCTCTAGGGCCAAAGCCAGTGTTCTTCCACCTCTTCCCTAAGGCCCCAGGGCAACTTAGAAGCTGCCAGAGGTGGGGAAGAGGGCCCTGGCTGACCCCATCTCTCATGCCTGAACCAGGAGTCTACTTGTGTTTCCCTGGGAAAAGGTTCCTTCTGCCAAAACGTCTGGAACCAGCTGTCCTCAGTTTTACTGTAATTATGGTAACACCAGCCTCTCTTGCCCTCTCATACACACACCCTGGGGGTTCCCAGGCTTCAAACTGACATGGCAGTGGTGGGGAGCTGGCCTGGGAAGTGGGGTGACTATGCTCCCTGAAGTCTGTGTCAGGACCCGGCCCCCAGGCTGCACGGTGTCCATGTCTTGCCCCACCCCGCCGAGCTGGATGACTCATTCCTTTGTTACCCTACTGCCCGATGCTTGTCTCCATCTTGGGTTCGTTGTGGTGATTATCCTGGGAAGGCTGGGGCTCTGGGGTCCATGGGGCAAGGCCCCTAGAGGGGAGGGGAAGTAAAGAAACCAGAGTCACTGAGGCAAGGGGCAGCATTCCCAGGGACAGGCCCTGCCCCCCTATCCCAGGCCCAGAGCCTTTGGGCAGCAGGGTGCTGTGGGGGCCAGCGATGCTGGGGGCTGGGGGGCCTTGTGCCCAGAGCACAGGCCTGTTCACTCACAGCAGCACCTGCCTGGCAGTTTCCTCCCCACGGCCCATGAACTCAGAGTGACCCCAGCAAGCTTCCATGGACCAAACCGAAGGCACTTTCCTGATCAAAACCCAACAGGGACCGTCTTACCCAGAGGTCTGGTTTTCAGCTAGACCAGCATCACCGCCCACAGTTAGCAAACGCCTCCTCACCCTCCCGGCCTGGCTTTCTGCGCGGGTGTACACATATCCTCTGCCTAGCGAGGCCCCATGGCCTTTGGTCATTTTCTTAGCTCCCCAAGTCTGTCTTCTTTGCCTTCTTCGACATGACCTTCTACCTCCTAGTCCCGCTCTGCAATTCAGCAGCGCACAAGCTCCTAGTGAGGGCAGCACCTCACACTCAGGGGGAGGACAGGGAACAGGGCAGGGAAGACAGGCCTGGCAGAGGAGGCCGCAGCGGGATCCCACCTGTCCCTGCACTCCCTTACCTGTGCTCGCACCAGCCAGGCCACACTCCATCGGCGGAGGCCTCCCGGGCACCAGCGCTTGCCTTGCTATCTGTGGGGGAGAAGGGGGCAGAGGAAGGAGAGCTGGCCAGTGGGACAAGGACCAAATGTCCCCCCTACCCCCCGCCATCTCACAGAACATTTTCCCTCTTTATCAAGAGCTTCTCTGTCCCCGACCTTGGTTGAAAGTTTGGGGCTTTTGTAAACTTGCACACATACCTGCTAGGCAGGTCAAACAGGCATTATTCCCATTTTAGGAGGACGAAACTGAGGCTGGGGAGGGCCCCTGACATGCCTCGAGTCACAGAGGCAGCTGAATGCTGGCGCCCAGGAGGCCCCAGCTCTTCCAACTCCCAGACCACAGCCTCACGCCTGCGGGTTCAACATCAGCGGAGCCGGGGGGGTGTGTGTGTGTGACAGATGCACCCCAGCTAAGCCTGGAGATCCGCCTGAGTGGTTGTGGAGATGCCCGGAAAGGCAGGGCTGGCCCTTCAAAATCACCGGCCCCTCTCCTTCAAGGTCCGCTCCGGTCCCTACTGCACGCAGGATCACACACAGGCCATCTGGGGGACCCCAAGGAAGAGTTCATCCATCCGGGGCTCACCTTTTTTCCTTGTTTTAATGTTCAAGGTTTTAATGTTCAAGGTTTTGGACACGTCCTAACTGGCTCATTGAACAGGTCAGCTGGGGGGGGGCAGGCTCTTCCCCAGATCCCTGCCTGGCCCTCGCCTTTCAGTCTCTGCCTCAATGCCACTTCCTCCGAGTGGCCCTCCCTGTCACAATCCTAACCCCACTTCGTCTTCCGCCGCAATGCTTTTCGCCACCTGACGCAGTATGTACTTGTCTTCGTACCCCGTCATCTCACTGCTGAACGCCCGGGGCCTGGGAGACAGCCCCCGCCCCCGAGGGCACTTCCGGTGGTGGTGTGTGGCCTGACCGCTTGGCCCGCTGACCTGGACTGGCATGGGGGGCAGGGGCATCATTTTCTGCACTTGGTGCCATGGGCTGCCTCTCCTGAGGTTGTTTTACACACCTGTACCCCCTCGTGCCCACACTCGCCAAGGCCCAAGTGAGGATACGCGGCACGTGTTGCCCACAGTCCAGGTGCTCAGCTCCCCCTGCTGCTACCAAGGGGCTCCTCCAGGTCCCTCGGGGCTCTCTTCCTGGCCACCTCACAGAAAGCCGTCTGCTCTTGCTCTCCACCTCAGGCCCTCAGGAAACCCCATCCCAAGGGCATCCCCCCTCCCCTTTCCCAGGTCCCCTTCCAACAGCCACTGTGGTGGTGGGGGTATGTGTGTGTGCAGGGACCCACACCAGGAATCTAGGCCCTACCAAGATCAGGGCATCAGGGCAAATATGAATTTTAAAAAGAGAGAAATCGATTTCCCTGGGGAAAAGGGGAAAGCAACTCCGACCCTTTCTTTTAGAGCATTTACTTGAGAAAAGTTGTCATCGTGAATTTCTCTCTGCCCCTTTGAGAGAGGCATGGAAAGCTTTTCAAAAGCTACACAAGCCTCTTGCCAGCTTTACAACCCAGACCTCTGCCCAAGCCCTTGGGAGCTGCCTCCTTGAAATGTAAACACCAAGGGAGAGGGTGACCCACGGGGGGGTGCCGACTTCCACGGGGCACCCAGCTCCAGGCTGCAGAGCCATCTCCCGTCCTAAGCACAGGAGGCCACACTGCTCCTTGGGAGAAAGGCAATTAGCAAACACAGGCGGCCACCCCATGGCCAGGTGAGTTGAGGATGCACTCCAGGTGACAAATGGTGCCATCGGGGGAGTCCTCTTTCTTGAGGACGAGTTCCGCTCTATCTGGTGGCAGGCTGTGTCTGGTCTGCTGGGCTGTGTCACTGGGTGGGGGAGGCCAGTGGCAGGGGACCTCCTCCTGCTTTCCTAATCTCTTGTGCGCATTTCTATCTGCTTTCATACTTATTTGATTTAAAAACAAAACAAAACAAAACAAAACAAACAAAAAAACTTCTCTTTCTCTCCTTCTTTTGTGGGGAACTTTTCAGAGTTGGGAGATTTTGTTTTCAATTCTATTTCTGCACCAGGGGTCTGCTCTGCACCCCTACTGTGGTTTCTTACAGAGGCTAAAAGCTGCTTGTGGTGCAGAGAAAAAGCAGGCAGGGAGAAGAGGGGAGGGAAAGGCCCAGCAGGAGGGCCTTGATGCCACCTCTTCCCACCAGGTTACTGTGTGGCCCACACCTTGGGGAGGCCTCTCTCCCACTGGAGATTTGATGTCCTCCTAAAGAGGCTCAAAGGACTGGCGAAGGGGTAGGCCACCTTAATTCAGGAAAACTCAGAGGGTCCAGAGGCTGGGGCCACAGTTCAGGGTGAGGACAGAGGGTAGGGCCTTGACCTTATTCACAAAACACCCACACAACACAAGGGGCCTCCTGAGCCCAATCAGATGGGTCCTACTTGATCCATTCTGTCTTCCCAGGGGTATTATGACCTATAAGTCAGCTCTGGTGGCAGGAAGGCTTCAGTTACCGGTGAGTAATTTACAGCGAGCTACAGAGCAGCTCCCTGTGTCCCTGGGCATTCTGTCCCTGCCACACCAGGGCTCAGGGGGGTCCCGGTCAGCACAGGAATGGGAACAGAGGGGAGGGGACCCCCATGGGCCCAAGGAGAAGAAGAAAGAAATGAGAGGGCAGGGGACAGGAGAGGCACAGAGGACAGGAATGGGGGGCAGGCCCCCATGTCTTGAGGGCACCTCCCACTGTGTGCTCAGATGGGATGCCTCTAGAAGACGGGCCAGCAGGTGTCCTACAGGTAAAAATCCCGAGAAAGCTGAACAGAGGGGTGTCTGCGTGTGGCCACGTGTCTGCAGGTCAGCCAGGCGACCCTTCCCTCTTCTGCCTCTGCCCCCTACGCTGCCCTGCAGGCCCCTTCTGGCTGCCACTCACCGCCCCCCTGACCCATGGCTCCCCCGACCTGGCCTGGCATGCAGGCTGCCCAGCAAAATGCCCCTGCCGACACAGAAGGCAACAGGGCCACGCCGGCTCCCCCGCGGTGTCCACACTGAGTCTCGGAAGGCTGCCTGGCCTCACCCCCCCCCCCCCCGCCCCGTCTCCAGCAACCCGGCCCAGTAAGTTCTACGGAGGGTGGGACACGCACAGGGGCTAGGTCTTGGGACAAGTCCCTGGTCACTTCCCCCTTCCCGGCACCTGGCTCTGGGCCTGGGCCTGCTCCATGGGTGAGGCTGCAGTTGGGGTGGGAGCCCCCCTGAGAGAGGCTGGGGGCGGGGGGACAGCTGCTGACAAACCTCTCAGAGTGAACAAAGGGAGGACTGTGCCTGGCGGCAGGTGGTAAGGTCTGGGGCAGGGGAAGGTAACAAAGCGGCTTTGCTCCCAGCAGAATCCTGGGGGCAGGGAGGGGAGCGGACGGCAGCTGGGGTGAAGAGAAAGGCCACAGACAGGAGGGGCAGCACAGGGACGCGTTCACGTCCCCCCACACCCTCCCAACCACAGGCCCCTGGAACTTTTCCACCAGCTACGCACGACCTTCCCAGAGCAGGCCGCAGGCGGGGCAGGGGAAGTGGATGACACCTCGTGTGTCCTTTGTCACTGGTGGAGCGGGGACTGGCCCCATGCCCCCACCAGGAGCTGAGGCTGGGAGGGGTAGCATCACCCCAAACCATGGCCCACAGGCCCAGCTCCCAGGCCCTCCTCAGCCACGAGCTCCCACCGGGCCCACACCCAGGTCCTCAACAGCCACCACAGCCCCGCTGCCCCCACAGGAAACCGCAGGCAGGGGGTCCTCTGCCCCAAGTGCTCCTTCCACGTCAAGCAGACCGCCTTTGCCACACCAGCAAGGCTGCCGTGTGTCCTGAATGGCCCACATTTCCATTAGCCACATCTTTCCCACCCCTCAGCTGGTCTGACCCCATCTTGTCCACAGCGCATGGCCCATCCCCCAGCCTCCCGCCCCCCACCCCCCATGCTCTAATCGCTCTAATCTGCCTGGCCCACTCTCCGATTTCTTTCCTTGGGAGTTCCTGGTTCCCTGCAGGCAGGCCCTGCTTCCCATCTCCTTGCCCTGACCCACCGCGCTGGCTCACACAGGTCAGATGCCCAGGGACCCAGACTCGAGACTGTGGCTCAGGACAGCATTTGTAAGTGGGTGGCCCCACTCAGGCTTGACCCCAATAGGGGGTGCTCTCAGAGTGCTCCCTCAGGGCCCAGGTTCTGCCGCTCCTAACCTCACTTACTGAGGGGCATGGGGGACAGCCCTGAGATCTTGATATTGATCTGGCCATGGAAAGAAGGGTGCTTAGCCAAGACCCCCATACAGACAGGGAGAGAGTCCCCAGCCGCTGAGCACCGCTGTGCACCAAACACTTAGCAGGCATCGCCCATTTCCTCCTTCACAACCAATTATGGCTGAGGAACCACGGCTCCGAGAAGTTAAACCATTTGCCCAAGGTCACACAGCTGGTAAGAAAGAGAGCCAGAACCAAACTGGGGTCAACCTGGCCCCACGAGAGCTCCTTCTCAGAGACCATGTCGCCTCCTAGAAGAAAGTACGGGACTTACCAAACCTTAAACAACCCTTCCCTTGTTTTCGGAAGGCTGGCTTCTATACCCACACGTGATTATTCAAATTTACATAAGTCAACTTTTAAATTCAGATTCTCCATCACTCCTGACAGCATTTCAAGCGCTCAACGGCCTCATGAAGCCCGAGCTCCCGCAAGGACAGCTGAGGACATTCCAAGGTTCCTAAAGCTCCACGGGACGGCGCTGAGCTAGACCGTGGGCTCCGGGCAGACAAGGGCCTGGCTCCGTTCACAACCACACCCGGCTTTTTTGCACTTCACAAATGCGGCATTTTTTTTACAAACTGAAGGTTTGTGGCCGGTCTGCGTGGAGCACGATTTTTCCCGACAGCCTTTGCTCACTTCCTGTCACTGTGTCACATTTAGGTAATTCTCACACTATTCCAAACTTTTTTGTTATTACCATATTTGCTAGGGGGATCTGTGATCAGTGATTACGACCTACGGAAAGGCCAGACGATGGATAGCACGTTCGGTCAATGAAGTATTTTTTAACAAAGGCATGTACGTTGTCGGTGTAGACATACGGCTGTCGCACACGCAGCAGATACTGTATCATGTAAATAAAACTCACATGCATCGAGAAACCCAAAATCCACTTGATTCGCTTTAGTGCAGTATTCGCTTTCCTGCAGGGGTCTGGAAACAAACCTGCGCTATCTCCAAGGTGAATCTGTAGAATGAATGAATGAGTGAGTGAGTGGAGGAGGGAAGAGAGGGTTCCTCTGGCCCCAGTCCTTGGTCACTGATGACAACCATCTAGGGACAGGGGGATGGTGTTTTCCGCCGGGGAATCCAACTGCAGTCATGGTCAGTGGTGTTTCAGGTACAGTATGCAGGGATGGGCATCTGAGAAGAAACGGGTGTGAATGCTAAATGCATAGACACATCCGGAAACAATCCTAGCTAACATCTAACACAGCTAAGGAAAGCAAGGTTCAGAGCCGCAAAAACACAGAGACGCTCTTACATAAGGGAAGAGCTGCAAAACTGTACATAAAGTACGGAGAAGCTGAGACCTTCAGAAACCCACAGACCCACCTGCAGACGCACAGACACCAGCGTGTGCAGGCACGAGCCACAGGAGCACGACACAAGTGGTGTGCCCGTGAACACGGGAACGTGCATCTGCGCGGGACTCTGCTACGCTCTCAGCTGCCCCCTGCTCCAAGAAAGGGAACTCAGGGAGCTGGAATCGAGGCAGTATGATGGGGGGACAGTCACCACCTGTTAGGTGCCCCAGTTGTTTCGGAATCTTCAGAGGCCCCCAGCACCTACACAGTCACCCCAAATTCTGCTCCCCGATGTGAACGGGCCTGGCAGGAGGAAGAGGGTGTGTGTGGACTTTCCTGTTGGGACCATCTCAAGGCCACACACTGGCCACATAAGTCACTGGACCCTCAACAGCCCTGGGAGGTGGGGGTCTGGGCTACATGCATGTGCCTAGCAGGGTAGGAGTGGAGGGGGCTGAGTGGACGGTGGTAAGGAAAGCAGGGCTGGAGGCTGGGGGCCCTGAGCGCCAGGCAGGGGGGCTGGACTCGAAGCTCTGGATGCTTCTGCTGGCCTAAGGCTCAACGTCTCAGCTTCACTGAGGGGAAGGAGGCAGTCTGTCCTCTGTCATGCCCCTGGACATACCAGACCTCCAACCTTCCTCTCGTTGAGGACACACATACCAGTGGCTTTAAAATGTTATCAGAAACACAGTGCAGCTGCCACCGGGGCCCCAGGAGACCTGCTTCCCATCTCACATGGCCCCAGGGCCCACAGACAAACAGGCCCAGAGGCCCTAGCTCAGACCAGGGAAGTGTTGCCGCCACAACCTAGAGGCCCACCTTCTCCCCTCACCCAAGCACGGCATACCCAAGGTCCTTCTGGGCCTCCCACAGGACTCCCCACCCCCTCCAGGGCCTCCACCCCATCTTCCTCTTCCCTCACCCACCCTGCTCCCCCAGAACGCCTCCAACTTCTCCGGCTTCCCCCAGATGGCACCCAGCACTGGACCAGGGGTCCCGCGCACCTCCCACTACGGCCCTTCTTCCAAGCCCTGTTCCTTCTGCCTCTTCTGCTTCAGCACCTTTAGACCTCGGTCTCCCAAACACTGCAGCCCCCAGTCCTAGGACAGGGGTCAGAGGAGCGAGGGAAAAGGACAGGCCATCATTCCATAGAAATTCTTAAAATTATTATTTGGAAAATACTAACACATATTCCTTCAGATAGACCTGTGCTCTCAAGCAAGCAGAGAAAACAGTGGGAAATATTCACAAAGTGCAAGACGAATTACTCTAGGTCACCCTCCCTGCCACCTACGTTATGAGAACTGTGCCTCAGGGTTGCCCTGGTAGGAACAGCCCAGTTCAATGACCTCAGGCTGCTTCCACCGGCATCACCTGGGAACCAGGTCCACCGACAGCGGGGGCAGCTGCCTCATCCTATCATGCCTGCCCCACTCCCAGAGGCCCATGACGTAACCCCAGGCCCATCTTCGAGGCACCTCTTTCCAGCACTTCTGCCTCCACACGTCCAACATTCACCCCTTTGCTAGGACTGCCCCATCTCCCCTCCCTACCCCTGTACCTGTCCCTCACCAGTGGCCTCCACATCCCCAGGCTCTGCTCCCCCGTCTCCCTTTAGAGAAAAGAGCAGCACCCACATTCCTCGGCCCCAAGGTCCAAGACTCAAGAGCCCACCAGGGCCTGGGGACCCCTATGACCCGATCTGAAGGCAAGACATGAAACTAACTGCTGACAACACTTTGAACAGATGTCACTTTCTCATTCATAAACACTTTCCAAAGCCTTAGAGCTTAGAAAGTGTAAGGAGTGTCCTGTCCCCCAAACCCCCTGCTTGTCAGATGAGGAAAGCAAAGCCCAGAGATGATCCCCCTTGCCTCATAAAGAGTTAGACTGAGGTCTCCTTCTGCACACTCTGACCACACTCATCCCTCCCAGCCATCGCTGCACTAGGAAATCTTGGATTCCTCAGCTTAACCCTCATGGGGGGCGGGGGGCAGGTGCATGGGGTTGGCCCACCAGCACCAAGTTCAGAACTTTGTCCTGGGTACCCCCTGCCTCTCCTGGGGGGACAGTGGTCTTCATCGGGCCTCTCAAATCCACCACCCCCTCTCACTACCCAGAGTACAACTGTCGCAGCGCACACCTGGGTAAGGTTGTACCAGTGCTGTTTTTAATACCTCCAAGATCTCCCACTGCCCCCCCACCCAGTTCAGGCTCACTTCTTCTTGCCCATAGACTGTACCAGTTTTTATAGCTTAACTTGCCCCTCCGTAATCCATTCATCACCCAGAACTCAAAGCAATTTCCCCCAAATTACAATGAGGACATGTTACTACTTTGCTCAAAATACTTCCCAGTGGGTCCCCAGCACTTTCAGGTTCAGCTAGAAATTTCTTGGCAAGACCATTTAGAACCCGCCTCTGCTCGCTTCTCCGGCCTCCCAGCTCCCCATTGTCCCAACACGTGACTCTCTGACCTTGCAGCATCTTGGCTGGCCTGTGACCAGTCTTGGAATACTCTTGCCCAGCTCTTCTCCGCCCAGCCTAGATCAGGGACCGCTCTGAGCAGGAAGGCTTTTTTGGATATGCCAGGCTCAGTTAGGGGCCCTTCTCTGTTTGACCTGTGTACCCACCCAGCCTGATACCACGTACATGGGATAATAATAATTTGTGTCTCCGCAGCAAGACCGTAAACATCTTAACATGGAGTATTTCTCTCTCCCCAACACCCAGCCCAAGGTCCCGTGTGTTGTAAACCATTAAGAAAAATTTTAGTAAAGAAACACAATACAGAAATTTAAGTCCAAAACGGATTAGAAGCACAGAATCATGGAACCTTAGAGTTGAAGGGAGACTAATACCCTCTAATCTCTTCATTTTACAGATGAACCCAGGGACCCCAAAAACAACAGCTAGCCGTGGAGCCTGGACGTGAGCCGGTCTCAAGCTCCTGGGCTCTGACCACACCCAGCCCCAGGTCTGACTGACCCCAACACACTCCAGGCTCCGCCCTGCCAAAGGACTGGAGGAGGCAGCATCTCTGTTAGCCTCCACCATTAGGAGGAGCCCCCAGCTCCTACCCCCACCCCCACTGAGGTCTTGACTCCTGTGCCCATTTTCCTGGAATGGAGTTCCCCCAACACACGCACACGCACTTCCAATTTCTGTGGTGCTTCCCCCTCATTGTTCGCCCTCGAAATCTTCATGCCCCCTCAATGAATCATTTATTAAGCAGCTACTCTGTGTCACCGTGCGGGGAGCCCTGGGGTTCCTGCCCTCCAAAAGCTCGGTCTCTCCGACACAGCCGACACAGCCCCGAACACAGGGACAGCGCTTGGGCAGAACGCGCCCGAAGGGACCAGGGGTCAAGCCCTCCGCTAACCACCCCGTCCCTCCCGCTCTCACGGCCCCCCTCCTGCTCTCTGCCCGGGCCTGCAGCCCCCTCCCACGCACGACCCGGGCCCCTGTCCCCAGGGGCTGTGTGGGGGTCGGGAAAGTTCGGGGCCGCAGCGCCAGGAGCTCAGAAGACCCCCGAGACCCCCGAGGCCGCCGCCAGCCCGAGGGTGGGTGGAGGCAGCGCGGGAGGAGCGGGCAGGGCGCTGGCCCCACAGCACGGTCCGTCCCTCCGGACGCCCCTCCCGCCCGGATTCGGAGGGACTCCGAGGGAGGGGACGGGAATAAATACCTTGACTTTGTGGTTAAGGTTAACGGGAACTGCCACCCCGGGGCGACTTGGGCACTGGGCTCTCCGGCCCCGCCAGTCCCGGGACAGGCGGGGCGGGCGCCACCCCCTGATTGGCTAGCGGGCTTAGTCATCCCCGGGGCCGTCCCGCGGTCTGATTGGCCGCGCCGCTCAGATGACCAGCTCCGCCCTATCGGAGAAGCCCGCGGGGCGGCCCCTTTGTTCTCCTGAGCCAATAGCCCTGGTGGGCGGGCTGACCCCGCCGCCCGCTGGGCCTCGCGGGGCCCAGAGCTGCGTTAACGCTTTGGCTGCTGACGCGCGAGTGGAGTCCAGGGCTCCGAGGGGCGGAGGAGCGAGGGCGAGGCGGCGTGCTGGTGACCCGACAGTGCCGCGGCACTCCGTACTTCCCCTCCGCCGCGCTCTCCCTCCGGCTCTGGCCCCGCGGACGCGCTCTCAGATGGATCCCGTCGTTCCGCAACTCTCCGTCCGACTCAGGACGCGCCCGCACCGCTCTTGGTGCGGGGATCCGGGAGGACAGGACGCACGAAGCCCGCTCTCGCGCTCACACTCGAGTGTGCATGTGACATGGTGGCACTTGGTACACCAAGTGTTAGGGTGAGAAGCTGTTGTACCGATCTCGCGCGACCCGAGAGAAATCGCCGTCCGCACCGCGCGCGGCGCCGGGCACGTCGTGGGTGCCCGATAAACGATCCTGAGGTCTCTATGAGAGAGACACACCGAGACCTCGTTACACCCACCCCCTCGCTTTCTCGTCAGGAAACAACGGTCTGAAGAGGTCACGTTCCTGGGTGGAGTGTCCCAGCAGGGGACTCTCCAGGGAGGGTCTTGACTGGTCTTGACTGCTCCGGGAGACCTCCGGAAAAGAGAATTTTCTCTTCTACCCGCACTAATTGGAAGCAAATGTACCTTTATGCCAACAAGGTTCCTCACGCTGCTCCCTCCAGCCCGCTGGGTCAGCTCCCACTGGCAGGATTCTCTCTGGAGCTGCTGAGAAACTGCCTTTGGGACTGGGGGTTGATAAAGACAGAGCTGGCCTCTCTCTCCCTGAGACATCGACTGTGGAGCTGGTGGGCCTCGTTCTAGTGAATCAGTAGCCGCCTCCTAGGCATTGCCGTGGCCCAGCTATTGTTTGGCTTAAGGACAATAGACACTGTAGAACTGAGATTCTGTCCGGTTTGCCACTAACTTTTGTGCAGTTTTTCTGTCTCTGGACTTTGACTTATCTGTAAAAGAGTAATTTCCTACTTACATACTTACCTTTCCTGACTTTTCAGGACCCAAATTGGTTCTATTGTCTATAGAAATATGTGTGAAGTATAAAAGCCTACACAGAGGCCAGATACCACTAGGCCATCAACTTTTTCAAGAATCCGGTCCATCTCTTTATTTTCTAGAATACCTACTGGAGGTTTACCAAAGGCTTGTGGAATTCTGGTGTTCTGGTCCCAGATCTGTCACTGGTCATGAGTGAGAAAACCCACTTGTCTTGGGCATGTTTCCTCTACAGAGTGAAAGATTTCCTCCAGATTGGCATTTCATGACCAAGGGTATTTCAAGGACGGAAAGAATGAAGCACATCTGAGATCCGATTTATATTTAGAAAAAAGAAAAGACAGAACGGGCTGGGGAGAGGGGAGAATGAAAGACTTCGGCATTTAAAAAATATATGTCTGCATTATTAAATTTTGACAAGATAATTGACTTCTTGTAATTGTATTAGAAAAAGTGGGTGGGGGGGGGGAACCTGGACACCTCAGAAGTGTGGCTCCTGTCAGCAGAACTCTAACCCCTCCAACCTGAGCAGTTCCTCCCTCAAGACTGCTGTCAGCATGTGCCATGCTGAGCAAGGACTTGGGAACCACCAGGTCCTCTGAGGGACCCAGGAAGGACCCATGGACAAGTTCATTCTGTCCCAGCTTGACCAGCCCCCTCAAGGCCACTTCTGTGACTTCCCCTGAACTTTGGACCTCTCCTCACCATCTCTGCCCAAAAGCAGGTGCAGCACAGAACGAATGGACGCCCAATGCCAGCCTTCCCCACCCCCAAACATTTCCTTCAAAGGTCATCTTTCACAGTCAGAAACCCTGGTCAGATTCCCTCGTCCTTACCCTTTTCCCCAACCCCCAAGTACAAACCTTAGATGCCTGAGGACCTGGCTCCTGCTCCCTGCCCATCAGCCCCAGACCTTGACCTACCTGCCTGCCCCCAAAAAACCATTGCTTTCCTTCCCTTGAATCCCTGGGGTCTCTTAAAGAGACATACTGATGTGTGGCTTTCTTGAGTCAATGCTTCTAGTCTCTGAAAGATAATTTGCCATTAACTATAGAGGGTTTTTTTTTTTTTTTAAGATTTTATTTATTTATTTGACAGAGATCACAAGTAGGCAGAGAGGCAGGCAGAGAGAGAGGAGGAAGCAGGCTCCCTGCAGAGCAGAGAGCCCGATGTGGGGCTCGATCCCAGGACCCTGGGATCATGACCTGAGCCAAAGGCAGAGGCTTTAACCCACTGAACCACCCAGGCGCCCCACTATAGAGGTTTTTAAGTGGCTCCATGAAGGCATGAAGTGGCTTCAACCAATATGAAACTTGGAAGCTATCTGCTTCCATCCTACACGAGCCACTCACCCCCATGTCCCTCCCTCCGCTCATTATTTGTGTACACATATATGTCCAGACTTGGGCCTCATAGAGGTAAGGACAAGGTCTCATCTTGGTAAACCCCTAGTTGCCATCACAACATCAGGCATGGTAGGCATTTAATAATTATTTTCACCAGGAGTGCCTGGGTGGTGCCTGATTGTGATCTCTGTCAAATAAATAAAATCTTTTAAAAAAAAATTATCTTCACCAAAGCAGCAGCATACTCCGTTCACCCAGCAAACACATAGTGGTGGTCAGGAGCCTAGGGTCCAGGAGTCAAGAGACCCGGGTTTAAATGGCCTCTGGTGATTGCCAGTTACATGACCTTGAGCAAATGTTTTTATCTGTAAAAGAGGAGTACCTCCCAACCGGAGATTATGTGAGATCACTTAAGTAAACTTTTCGTGGTGCGGCTCCCATAAACCGTGGTGGTTATTATGCATGGTGTGCACAGGCTGGATCTATGCATAAATCACTAAAACTGGCAGGAAAAGGGCCTACGGATACCTGTCAAGAACAGGCACTCTGATGTGTATGAAACGGTGCAGGGAAGCATCAGCGGGCCAGCCAGGAAGGCACTCTAGCACATTCGGATCAGACCTTTACCTCGGGATAACTGGCCCCTGCCCAGTCCGACTTGACCCCACAGAAAGCTAAGTCCCTGCAGAACTAGCCCCACCCACAGGGTGCGCCCAGCCTCCCCCCCCCACCAAAGAACTGGAAGTAAGGTGCAAAGGAGCTCAGGTGGGGGCACTCCTCCCCTTACCAACACTCCTTCTCTGCCCCCTCCCTCCTCCCCCCATCCCAGAGCAGAGCTCCCTGCTTCTCTTTCAAACCACACAGCTACCAAGGAGCAAGGAACACTCAGCCACCAGCTCTAAAACCAAATCTTTATTCTCTAGTTTGAAAAGGAGGGTAAGTGGTTGTTCTGTTTCATTCCAGAGAACAGAACAAGGCCCAATAGGTAGAAATTACAGGAAAGTGGATTCCATTCATTATAAGGAAGAATTTCTAACAATTAGAATTATCCTACAATAGAACCAGGGCCTCAGGAGGTGGGGACTCCCTGTCACCTACGTGTTCAAGCAGAGGCTGGGCATCCATGACCTAGAAATGTGGAAAGGGAAGTGCGCCCCTTTCTGCCTGTCCGCCGACCCTCCATGATCAACAGGGCAGTCCTTCCCACCATGCTGAGCTCTGCAACGAGTGGAGGGTTGGGGGTGTTCAGACAAAAGCCTGGACACGGGGCTGCTGACAGCCAGGGGATGATGGTCTAAGTGATGGGAGGGTGCTGCGTTGATCTCAGGGAGGGGGAGCGGAACTGAGCAGTAACAGTAGATGGGTCTCTCGGAGTCCCAGTGCCTACGCAGGGGCAGGAGGAAGGGGACGGGGTGGGACAGGTTAGAGCAGCTCGGCCTCACCTCTCCGAGCTGGAAAAGGCCCAGGTGCGGTCTAACAAGGCCAGCAGGTTCTCCCGGGTGTATCCAGCTGGTCCACTTTTCCTCCCAAGAGCTCATTTACTAGGGGACTACGCCACACCTACTTCCAAAAAAAAAAAAAAAAAAAAAAAAAAAAAACCCGAGCTGAAGGAACTCATAATAAAAGACAAGGACATTAAGGCCTTAACACCAGAGGGGAAGGGTCTTCCTGGCCCCTGGTGGCCCCTCCAGCAGGAGGGCTCGAAGGGGGTAGGTGGAGCTGCTATTGCTACTTTTCCAGGGCATGGGACAGTCAGGTCGGAACCTCAGCAAACACCAGCTGGAGGCCGGAGTCCCGTGCTCCGCAAGCCGCTTCCCTGGTGCCGGGGTGGGGGTGGGGGGCTGGACCTCCCTCTCCAACAGGGCATAGCTCACTGGCTGCTCTCCCATCCCTTGCCTCCACCAGCAGCAACACAGCGCCCCCCCCCCCCCCCCCCCCGCCCCGACACCCGCAGCCCAGGCCCACAGCAACACTCTCCCGTCAGTGACGCCCAGGGTACTCCCCCACCCCTTCGGCCTCCGCAGCCCCTGCCCGCTCAGACGTCATGCTTCTTCTGATGGGCCAGGAGCTTCTCCTCGTCGTCGAAGGTCTGGCCACAGATGGCGCAGCAGAAGGCGCCGTCCCGGATGTGGCTCTTCCGGTGGGTGATGAGGTTGGACTTCTGGCTGAAGCTGCGGTCGCAGTCGGGGCAGGCGTAGGGGCGCTCACCCGTGTGGATGCGCCGATGGGACACCAGGTTGGACTTCTGGCTGAAGGCCTTGCCGCAGTCCGGGCAGACGTAGGGCTTCTCGCCGGTGTGGATGCGCCGGTGGGCCGCCAGGTAGGGCTTGTGGCGGAAGGCCTTGCCGCAGTCCGGGCAGACGAAGGGCCGCTCGGGGGCGTGGTCGCGCCGGTGGGCCGCCAGGTGGCTGCCCTGGGAGAAGCGGCGCCCGCACTCCTCGCACGCGAAGGGCCGCTCGCCCGAGTGCACCCGGGAGTGCGCCACCAGGTGGGTCTTCTTGCCGAAGTTCTTCCCGCACTCGGCGCAGGCGAAGGGCCGCTCGCCGCTGTGCTGCCGCTGGTGCGCCCGCAGGAAGCGTTCCAGCCGGAAGCTCCGGCCGCAGTCCTCGCAGCTGAACAGGGACGGGGGCGCGGCGGCCGCGGCCGGCGGGAGCGCTCCGGGGTCCTCGGGCGGAGGCTCGGGCGCCCGCTCCCGGGCGGGTTTCAGCGCGGCCTCGGCGGCGGGGGGCTCGGACGAGGCCTCCAGGGGGCCGGCCGGAAGCTGGGGGCTCCCCGCGCCGGGGACGCTCGGGGCCGACCCTTCGGACCGCTTGTGGATCTTGCTGTGGGACAGCAGGTTGGGTTTGTGGCGGAAGCGGCGGCCGCACTCCGTGCACGGGTAGGGCTTCTCGCCGGTGTGGATGCGCCGGTGTGAGGTCAGGTAGGGCTTATTGGTGAAGCGCTTCCCGCATTCCGGGCACTGGTGGGCCGTTCGCCCGTGTGCACGCGGCGGTGGGCGATCAAGTTGGGCTTGTGCCGAAAGCGCTTGCCGCAGCAGGCACACTGGAAGGGGCGGTCGACCGCGTCTCCACCAGGCCGTGGGGCGGTCACGGCCGGGCGGCCCCTAGGCCGGGGCCCCAGAGCCTTGGCCGCTGCCTCCTCCAGGGCCTCGGCTACGTGAACCCGCTTGTGAGCGACTAGCTGGTCCCACTGGGCAAAGCTCCGGCCACAGTTGCCGCATATGAAGGGCCGGGCCTCCGGGGCTGGGGCGTGGCACCTCCGCGCGTGGGCTCGAAGCTGCTTCCGCCGCCAGAAGCGTCTCGCACATTCAGGACACGCGATGGGCCGCTTTGCCGCCGAGTGTGCTCGCAGATGCAGAACAAGGGCCACCCAGCCTCGGAAGCTCTGCCTGCAGAGGTGGCAGGCGAAGCCCAGATCTGGGGTGGCAGCCGCGTGGACCTGGCAGTGCAGGGCCAAGAAGGGCGCGTGTCGGAAGCGACGGCCGCATTCAGGACAGGGCAGCGGAAGCCGGGCCTGGCAGTGCCGGCTGTGAAGCCACAGGGCCACCCAGCCCGGGAAGTGCCTTCGGCAGTGGGCACAGCGATGGGCCCTACTGGGGGCTTGGCCGCCCGACTGGGCCACGGAAGTGCCTTGTAACCTCAGCCCATGGGGCTCCTTCTCCAGGGTCTGGGGCAACTTCTGGGAGGGCCCAGGGACCTTGGGCTGGGCGGGACCCATGGCCAGGGGGCCCTTGCAGCGCCGTTCCAGCAGGGGTTCTTCCTCTGCTGAGGGTGGAAAAGCAGTGTCACTCTGGAGATCAACTTACCCTGCCCCGGTTCCTCCCTGGCCGACTCTAAGCCCGAAAGGAGCTCATCCCTCTGAACTCCTAGAGCCCTTGAATCTGGACTATTCTGTTTCCTTGTCTGTTTCACATCATTTCAATCCTGCGCTTCTAGATACCATTTCAAGTGCATTAAGTATTTACTAAGTATTTGCTAACCCTGGAAACTACCAGAAGGGAGGAACTCTGACACTTCTTGGAATCCCCCTCATGCTAGTCACCCCGTATCTGGCATGGAGTAAACACTCCAGCGTCGGCTAGACAAATATTCCTGCCTTGGGACTCATCAGAAAACGTGGTCACCTCTCCCTGTGGTGCTTTTTGCTTTCTACAAGCGCTTCCCTGCTGCCCCCAGCTCGTTTCTATTTCCTGCTGCTGCATTTGAGCTTCCCAGCCAACAGTGAGGCAGGACAAGACACGAAGCTCCCAGTTTGACAGATGAAGCAACTCTGAGGCATAAAAAGGAGAGAGGGGGCTTGCCCGAGTGGACACAGTAAACCAAAAGCAGAACCCAGACCGGGGAACAGGACTTCTAAACTCCCAGTCCAGTGCTCCTGCCTCTGCACCTGGGTTTGTAAAGTTCCCACAGAAAGAAACTCCCACGGCCTTTATCCTATTTATCCTCTCCTGGGCTCTGATCAAACCACAGGGGAGCGTTCTGGGCCTCTGTGACCTCAGTCACTCAGGGTGGAAGCGGGAGAGCAGGAGACAGCAGCGCTTCTGGGGAACAGGAGGGGAGTGCTAGATGCTATGGGTCAGGTCACGGCCTGTCCAGACTGTGCCCACACTCTGCCTACCTGCCCTCCTCTACCCACACACACGATTAGGACATGGCAAGGAGAGCTCTCCCGAATCCAAGGAACACCCACAGCTGGCTACCCTTGGGGGCCCAGATCCCTGCCTCCCTTGGGGTGGTAGGGATCATTACCAGGGCAAGACTGTAATCCCCGTCCGCTGCCAGGTCATGCCCCAACCCCACCAGAGGCTGCCCCACATTCCACTCTTCCACGGTGCCAGGGAGCCCAGATTCCTCAAGGAGAGCTTCCCGTAGCCACTGAGGGGTGGGTGGTGCGGAGCCTCCTAATGGACCTTCACTGCCGGCTTACAAGCTCCAGACACATCCTCCTCAATTCCCTAGCGCCGGACTCGTCTCCAGGAGCTCAGACATGACTCATTCCCCATGGCCAGACTGAGCACAGGAAAGACGCTGGTATGGGAAGGGGGTCCTTCCCCACTACAGGTGACTTCCTTCCTCCAGGATGAGGAGATCTGAGCACTGGGGCTGTGGAACCATTTAGGAACCCAACAAAGAAGGCCAGACTCTACCCTGGAGACCGTGGAGCTGGAGATGAGGCTTTTTCCAGCCCCTCCTGGGGAGGTTCCTGGGGATACTTCTGCGGCTGCAGTGCCGGCTTCGGCCCACACTCTGGTAGCCCCCAGATGTCAGAGAAAACTGCAGCAGTAAAGACACCCCTACCCCCATGGCAGAGCTCAGACCTCTGAGTGCAGAGAGGCCAGCCTTACCTGCGGGGAGGGGAGAGAAAACACGCATGAGGCTCTGAGCTCCTCCAGGGCAGTCATCTTTGTGTCCTCGCCAGCCACCACCCCCTCCCCCACGCAAGCCCCACACCCCGAGCGGCCGAGTGACCTTAATGGATACTGGATTAATCAATGAATGTGCTCCCTTCACCAAGGAAGTACACGACAGCGTTTGGGGGTCATTTCCTCCACCGGTAAGGTCACAGCATGAATTCTCCATGCTGATGGCCAAAGGCCGGCAGATGGCAGAAACTCTGGAATCCCTGCTGGCTCCCCTTCCCCCACCCTCCTCCCAACAGGAATTCCAGGCCCGGTTCCCAAGGGGCTGCGTAGGGCGAGCTAGTGTGGCCAAGTCTCGGGCACAATCCCCTTGCGCTTCTGGATGGCAAAAGGTCGTGGAGACCCCACACGCTCCTTTTGTTTACGCGCGTGTCCCCCTTCCACGTCGCGGACACACGGCTCCGCGCACTCCGAGTGGGCCCTTTCGGGTCCCCACGCAGAGCGCACCTCGCGGAGCCTGTGCGCAGGTGCGCGGGCTCGCCCCCCCCCCCATTCGGTCCAGCACTGCCCCCCCCAACACAGCGCACACACAGTCACGCGCCCGGCAGCTAGGGCCGCCCGCCTCGGGCCCGCGTGGAACCCCGCGCCCTGCCCGGGACGAACCTCTCCGGCGGGGTGCGCGGAGGCGCGTCGCGCGTCCATGAGGCCGGAACGCCGGCGCCGGCGGCCGCGCTCCCCACCCCGCGCGTCGACAGCGGCAGGTTCGAGTTCACAACTGCCAGGCCCGGGCCCAGCCCCCCCGCCGGTTCCCAGCGCCACGTGACTACAGGAGCTGCCGAGGGTCAGTCGCGGGCTGGGGCCGACGGCCGCGGCCGGAGGGCGGGGCGGGGAGGGCGGCGGGGCCCGTCCCCTCCGCGCCCCGATCCCAGCGCCCTCTCGCGGGCCGGGCCGGGGGCGGCCGCCCGATCCCGGCTCCGTCGCCATGGCGACCGCAGCCCGGATTTTCCGGGACGGGCCCGGCTCAAGTTTCCCGACCCTTTGTCCCTACGGAGGACGCGCGTCCCTGCGCGACCGCGTGGCCGGACTGCGGTGCCTCGGCTGGGCCCGACCTCGCTAGCTTCCTCCGAGAGAGCGCCCGCCGCCCTGGGGCCGCCCGTCCACGGGTGCGGCCGCCGCCGCCGGCCACCTCGACCCCCGGCAGCGCTGCAGCACCGAGATGCCCCCGGCGGGGCGCGGCGCGGCCGACGCGAGAGTCTGCCTTCCGGCTTGTACACAAGCGGAGAACGGAAGGGCCCGACCGTGTGAACTTTAGAAAGAGAATGCCCCTGTTCCAGAAATTACCGCGAGCAGGCGTTCCCGGCTTCCCGTGGCCGGGGGCGCGGGCCTGGCCCGGGGGCTGCCCTGGCCGCCGGCCATGTCGCGTGGAACCGCGCGGTCGCCGGGCGGCGAGCGGGGAGGCAGGTGCGAGCCCGCGCCCGTGACTCACCGCCGAGCAGGTGGCCGCGGCTTTGCGAACGGAACGCTTCCTGGGTTTTCCAGGCTCGGACGCTGTCGTGTACTTTTACACTTTTCAACAAAGTCGGTGTTAATCGTGCATTCATTTTTAAAACACTTAGATCTGTTGCACCAGTTCTATCGGAAATAGAATATAAAAATCTCTCATACTTTTAGTTCCTGGAGTCATTACATTTCAAATTTTGGTATGTCTCCTCCGGTGTTTTTTTCTATACTTATCTATGCATGTTTGACGTAATTGGGATAATATGTTGCAAAAAAAGGTATTCTGCCCTTTTCACTAACAGTATTGTGAGTTTTCTCCCGTTTTTTTAGATACTCTCTTGTGATAATGATTCTTAATGGCAGCATGAATGTACAAGTAAACTTTCTTGGTTTTCTGTACCATTAGAGATTCATCTTTTATTGCGCATGGCTGATTTTAAAATCCGAGGTGTGGGGAACTGATGGATCACAGGCAATGTATATTTTTAAAATGCTTTCTAAATTATCTTCCAGGAAAATTTATTAGCTTTCCCTTGAGAATGCCCATTTTTCCATATCCTTGATGACGCAGGCTGTTTTTTCAAATTTAAAGTCATCATTTCCCATTGTTTTGAATTTCATTTCCTAGATTACTAGTCAGCTAGCTTGTTTTTTCATATTTATTGCCTTTTTGTATTTTCTTGCGGATTTGCTTATGTCCCTTTGCTCACTTTATTTGTCCATTTTTTTAAGTTGGGAAATTTGGCTTTAGTTCACATTGCTTGGGGGTTCATATCTTATAAAGTAAAAGGCTATTATGGTTTCTGCCTTTGGTGTCATATATAGTGCAGCCCTGCACCCCAAATTAAATTTTATGTGTGTATTTTTATCACAGAAAATAAGTTTTAATAGAGTGTAAGTACTCCCCCTACACACACATTCCTCCCCCGCCCCCAAATAAATTTTGTCAGCTATAGTCACTCATTTCTTCTTCTGAATAAACTTTAGAGTTTGTCAAATATTTTAAAATATTGTCAATATTTTAAAAATCCATTTGAAGAGACTGAAGATCCCTGTCCCCCAATTGTTCGGGTCTTATTTTATCTCTCACAGTCGAGGTTTCTATTTGTAGATTAAATGTATAAGTTGTATACTTTTTATGTGATAAAATTGACAAACATGAGAAGAAAAACTTTTGTCAGATCATGTCCATAGCATATAGCATATCATACAATGCATGTCCAGTTTGATGGCTACAGAAGAATGGATTTGTCTATGAGAGCATTCAGAAGACTGTTTGTTTGTTTGTTTGATAAGTAGTTCCCACACTCAGCGTGGGTGGAGCCCAGCATGGGGTCTTGAACTCAACAACCCTGAGATCAAGAGCAGAGCTGAGTTCAGGAGTCAGCAGCTTGACCAACAGCGCTACTCAGGTGCCCCTAAGATAGTCTAGTTTTTACCTAAATACTTAGTAAGATAGTTAATACATAGGGAGTCCTTCTGTTGTGTCAGACAATTTTTGCTGCCTGGTGGGTCCTGGTGGGTGATAAACTCCTCACATACACATTTCAGTTAAACCTCTCAACAGCCCTAGGAAACCTACTCTTCTCTTCATTTTACAGATGAAACAACTGAGTCTCAGAGAGGTGGGGGAATTTCCCCGGGACCACACAGCTAGATAGGGGTTGATAGGAAACCGGCCCTACTCTTCACCATTGAAGCTGTACGTGTAGGAAAAGCACGGAGTGCTGGGCCCGGCGAAGAATAAACGTGAGATTCTTATCAGCTCAGGAGTAACTGTGGCGCACATCTAACGCTTCCTTCCCGCAGGCCCCCTCCAAGGGGAATTGCTTTGCGGACCCCCCCGAGTATCTTCATCTGTTGGGAACCTGTCTCACTTAAGCCCACAAACTACTCCCTCACTCTCCAGCCCCCACTAGAAGTGTCTCCCCCACCCCCAATCAGGAGTTAGCCACCTACTGTAGCTTCCTCTTTTGGCCAAAGCAAGTGATGGGCCCTTCACTCTGCAGAATGGAAAGGAACACAGGAGTCGGGAGGGATTCCCAGGCCTTCCTGCCAGCCAGGAATTCCAGGCTTTGGTATTTGGGACTCCACCCTTCAATATCCCTTAGAGGAGGATATGGCGGGGGGGTACAGCAACCGGCCAAACGGCCTAACCCAGTGGAGACTGTCTCAGCTCTGACCTGCTTGCCAGAGAACAGTAGGACTATACAGGGTAGAGGACCCACTAGGCAGCAAAATTGGCAAGGGCTCCGGGAGGATCCTCTTCCCCTCCCACCGTGCCTGGCCCCCACGACTGGATTAGATGGCAAAGTGAGCACGCCGGGGATGAGGGGAGTAATGTCTCCAGAAATTCTTTATGAAGAGGACCGAGTACAGCTTAGAAGCAGTCCCGCATCTGCCAGAGGGCAAACCGCACCCACCCCTCGCAGATACACGGTCCCAGGCCTCCCCATAGGACTCACTGCACAGCCAACAAATACTGAGTTAGTGCCCGCACTCTGCCACCGGCCACATGCGGGGCCTCCTCGCGAGCCACACAGAAACAGACCGTGCTGTTTTCCCACAACGTGGAAGGACATTAAGAGGACTTCTCCGCCCAGTTTAGCAATGGAAGTCTTTCCTGGGGTAGTACTTAATATGAAATAAAACCAAGCCATTTGTTGATAAACTTTGAATGGATGACTGTTGAAAAGCTGGAGGAGAGCAGGAAGCCAGAAAGAAGAGAGAACTTCACTCTAATGCTACTAACAGCTGTGGGGTCAGGCTTCAGAGAGCATCCTGAAGGCGGACGGGAAGCCTCGCAGAGCTCCTTCAGGAGTTCCCAGGCCGTGTGGGGAGGAGGCAGAAAGGTCCCACGCTGAGCTGTGTGGAGGCCACGCCTGCTGGCCCCTCGCAGCGGCTCAGGCAGCGCTCCATGCTGGGCCCTCCAGGCACAGACCTGGGGGGAAAGCAGCCGCCACCCGCGCTGAGGAAGACCCCGAGCGTCCCCGGCCCGCACCTCTGGTGAAGGGATCTTGCTGGGTCATGTGGAACCTCCCCAGGAAAAGATCGTAGTGCTCCTCCTTGCGCGTGGCAAGGTCAGGCTGTAAGAGCCGCCCCAGACTGAGATGTCACCCAGACGGCTGCGCCTGACTCTGCCGTCCCAGAGCTAGTTCCAAGGGTCTTTTTCTAAAAGGAATATCATGGGGTTGGTGGTAAGGAAACCAGGTAGAGATCTGATTTGCTGCGGTGAGGCCAGTGCCTGGGCGCCTCCCAGCTGCGTGCCCCTTGCCCCCAGCCCTGCAAAGCACCTCAGGCCGCCCCAGGCCTGTCCCCTCCTCCCCATACCCCACCCCGCGTGGCCTTCCAAAACATGGCACAGTTCGGTTTGAGAACCTCGAAGACGGCTGCTGGGACCTCTGAGGTTCCAACTGGTCTGACCGCACCCACCTTTGGACTGGGCACCCCGAGGCCACTGCCCAGCCACGGTAACCAGGTCCCCTCAGAGGCTTTCTCAGTGGCTGTTCCCTCTGCCTAGAAAGCCCTTCCTGCTCATCTTTAGAGGGTTCGCTCATCACTTTCTTCAGATTCGGGCTCAAGCATCCTCCTCAAAATGTGCTTCCCAGTGAGCCTCTCTCCTGTCCGCACCGCCCACCTGCAGGAGTTTCCTGCGGCTGCTGTGACAAACGCCCACAAATCCGGTCGCTCAAGACGGCACCATTCATTCTCTTCCAGCTCTGGAGGCCAGAAGTCCAGAATCAGTCTGGGCAGAAACGGAGGTGTTGGCCAGGCTGTGTTCACTCTGGAGGCTCTTAGGGAATATCTGGTCCCCTCACCTCTTACAGCTTCTAGAGCTGCCTTTGGTGCACCCGAGCCCACGGCCCCTTCCTCCATCTTCCAGGCCAGCACGTCCCTTCAGTTGTGCCCTCTGTCCCTGCTGGAGTCCCAGCTCCCCACCTCTCCCACTCATGAGGACACTTGTGATTACATGTAGAGGCCATCCAGACAATCCAGGCTAACTCTGAGGACAAATATAAATTAAAACTGAGACAAATGTTTTAGTTCTCCCAGGTGCAAAAAGGAAGACTCTCTCTCCCACCCGTTCCTTAGAGCATTTACTTGAGAAAAGTTGTCATCGTGAATTTTTCTCTGCCCCTTTGAGAGGTTTGTAAGCCTCTTGCCTCTTTAGAACCTCTTTAGAACTTTGTAAGCCTCTTTAGAACCCAGGCCTCAGCCCAAGGTCCTGGGAGCTGCCTCCTTGAAATGTAAACACCAAGGAAGAGGGTGACCCACGGAAGGAGGGAGGTGGGGCTGACTTCCAGGTCACCAGGCTCCAGGCTGCAGAGCCATCTCCTGTCATAAGGATAGAGACCGCACTGCTCCTTGGGAGAAAGGCAATTAGCAAACGCAGGCGGCCACCCCGTGGCCAGGTGAGTTGAGGATGCACCCCGAGTGACAAATGGTGCCATCGGGGGAGTCCTCTTGCTTGAGGATGAGTTCCGCTCTATCTGGTGGCAGGCTGTGTCACGGGGGGAGACCACCTCCTGCTTTCCTAATCTCTTAGCGGATGGCCCGCAATGTGGGTCCCTTTCTGCTTTCATGCTTATTGGAAATTCAACTGCTTTCCTTCTCTTCTGCCTTTGCAGAGAGATTTCCTGGGTTGGTAGGAGATCTTGTTTTTCGTTATAGTTCCCCAACATGATCTCCCCATCTCGAAGTTCTCAGCCAACTCACATTTGCAGTGCCCTTTGCCATATAAGGTGACAACACAGACTGCAGACATTTGGACCCGATCAGGGCTTAGGGTCGTCATCAGCCCACCACCCACTCCTCCTGGCTCCCCTTCTAGCTCCCCTACCCGGCTGTACTGTCGTGCGTGGCTCATGTCACCGGAAAGCAGGGATCTGGCCTGTCTTTTCCCAGGCAGCCGGCCTCTAGAAAGGTGTCAGGTCCACAGGGAGGGGAACTCGGTAACTGCCTGGGGCCCAAATGGGTAAGCAAATGTGAGACCTCGAGCCCACCGGGAGCGAACCGGATCCTGCGTGAGGTCTGGACCATCGTTTCCCCACGAACTTTAAACTCTCCACCCTGCTTGTTAAGCGGGTGATGGGAGTCTGACAGAACTTAGGGCGAGAGAAAAATACCACTTTTCCTCATAGGAAAATTCCAGTCAGTATGTGAGTGAGGCAAAGAAGAAGACATTTAGAAGAAAACTTGAGTCTGTAGCTCTCCTCCCTTCAGGACCCAGACTGTCCTCAAGGACTCGAAGCAGTGCCTTCAACATATTCTTTTATCTGGAACATTATTCTAGAATGACAGGAACGTGAGGACCTTTGAGGAACCTCCACTCTGAGGCAGACCGTTGCTCAGGGGAAGGAGGGCACCCGATACTCCGGAGACCACGTTTACCACTGCTTGGTGATTCGCTCTCGGGACCATACGCTGCCAGGAAACGTGGCAACGAACCATTGTGGCGTCTCAGCCAAGAGAGAAGGCACTTGACTTTACCTAGAGATCTCCATGTTTACCTGTTTGAGGTCAAATCTCTTCTATTCTTGGGACGCTATGTCTTTTTCTACTCCATACTGGCTTCGGGTTGTATCTTCTTCAACTTAATTCTAAAGTTGGGTTAGAAGCCCCATGTGTATCCATTCTTGGTTTAAAATCTACAAAAAACCAAGCTTGATTGGGAAACACCACGAAAATTCTAAAACTGAATCTCTGCGAAGCCTTTGCCATTTAGCAGAAGCAGGCGTCTGCAAACGTGTCACGCCCGCCGGTGGCACGTGCTCCTGTGCACGAAGGCCATCTGGTCGTGTTCGCCAGGTAACAGAAACGCTACCTCCGACCGTAGCTCATTCCTACCCAGACCCTCCTCAGATAACTGCACATGGGCAGGCAGAATGCAAACTCGGTTTCAGCTCAGAGACTCTGCATGGGTTCCAAGGCCAAATCAGGCTCACAGTTACACGTGCTGCCTCCTGAGTCGGCCGGAGCCGTCTCAGATGTTCTCAGAAGTGGTTTGCTCCAGATGTCTTAAAACACGAGTAGAGAGTTACCTCCTATGTGGTTTAAGAAGGTTTATTTGGGGGACGTTATTAGAAATGACAATACCTGCTACATGGTAACATTCTATTAAATGACTACAGCTGACAAATAATATATAAAATAAAATTAATTCTAAAAATGCACATTTGGAAAGTATTTGATTTCACAGCGTCTGAACTGCTCTAACTGCCTTCCCCTCGTGGGGCTGCTGCTGCTTATCTGTGCGGCTCTGGTGTGCGGTTCTAACCAAATGAGCATGATCTATGGGTCAGACGGAGCTAAAGAAGTTGGGTGGTTAAACTAGGAATCAAAAACCATAGGCTACCACAAGTGTGTAAGAAAGATAATTCCTGGGATGCCTGGGTGGCTTAGTCAGTTAAAGCCTCTGACTCTGGCTTTGGCTTAGACCATGATCTCAGGGTTGTGAGACTGGGCCCTGCTTCAGGCTCGGCACTGGGTGTGGAGCCTGCTTAGGATTCTCTCTCTCCCTTTCCCTCTGTCCTTCCCTGCTCTCTCTCTCTCTCTGTCCCAAAATAATTATAATTCCACAGCCTGTTATTTGAAAACACTGGCTGAGAAACTGGGCCCTTGAAGGGCCTCGCTTGTGCTCACCATCCCCATCTAGCGGTGGATCCCCCAGGACGGCTTACTCGACTCCATGAAATCTGACGGACCTCCAGCCTGGTATCTATCTGCCTTCCAACCACTTGGATTTAAGAAAATACTGAAGAAAAAAAAGAATAAAGGAAGGAAGGAAGGAAGGAAGGAAGGAAGGAAGGAAGGAAGGAAGGAAGGAAGGAAGGAAGGAAGGAAATATTTTTACATCCATGAAGCTGACTGTTTAAATATACTTCATAAAGATGCAAATTCCTTTTATTAGTTTGCTGAATTTTCTCCCCCCGCCCTTTTTAAAGATTTTATGTATTTATTTGACAGACAGAGATCACAAGTAGGCAGAGAGGCAGTCAGAGAGAGGAAGGGAAGCAGGCTCCCCACTGAGCAGAGAGCCCGATGCAGATCTCGATCCCAGTACCCTGGGATCATGACCTGAGCCGAAGGCAGAGGCTTTAACCCACTGAGCCACCCAGGTGCCCCCTTTTTCCCCTTTTTAAAAATTAACATATAATGTATTATTTGCTTCAGGGATACAGGTGTGTGAATTATCAGTCTTACACAATTCACAGCACCCACCATAGCACATACCCTCCCCAGTGTCCATCACCCCGCCGCCCTATGCCTACCTCCCCAGCGCCCCGGCAACCCTCAGTTTGTTTCCTAAGATTAAGAGTCTCTTATGGTTTGTCTCCCTCCCGATCCCATCTTCTTTCATTTTTTTCCCCTCCCTACCCCCACGACCCCCGACCCTGCCACTCAAATTCCTCGTATGAGACAGATCATATGATTATTGTCTTTCTCTGATTGACTTATTTCACTCAGTGTAATACCCTCTAGTTCCATCCTGTCGTTGCTAAAGTGAAGATTTCATGTTTTTTGATGGCTGCATAGTATTCCAGTGTGTGTGTGTGTGTGTGTGTGTGTGTGTGTGTGTGTGTGTGTGTATACCACATCTTCTTTATCCATTCATCTGTGAATGGACATTTAGGCTCTTTCCGTAGTTTGGCTATTGTGAACATTGATGCTATGAACATTGGGGTACACATGCCCCTTCAGATCACTACATTTGTATCTTTAGGGTAAATACCCAGTAGTGCGATTGCTGGGTCATAGGGTAGCTCTATTTTCAACTTTTTGAGGAACCTCCATACTGTTTTCCAGAGTGGCTGCACCAGCTCGCATTCCCACCAACAGTGTAGGAGGGTTCCTCTTTCTCCACATCCTCACCAGCATCTGTCCTTTCCTGACTTGTTAATTTTAGCCATTCTGACTGGTGTGAGGTGGTATCTCACTGTGGTTTTGATTTGTATTTCCCTGATCCCGAGTGATGTGGAGCACTTTTTCATGTGTCTGTTGGCCATTTGGATGTCTTCTTTGCAGAAATGTCTGTTCATGTCTTCTGCCCATTTCTTGATTGGATTATTTGTTCTTTGGGTGTTGAGTTTGATAAGTTCTGTATAGATTTTGGATACTAGCCCTTTATCTGATATTTGCGAATGAATATCTTCTCCCATTCTGTGAGTTGTCCTTTGGTTTTGTTGACTGTTTCCTTTGCTGTGCAAAAACTTTTTATCTTGATGAAGTCCCAACAGTTCATTTTTGCCCTTGCTTCCCTTGCCTTTGGTGATGTTTCTAGGAAGAAGCTGATACGGCCCAGGTTGAAGAGGTTGCTGCCTGTGTTCTCCTCAAGAATTTTGATGGATTCCTATCTCACATTGAGGTCTTTCATCCATTTTGGTCTGTTTTTGTGTGTGGAGTAAGGAAATGGTCCAGTTTCATTCTTCTGCATGTGGCTGTCCAATTTTTCCAACACCATTTGTCAAAGAGGCTGTCTTTTTTCCATTGGACATTCTTTCCTGCTTTGTCGAAGATCAGTTGACCATAGAGTTGAGGGTCTGTTTCTGGGCTCTCTATTCTGTTCCATTGATCTATGTGTCTGTTTTTGTGCTAGTACCATACTGATTGATGATTATAGCTTTGTAATAGAGCTTGAAGTCTGGAATTGTGATGCCGCCAAGTTTGGCTTTCTTTTTCAATGTTCCTATGGCTGTTCAGGGTCTTTTCTGGTTCCATATAAATTTTAGGATTATTTTTTCCATTTCTTTGAAAAAAAAGGGTGGTTTTGGAGTAGAGTCTTTTGGGTTTTCACATAAAGTATCATGTCATCTGCAAAGAGTGAGAGTTTGACTTCTTCTCTGCTGATTCAGATACCTTTTATTTCTTCTTGTTGTCTGATTGCTGAGGCTAGGACTTCTAGTACTAAGTTGAATAGCAATGGTGATAGTGGACAGCCCTGCTGTGTTCCTTACCTTAGGGGAAAAGCTCTCAGTTTTTCCCCATTGAGAATGATATTCGCTGTGGGTTTTTCATAGATGGTTTTTTTGATATGGAGTTATATGCCCTCTATCCCAACACTGTGAATAGTTTGATCAAGAAAGGATTCTGTGCTTTGCCAAATGCTTTTTCAGCATCCATTGAGATTATCATATGGTTCTTTTTCTTTCTTTTATTAATGTATTATATCACATTAATTGATTTGCAGATGTTGAACCAAACTTGAAGCCCAGGAATAAATCCCACTTGGTCGTAGCGAATAATCCTTTTAATGTACTGTTGGATTCTATTAGCTAGTATTTTGGTGAGAATTTTTGCAACCATGTTCATCAAGGATATTGGTCTGTAATTCTCCTTTTTGGTAGGGTTTTTGTCTGGTTTGGGGATCAAGGTAATGCTGGCCTCATAAAATGAGTTTGGAAGTTTTCCTTCCATTTCTATTTTTTGGAACAGTTTCAGGAGAATAGGTATTAATTCTTCTTTAAAGAATTAAAGAATTTTTTCTTTAATTTTTCTTTAATTTTTTCTTTAATTTAGTAGAATTACCCTGGGAAACCGTCTGGCCCTGGGATCTTGTTTGTTGGGAGATTTTGATGACTGCTTCAAGCCCCTTATGGGTTATGGGTCTGTTCAGGTTTTCTGTTTCTTCCTGGTTCAGTTTTGGTAGTTTATATGTCTCTAGAAGTGCATCCATTTCTTCTAGATTGTCAACTTTGCTGACATATAGTTACTCATAATATGTTCTTATAATTGTTTGTATTTCTTTGGTGTTGGTTGTATTCTCCCCTCATTCATTCATGATTTTATTAATTTGGGTCCTTTCTCTTTTCTTTTTGATAAGTCTGGCCAGGGGTTTATCAATCTTATTTATTCTTTCAAAGAACCAGCTCCCAGTTTCATTGATTTGTTCTACTGTTCTTTTGGTTTCTATTTCATTGATTTCTGCTCTGATCTTTATTATTTCTCTTCTCCTGCTGGGTTTAGGTTTTCTTTGCTGTTCTTCCTGCAGCTCCTTTAGGTGTAGGGTTAGGTTGTGTACTTGAGACCTTTTTTGTTTCTTGAGGAAGGCTTGTATTGCTATATACTTTCCTCTCAGGACCACCTTTGCTGTGTCCCAAAGATTTTGAACAGTTGTGTTTCCATTTCCACTTGTTTCCATGAAATTTTTTTCAATTCTTCTTTAATTTCCTGGTTGACCTTTTCATTCTTTAGTAGGATGCTCTTCAGCCTCCATGTATTCAAGTTCTTTCCAACTTTCCTCCTGTGGCTGAGTTCTAGTTTCAAAGCATTGTGGTCTGAAAATATGCAAGGAATGATCCCAATCTTTTGGTACTAGTTGAGACCTGATTTGTGATCCAGGATGTGGTCTGTTCTGGAGAATGTTCCATGTGCACTAGAGAAGAATGTGTATTCTGTTGCTTTGGGATGGAATGTTCTGAATATATCTGTGATGTCCATCTGATCCAGTGTGTCATTTAAAGCCTTTATTTCCTTGTTGATCTTTTGCTTGGATGATCTGTCCATTTCAGTGAGGGGAGTGTTAAAGTCCCCTACTATTATTGTATTATTGTCGATGTGTTTCTTTGATTTTGTTATTAATTGGTTTATATAATTGGCTGCTCCCATGTTAGGGGCATAGCTATTTAAAATTTTTAGATTTTCTTGTTGGACAGATCCTTTAAGTATGATATAGTGTCCTTCCCCATCTCTTATTATAGTCTTTGGCTTAACATCTAATTTATCTGATATAAGGATTGCCACTCTAGCTTTCTTTTGATGTCCATTAGCATGGTAAATAGTTTTCCACCCCTCACTTTAAATCTGGAGGTGTCTTTGGGTCTAAAATGAGTTTCCTGCAGACAGCATATCCTGCAGATGGATCTTGTTTTTTTAATCCATTCAGATACCCTGTGTCTTTTTTTTTTAAGATTTTATTTATTTGACAGACGAAGATTACAAGTAGGCAGAGAGGCAGGCAGAGAGAGAGGGGGAAGCAGGCTCCCAGCCGAGCTGAGAGCCCGATGTGGGGCTCCATCCCAGGACCCTGAGATCATGACCTGAGCCGAAGGCAGAGGCTTTAACCCACTGAGCCACCCAGGCGCCCCACCCTGTGTCTTTTGATTGGGGCATTTAACCCACTTACATTTGGGGTAACTATTGAGAAATATTAATTTAGTGCCAATGTATTGCCTGTAAGGTGACTGTTACTGTGTATTGTCTCTGTTCCTTTCTGCTCTGTTACTTTTAGGCTCTTTCTTTGCTTAGAGGACCCCTTTCAATATTTTCCATAGGGCTGGTTTGGTGTTTGCAAACTCTTTTAATTTTTGTTTGTCCTGGAAGCTTTTTATCTCTCCTTCTATTTTCAGTGACAGCCGAGCTGGATATAGTATTCTTGGTTGCATATTTTTCTCGTTTACTGCTCTGAATATATCATGCCAGTCCTTTCCGGCCTGCCTGTCTCTGTGGAGAGGTCTGCTGCCAGTCTAATATTTCTGTCATTGTATGTTACAGACCACTTGTCCCAAGCTGCTTTCAGGATTTTATCTTTGTCACAGAGACTTGTAAGTTTTACTATTAGGTGACAGGATGTGGACATATTTTTATTGATTCTGAGAGGGGTTCTCTGTGCCTCCTGGATTTTGATGCTTGTTCCCTGTAACCGTCCCTCAGAACAATGTATTACTTAAAATATAACCCATGAGAAATTAGCTAGTCACCAAGCATGCTTAAAGATAGCCTTAAGAAAAACCTGTACTAGCAACAGGCCTCTGTGGGAGAGGATGACATGTCCTTGAAGCCGAGCAGCTGGAAACACCTGACCTGCTCAAGATGGAACACCGCCTGCTTATCTTTCTGTTATCTCCCCTTCCCGGAGAGCACCTGCAGTTAGTCAGACAATCCTTTTTGTCTGGTCTTGCTCAACTATAGGTCACGTACTACGTGACCAGACATATTTTGCCTTTCTTCTTACTTATCTACAAGACTCGTGCTTAAAAGCAATCAGTCCCTCCTGTCTCCCTGGTCTCTGGCCATGTTCCGTGCTCACCTGGCCTGAAACCAAGCATTTCTATCTCTGGCACACGGCCCCATTTGGAGTCTCCAAATCCAGCTGATTCCTTCAGTGTGCTGCTCCACCCCTCCTCCTGGAGGAGGAAGGAGGGACTCTCCCCGGATCTACACTTGTGGGGTCCCTGCTTGAAGAGCAGTGGCCCAACTGTGCTTTGGATCACGGTTTAAGGTAACCCCGAGCTGAGAGCCCCCACCTGAGCTCCGTCTCTGTAGTCAGCTTTCGTGCTGTGATACCTGGGAGCTCTGCCACACTCAGACACCCCCGGTCTTTCTGTGACCCCACAGTTCCTGAGACCACACTGTCCTGCGAGGGTTCCATGCCCCGCTTAGCCTCTGGAGCGACATCTCTCAGTGAAGTGGACTTCTATAAGTTCCGATTTTGTGCTCCACTGCTCTACCACTTGCCAGGAGCCGGTCCCCTCCCCCACAGTCTCTCTTCCCGAATGTTGCCTCAGATTCACTTAGTGAGTCCTACCTTCCAGGAAGTGGCAATTTTCTGTTCCTATTGTTGCTGCTCTTCTCTTTGATCTCCTGTTGAGTTTGTAGATGTTCAGAATAGTTTGATAACTATCTGGCTGAACTCCTGGGACCTGATGATATTTCGGTCTCCTATTCCTCCACTATCTTGCTCTTCCCCTAGTTTGTTGAATTTTCTTGAGTTACTATAAATTTTTAAATGTTCATGGTACATTATTTCTTTAAAAGATTTTATTTTTATTTGACAGAGAGAGACAGTGAGAGCAGGAATACAAACAGGGGGAGTGGGAGAGGGAGAAGCAGGCTTCCCGCCAAGCAGGGAGCCTGATGCGGGGCTCGATCCCAGGACCCTGGGATCACGATCTAAGCCGAAGGCAGACGCCTAACAACGGAGCCACCCAGGTGCCCCATTAATTTTTTTTAAGATTTTATTTATTTATTTGACACACACACACACAGAGAGAGAGATCACAAGTAGGCAGAGCAGCAGGCAGAGAGAAGTGGGTAGCAGGCTCCCCACCAAGCAATGAGCCCGATGTGGGGCTGGATCCCAGGACCCTGAAACCATGACCTGAGCCAAAGGCAGATGCTTAACCCACTGAGCCACCCAGGCACTCCCCTGTTAATGTTAAGAAACAGCCACTGATTAAAATCCAAGTTTCATTTCCTGCCACCTTAAAACATTGCAAAAGGCATCCTGATTTCTTATATATTTTTTCCAGATAAAATACAGGATTCATATGTTTATTCTCAAAAAGGCAATTTAGATTTTTTTTTTTCAGCTTAGTATTAGCCATTCTAGCTAATTCTTTGATCACAAAGCACCTGATTAGTCTTAGGAAAGGATTTCCTGTGTTTGTGTGTGTGTGTGTGCATGTGTCTCTGTGTGTGTATGTGTAGGTTTGCTAGGACTGTCCACACACTGGGTGGTTTAAACAATAGAAAATTATTCTGCCAACTCTTGAGGCCAAAAGTCCAAGATCAAGGTGTTGGCGGTGTTGGTTCTCTGAAGTTCCTCTCCCTGGCTTGTAGGTGGCTGTCTTTTCCCTGTGTCTCCACATGGTCCTCCCTCTGTGTCCTAATCTCTTCTTAAAAGGACCCTAGTCGGGGCGCCTTGGGTGGCTCAGTAGGTTAAAATCTCTGCCTTTGGCTCAGGTCATGATCTCAGGGTCCTGGAATCAAGCCCCGCATCGGGCTCTCTGCTCAGCGGGGAGCCTGCTTTCCCCCTCTATCTCTCTCTGCCTGTCTCTCTGCCTACTTGTGATCTCTGTATGTCAAATAAATAAATAAATAAAGGACCCTAGTCATATTGGATCAGTCATCCCAACCTCCCCATGTGACCTCATTTTTCCCTTAATTACCTCTTTAAAGTCCAACCCTCCAAATACAGTCACATTCTGGAGGTACCTGGGGTTATGACCTCAACATATGAATTTTAGGGGCACACACACACACACACACACCATATATATATATATATATATATATATAGTAGTGAGATAGTCATTTTTCTTCTTTAGTAACTCATAGACTCTGATTAAACATGACAGATCACACACACGTGTTTATCCCTACTCCTTCCCAAAACGCCATCAGAACAATGGTGAATGAGTAAGATGGTACACATTCACAAGGAGAAAGGAGATGGGAGGGGAGACAACCAGGGACGAGATACAGGACGCGTTCTACAAGACGGCATGGAAGGAACCATGGTAGCTGTCCGAGCTCCCTGCAGCCCAGGGTCTTTCTGGTGCCCCCAGAGCACATTGCGAAGGAAGCTCCCAGCTCCGTGTGGAGATCCATGGCGGGGTGAATAGGGATGGGGAGAAAATCTGTGCCAAACACTGGGCCATCAGTCACTAAGGATTCGGGAAGGTAAATGAGACCCTGTTTTGGGCAATTAGCTTAGGGCCTGGGGCCAGAGAAATGGCCAGGCTGGTTCCCGGCCCACCGAGTCCCTGAGCCCACTCATATTTGCTCAGGATGCACGCGAGCTGAGCAGTATTTGGACAGCTCCCCCCATCCCACACTAGCTTTGTTAATTCCATCACACCCTTCCGCTGAGCCTGTGGCCTCCCAGGAGCCTCCTGAGAGCCCTGAATTTCTCACCAGCAAGGATGGGACACGCAGGATCAAGACTGACTGTGTGTGCTTGTGATACAGGGGTTGCTGGACACCAGAATCCACTCTGACAGAGAGGCCTTCCTTCCTGGTGTGGTTTTAGGGCTTGGGAAGCAGGGGAAGGGGTCAAATGACTCCTCAAGGTCCCATGGGGTTTGAAGATGTCTGTATTTCTGGGAAGAATGTCCTGAAATGTGTGTCTGAGGATTCTGGGGACTGGTCACTCAGGAGAGCCGAAGAAGAAGGCGGCCCTACAGAGGCGGGGCTGGGGCGGGTGTGGGGTGGCAGGCAAGGCAGCCCATATCTCATGGAGAAGAGACTGGGTCAAGACCACCAGATGCTTGGGCTCCTTGGTCAGGGGGAGGGGGAAGGGAGGGCGGCTTGGCCAGGCTTGGCCAGGGTCAGCCAGAGTCAGCCAGGGTCGGGGTCAAGGTCTGGCGGCAAGATTGCAGCTGGGAGGCCTGTGGGTGGACGGGAGGGAGGTCTCAGAGGGCTGTCTGCCAGGAGGCCGGTCCTAATGGGGTGGGGAGGAGCCTTGGGCAGGCTGGGAGCTGGAGGGGCCCAAGGGGTGGGAGTGGGAGGAGATGGGGGCTGACCAGGAGGAGTGGAGGGGGCAGGAAGTGGCTGACAGCCTGGCCTAGAGTCAGCCACGGGAAGCAGAGACCCCGAGGCAGAAGAGGTGAGGAGGGGAGAGAGGGTGAGGGAGGCAGCCGGGTGGAAGGAGACCAGCCAAAGGGAGCAGCTCCAAGGGTGAGATCTATCAACCCCGTCTGTAAGTCCTTGTTTTAAGGCAACACCCTGAGATCTCTCCCTGAGGGGACCTCCGTTTCCACATCTGCAGCTTTCTGGTCCTAAGACCACCAGTACACACAGAGTTTTTGGGGGGAGTCCATGACTCAGGCAACCCCAGTCACGGATAAGGGGACAGGATCAGGAGGTCTAGCAGAGGGGTGGTGGGAAGGCCCCAGAAAAGGAGTTAAGGGAGGGAGGGGCTGCCTAACAAAGAAAGCCATGGTGGGGCTGAGGTGAGACTCCGGGGTCTGGGGTCAGGGGTAGGGCCAGTGATCAGGAGCGGCCCCAGCATAGGGAGGGTTAAGCATCCTCCCAGTTCCCACCCCACTCTGGGCCCCTCCCCTGTGTTTGCGTCCTCCCAAAACTATTTGGCCTCCAGCTGGTCTCCATTCTATATCCTGCCCCTCCCCCTTGAGTTAGCCTGGGGGAAGAAGGGGGTGCTGGGGCCAGGGTTCCCAGGACTGGGAAGGAGCCCGCAGGCTCAGAGTGCTGAGGGAGAAGCAGACCTGGAGAGGCTGAGGTGGGGAAGCCGAGGGGGGCTCTGAGAGCAACGGGCAGGAAAGGGGATCAGAGACAAAGTGGGGGAGAAGGAATGGGCCAGAAAGGGTTGGGGGAAGGGTGCGAGTGGGCAACAGGAGGGCTTCCCAGGCTGTTGGCCTGAGGACAAAAGCCAACTCAGCACCTACCCGGGAGGAGGCCAAACATGGGCAGAGCTGGGCCCAGGGAACAGTGCGGGGGCAGGGAGGCACTCGAGGACCAAGGGAATACCAGGGGGATCTCGACCGAAGGGCCACCTCCTGGCCTTCCAAGCCCAGCCCGGAGCCCTGTCAGGCACCCCCCCGCGCTCCCCCCCAGCTCCGGGGCCAGGCTGCTGGTGGCGCCGGCATGAAGAGCTGAGAACCCAACACTGTCGGCAGGGCCAGGGGGACCGACGCGACGCCATGTGGCAGCTGCTGATGCCGCTGGCCCTGTGGCTGGGCGCGGTGGGCCTGGGCAGAGCCGAGCTCACGGCAGCACAGCAGCGCGGCCTGCAGGTGGCCCTGGAAGAGTTCCACAAGCACCCACCCGTCCAGTGGGCCTTCAGGGAGACCGGCGTGGACAGCGCTACGGAAAAGGTGAGCGTGAGCGGCTTCACCAAGCGGCGTCGCCTGGGGCGGGACGGGGCTCAGGGAAGCAGGCGCCCAAGCCCTCGATGAACACCCAGTTCTCCAGGGAGAGGCCAACACCCTAGCCCCCTTCTCAGCTGTTTCCTGGGGGGCTGGGGAGGAGGGACGGGTCACGCCCGGGAGTGCTCGGTGAGCTCAGCCGGCTGCTGGCCCTTCTCTGTCTGCGGCAGCCCTTCCCTGCAGGGACCTTTGTGAGGCTGGAATTTAAGCTCCAGCAGACCAGCTGCCGGAAGAAGGACTGGAAAAAAGTGGAGTGCAAAATCAAGCCCAACGGGGTGAGTTGCAGGCGTGTGTGTGTGTGTGTGTGTGTGTGTGTGTGTGTGTGTGAGAGAGAGAGAGAGAGAGAGAGAGAGAGAGAGGGAAGGAAGGAGACTGGGCATGTGCTCAGGGCAGGGGTCTGTGACCGGTTTAGGAAGAGAGCCAGCAGGAAGCCCCGGTTGGAGCAGCGGTCCCTCGGGAGAGCGGCCTCTCCCGGAGCTCACCTGGCCCAGTCTGAGCCGGGCCCTGTGACACCGTGGGTGGCCAGGGCTGGGCTACTCTGAGAACATCTGTTCTTCAGAGAGAGTCCCCCTCCAGTCCGGGCTCCTCTCTCGGGCTTCGGGTCTATGGTGGAGGAAGCCCAGGGCAGGGGGTTTGGCTGCCCCCGCCCCAGGCCTGGTGAATTCCCCACTCTCGGTGAGGCTTTGCGTAGAGATGGCCCAGCCCAGGCTGACTCCTCACAGGGCTTGACTGTAACTGGCCCCCTTGGGGGCATACCCATGGCTGTGGGCAGTCCCCAGTCCTGCTGTTCCAAGCACTAGCCTGTGACTCAGGGGGGTGCTCTGAGGGCCTGTTCCCTCCCACTGTTAAGGGACGGACTGGATTGTATCAGTGACTTTCCAGACTTCATGTCAAGACACTTGCGTCCATATCAAGCCTTTTAAGAACACGCAAATAAATGTAACAGAGCTGCAAAGTGGTTCGAGGTGGACGTCAGGTGGGGAGAAGCCATCTGGGGAAGGAGTCCTTCCAGGAGTCCTGTGCCCGGAGCCAGCTGGCCCGCGTGACCCCTCACCCCTCTGCTCTAGGACCCACCAGGGGAGCCAGTCCCCATTGCAGGCAGCCCCCAGCTTCCACCCTGGTGGGGCAACACCCCCGCCCTGACCCCTTTCCTCTCCTGACCCCATGTTCCCCTCCCCAGAGGAAGCGGAAATGCCTGGCCTGCATCAAACTGAACTCTGCAGATAAAGTCCTCGGCCGGATGGTCCACTGCCCCATACACACGCAGGCTCTCCGGGTAAGAGTGGGCAGGGGAGGTGGGGAGGCTGGGGAAGAGGCTGGGAAGATGGAGAAGCTGGTCCTGTGGGAGAGGTCAGAGCGGAGAAGCTGGTCCTGTGGGAGAGGTCAGAGCCGGAAGCATAGACTGAGGTGCACAGAGGGCGAGGAGGGTGGGAGGGGTGAGGAGGGGCAAGGGGGTATGCGGAGAGAGGAGATAAGGATGAGGGGTGAGAAGAGGTGAGGAGGGACCAGGACGGGTGAGGAGGGGTAAGGAAGCTGGGAGGGGCAAGGAGGGTGGGAGGGGTGAGGAGGGGTGAGGAGGGCAAGGAGGGGCTCTGGGCCTGGCCCCGCTATTCCCCAAGGGATGTGGAGGTGGGTGCCACAGAAGACGCAAGCACCGTCCCCAGGGGTACTCTCCACGGGGACACCCTCCCCGGAACCCGCTGGCGCCCCGGGCCTGAGCAGCTGCCACTGCCGGCAGGAGCCCGAGGAGCACCAGGAGGCTCAGTGCGACAGGGTGGAGCGCGTGGGCGAGGACCCCCACAGCTACTACTTCCCAGGACAGTTTGCCTTCTTCAAGGCCCTGCCCCCGAGCTGAGGCCCGACGGTAGATGGTAGGTGCCCAGGACGAGCGACAGAACTGAGCTGGGACAGCGCTTGCGTGTTGGGGCTGGAGATTGGGCTGGTGTGGGGCTGAGGGCAGCGGTGGGGGAAGGACTCGGAGCCTGGGAAAAGAGCTTGGACTGACCCAAACAGCCTCCCGCACACCCGAAACCTTGGGTTTCTTTCTCTTTCCCTATAGAATTCTGTCCCGCTTCCCGGACGGCTGCAGGAGCTAACCAGCGCAACACCGACCTGCTGTCCCCGAGCCCAGGGAGTACGAGCCCATTATCCCCGAGCCAATAAACTGCTCTCCCAGACTCGTTCTGTCCTCTCGCATGCCCCCTTCCCCTGAGCTCGGCTGCGGGAGTAAGGTCTCGCAGGAGCAGCAGAGCCGGGGGAGCAGGAGAGACCAGGGGCCGCAGAGACCTCGTCTTGCCTTCGGGTGCTCGCGCTCAGGAAAGCAAAGCTCACCCACAGAAAATGACAGGCAGTGATGCTCATCAGAACAGAGATTTAATAGGGATCCGCGTGGGTGAGAACAGGCAGCGAGGGCTCCAGGGCGACACAGGATGAGCCACGACAGCAGGGGTTACCGCGACAGGCAATGTGGGAAGGTGGGCCAACGCCACCTTTGGGGCTCTGCCACTTCCTCTCCCAGGACCGGCTGGGCCAGCACGCACCCCCTCTCTGCCTTTCTCACATCTAGCTTTAGGAGGAAGCAACTCTCTCCCACTGAGCCTCTGGCCAGGGGTGGCTGCGGCTATAGACCGTCTCCTCCAGAGGCCTCCTCCCCAGGCTCACGGTGGAGGTGGTGGGACGGCCTCATGCTGGGCGTGCCCCTTGAATAGGGCCCTTACCCCTGCTAGAGGCCACGGGGGAGGTTGTGGAATCTTCCCGAAGGAGGAGAAGCGGGGGGGGGGGGGGGCTGCTCTTAGGAACATGGGGAAACAAAGAGCCGGCGCTGCAGGGGGGCAGAGGCGGCAGCCAGGCCATAGTGGGCCCAGCTGCCACAGACCGCAGACACACTCAAAACACGAAGGACGAGGTGGTGCTGGCAGGGCTGAGCGCCCGTTCGGCCTGGGCCAGGCTGTCTCGGGCCTGGCGGTCCAGGTCGTGGCACTCCTGCAGGGTGTGCTGGAACTGGCGGCAGGCCTCCTCCAGGATGGAGCTGCTCTGGCGGGGCCAAGACTCCCAGTAGCCTGGCTCCACCCAGGGCTGGGCCTCGGTGGCCCTGGGGCCGGGGCTGGGGCTGGAGCGCAGGGAGCTATCCAGGTCCCGGCACAGCTGGTAGAACTCGCTGCCCCGGCCGGTCACACGCTCACCGTCAATGACCTTGAGGCCAGGGAGCAGCTCTCGGATGGCCGCCCAGTACGAGGGGCTGCTGCACAGTGGGTTGCTAAGCCGGGCCAGGGGGTCCCGAAGCCGCAGGTACTCGAGGCCCCGCAGGCCGGCCAGACACTGCAGCTGGCCGGGGGTGGCCAGCAGGTTGCCCGCGGCGTTGAGGCTCTGCAGGTTCTCGCAGGCAGCCAGCGGCTCCAGCGCCGTCAGCCGGTTGTCGGCCACGTTGAGCACCAGCAGCTGGCGCAAGGAGGCCAGCGGGCCCAGCTGCGTGAGCGCGTTGCCCGACAGGTCCAGCCACTCGAGCCCCAGGCACTCCCCCAGGCAGCCCAGGTCCGCCAGCCCCAGGCCCCGAAGCTTCAGCAGCAGGATGGACTCCAGCGCGAACTCACCCGAGCGAGACTTGAGCAGCTGGGGTGTGACGCGCACCCCGTCGGACTCTGCCGGCTTCTCACCCTGCGACTCCATCGGATGAAGTCAGTTGAGGGGAGGCCCCGGTGGTTCTGACACAGGGACGTGGATGCCACAGGGGATCGGCTGACGGCTCGCCCTGAAAAAGGCACCATCCACTCCGCCTGGGCCAGCGCCGGAGGCCCGCTTCTGACAGCCCTGCTTGAGGGCCAGTGGGGTCCTACGGGGAGATAATCACACCATAAGCCGGCCTCCCCTGAGCCCCTCCGGAACCCGAGGACGTGGACAGCACGAGTGGCCGGCCCGGCCAGGCCTGCCTGAGGACACAGAGCCCTCCGAGGGAGGGGGGCCCCAGACAGGATCCAGCGGTTATGGCCACACTGGACGGCATTCCAGGGGCCACGGGACTAATTCTTCCCATTTTCTGTATCCGCACGGGGAGGCAAAATCTCTACGTTTTCCTTTTTCAGTACCTGCTCATGATCTCTCCTTATCAATTGTAAGGTGTTTCTTTTTAACCATTTCAATGAATTCCTGAAGAGCTAACAGGTCACCACCATCAACAACCTCTTCTGTTTCCCTCCACATGCAGACGCAAAAGACAGCACACTGGGCCTCACTTGTTCTCTCAAAAATGTTCTCCACTCAATGTTTTTTTTAACATGAGCGATGAATTCAAAATGGTTTCCAGATTGTGTGGGCCAACTTGTAACCTCTGCTTGAGATCGAGGGGCCTGGCGGCTCAGCTCTCTGCCCAAGGAGGGGAGACTGAAGTCAAGGAGGGAGGGAAGGGCCAGCAAAGGCCCCCAGAGGAGGGGGCAGCACAGGCAGTCCAGAGGCCGCCGCTGCCCACCCTCAACCCCAGCGCCTGCCACAGCAGCTCTTCGCCCTGGCGCCAACAGAAGGGCGACAGTCCCTGCGTGCCAGGCAGCACAGCTAGGGTTACCAGAGAAGGCAAGCAGGGCCCAAGGCCAGGCAAAGAAGCCATGCGTGCTGAAGGGAAGGGCCTGGCTAGCACTTAGGTTCCAGAAAGGCAGGGGAGGGAGGGCCCTTCCAGGCACCAGTGGCTGTGGGGCTGTGGGGCGGCATGAAGCCAGGTGCTAGCGCGAGGCCGGAGGCCTGGGGGAAAGAGCAACGCCGCCCACAGAAGGGTCAAGGTTTCAGCAGAGAGGAAAACAAGAAGGCACCTCTGCGCCAAGTGGCAGCCTCCCAGCCCTGCCGACTCTGGCCAGCCCTGGGCCGCGCAGGGTGACGCAAAGAACCATGGGGCTGTCCACTCCTGCTGTTTATAAAACCTGGGCTCCAGGGTATCAGAGTCCTAAGCCTGCGTTTATGTAATCCACACCACTTTTTACTTCCTTCTCCAAGGAATCCACGCCCAGAGTTCCTCCCCCTCCCTCAGCCCCCTCCCCCATCTCTGAGAAGGGGGTCCCCATGTCCTAACATAGCTCCCCTCTAGTCTGCAACACCCCTTCATTTCTTTCCGAAAGCGATGCGAGACATCCACTAAGAAGTCTGGGTGGCTGTGTTTGAACGGGATCTGCTGGGGCTTGGAAGCAGCGAGCGGGGGTTGAAGCTGCTGCCCGAGGTGGGTGGGGGGGCAAAGCGGGCACCGGAAGCTACAAATGCACAGAGACACACAGACCACACCGAAGGTAGTGAGCGCTGCAGAGGGGCGCTCTCCGGAGTCCAGGGACCCAGTCACATTACTGGATGCGTGTGGGACACACAGGACAGGCAGGGGGGCAAGATGATGTCCAGCTGAGGTGACCGTGGGCATCGGGCCAAGGAGGCGCCTGGAGCTGTCAGCTGAAGGGATTCAGCGTCACCTGCAGAGGCGCCCAGCTAGAGTGGGTGATGCACTGGGCCAGCCTCTTCGGGGAACACAGATCTCTTTAAGTGTTTGCACGCCTCTCTCCAGGGCAATGCAGAGCCTCCCCAGCCACACGCTATTTTGGGGGCGAAAGTGGTCAGGAGGCCCTGGAGTCCCATGAGCCAGCGTCGAGAGGACACCAACCTTTATGAGGCTGAAAGGAGGGATCCGACGAGCAGCCAGAGGGAGGCGGGCGAGGACACAGCGAGGGGCAGTGTGAAAATGCCCACTGGAGCGGGACAAGATTGCTGGGTGGAGCAGCGCCAGGCCGTGGCAAGCCCACAGCCCGCACACGACGGTCAGGGAGCGCTGCCCTGAGGAACCGGCTCAGGGACCTCAGGGACCGTTTGGGTGGAGGTGGCCACGTGCGGGAAAGGGCAAGGGGACCAGAACGGGGGGGGGGGGGGAGACTGTGTGTGCTCCCCACATTATAACTGGGAGGAACGCTTTTTGCAGCAGGGGAAACAGAGGAGCCAAGAGCACATTCGCTGGGAATCGGGCCTTCCCCGCCCCACAGCCCCGCCTGGCCGGGTGCAGCCCTCCCGCCCGGGTGCTTGCTGGGGACAGCACTGCAGTCACCGAGGTGAAACATGGATGCTCCAGCCGATGGACCTCCGCTCCGCCCCGCTCCCACCTTACCCGCCATCTGCACACCTCAAGGAGGCAGGTGTGGGCGCGACCGAGCACCCAGCCCACGCGCACACCCAGCTCGCACCGGGCCGGCAGCACAGGGCAGGCCCCGCCGGGTGGACGGCTCCTCCACACTTGGCTTCTTCTGTGCTCCTCTCGAGAGAACCGGAGTCCTCCTGCCCTGGTCCTGCCCTGGTCCTGCCCTGGTCCCGCCCTGGAAAGGAGTGCACAGAAGCTCCTGGTCCCACGTGTGCCTGCCAGCAGGGCTTGGTCACGTGGACGAGACTATGACGGAGGCACAGCCGACGCTCGGCTTTCCTTGGGACGCGTCTTCCCTTGTTCAGGGCTGCCTTCGTGGAGTCTCAGTTCACCTCCCTAGGGAGTGGGCCGGGAAGCGACGTCCACGAGCCGGGGCGGGCCAGGGCTGTGTCTCGGGGAGAGGTGGCCCTCGCGGAGCAGCCTCAAGTGCTCCGTCACCAGCTGTTGCGGGGGCCCTGGAGAGCCTCCCTCTGGCCATGCCCCTCCCCCACGCACAGCGCAGATCAGGGCCCCCATCTCCTCGGCCGCTCGAAGGCAGGTATGTCTTGGTTGCGCGGGTTATCCTGTGCTTCTAGAATACCCGGCAGCACCTGTCTGCCACCCAGAAGAGGACACCAACAAGCCATGACACTCAAATGTCTCCATTGATGAATGTCCCCTGGGACAAAACTGCATCCCCCCACCCTCACCCCAAGAGCTACTGCTTGGGCCCAGCCAGCTTCTCGGGCACCCTCTTCCACTCCCCCTACTCCCGCGTGCTGCCAAGCTGCCGCCCAGCCCTCCTCGCCGGCCAACACTGCAAAACCGGCTCGGGGACACCACAGCAGGAAGAGCTCAGGGGACCAGGAGCAACATGCCCCCCCCGTGACTTTAGGGCCCCTCACATTCCTGCCCCCACCCCGCCTACCGAGTCAGAATTAGAGAGAGAGGTACGGGACGCCGTGTGTCTGAGAGCCACGGGGAGAACCCAAGGCCCCACTCTGATCTCACCACCAGCAGTACTTGACAGAGTGGGGGATGCAAAGAGGTGCGCCATAGCCCCGGCCCCTGCCCCAGACGAGCCTCACCTCCTGCCCAGGGGGGTCTGGAACAGCTCTGGGAGGTGGGGGCAGAGGCCAGACTTTAAATCACGCTACTCCGACCATTAAATGTGATCTTACAAAGCTTTATTTAAGAAACAAAATGCAGTAATTATGAAATTACAACACAGTTAACAGGACAGAGGATATGATCCCAAGATTAAAAAAAGAAGTATGTCCAGTTATTAGCAAGCCTGTCCGAGTGAAAGGATCCTGGTTAATTTTTCCTGCTCGCTTCCTTACATCCTCGGTGATTTCCAAATGTCCTATTGTGAATTACTCATAGAGACGCAGGACTGCTGACCCTTCCAAGGGAGGCGAGGGGACAGGTGTCCTGGCCTGGCCCCCACATCCAGGTCCCAAGAGCAAGTTGGGCCTCAAGGGCCTTGCCCCACCTTTGCCTACCGACCTTCCCTCTGACTGCCACCCTTCCGGCGCCCGAGAACCTAAGGAGAGCCTGGCTTGGGTCGTGTGCGGGGTGACAGGCCTGCCCTGATCCTCTAGCCTCTCCCTTCCTGCCTCTCCTCACCTGACCCCACCGGCTCCGACCCTGCCCTGCAAGCCCCCTGGGCTGTCTGGCTCCGGTGGGTCTCATACGCATCTCTCCTTGCTTCCAGGTGGGGGGTTTGCACTTGGCAAGTGACCAGGAAGACAGGGAGGTGTGGGTGCTGCGGGTGGCGGCGGGGGATAAACGAAGCTACTGAGAGCCTGGACAGCTGTGGAGCTCCTCCCAAGACCGCTTTCACTGTAGAAAGGAAGAAACCCCAGGGCCTCCAGCAGTCTGGAAACCAACCACAGTTCCATCAGCTGTCCTGGCTGGACAGTCCCATCGGCGGGGGTGCTCTGGCCACTGTGGGATCCATGAGGAAGTACCGACCCCAGGAAGACCGGTGTGTGCGTGTGTGCATAAGCTTCCCTCTTAACATGGCTGCTCTAGCGCATGCTTCTTCTACAGCGCAAGCCAACTGCAGAAAAGGCTGCCTAGCTTACTGGGCCTCGCTGGCTGAGATTTCCCACCTGCCAGCACCCTGGCCTCTTCTAGTCCCTGGTCGCTGTTTGAGAAGGCAGGGCCCTTAAGGGCATGTCACGTACAGAGACAAGCTGCACGGGCCCTCATTGCCCACACACATGGCAAAGGGCACTGAGGCTTAGAGCGCAGGACAATTTACAGTCACCTCCTGACAGATGTGACCTCTTCTACGCCCAAACTCCTGGAAACAAATTAAGCGATGGCTGGACGGAAAACAACATCTCCCTGGAGGCAAAAGGCAACCTATCAAGAATTGACAAACTGTCCCCACTCCTTCCAGCAGCTTTAGGACTCCAAACACCCCCGTCTAACAGCCTGGAGTGCTCGGTCTGCTCTCCCCTCCCAGCCCGGGCAGAGCTCTCCCGCAGGCAGACTTTCAGACAGTCAGGCAGAGGTCGGCCTTGCTGGCCTGTTCCCCCTCGGCCAGGTCTTCCTGGGGGAAGAGGAGGGGAGGGGTGGTGTAGTTGGGGAAATTCTCCAGGTTGGTCTTCAGGAAGAGGAGACGCTCGATGGTCCCCACGGGGAGAGGGGTGTTGTGCTGCACCAGAGCAGGGCTGCCCAGGGAGGCACAGACACTTCCAGAGAAGGCCCCTGTTGGGGGACAGGACAGATAGACAGTCGCCAGTCTTGCCAGGGCCGGCCAGACCTCCTGCCTCTTCTCCCAGTAGACCAGCGGGTCCTCCTGGGCGCCGATCGTCTCATTCTCACGCAGGTACTTCTTGACGATGATGCTGGCCAGGTGGCTCTCGGTGGCGAGGGAGGCACCACTTCTCTCAGACGCCAGCAGCCCCACACTCTCCAGCTGCTCCAGCAAGCTCCTCTCCTTTCGGCCCAGCAGCAGAGACCCAGAGCCGCTTCTCCGCGAGGGCTCTTTCCAGCCCCTCCCCTCGGCCCCAAGGCTTCTGGCTCCCCCACCGCTCAGTGTGGGGACTGCACGCATGGTCTGGGGGCCGTGCAGGGAGGGCGAGGGAGGCAAGGGGTGTTCAGACACCATAATCTCCTTCACCTTGTACACGAGAACTTGCTTCCAGTGGTCAATGTCGGCCCCTGTGGGCAGGATGGCCTCGATCCGGCCCTTGAAGCGGGGGTCGAGCAGGGTTGCCAGCACGAACTCCTCGCGGTGGAAGAGCTCGTTGAGCTGCCGGTCTGTGGTGAGCTGCAGGGCCAGGCCCTTGGCCAGCCGCACGGCGGCCCCCACTTCCACGCCGCCCTGCTCCTCGAAGTGCTGGGGCACCTGCTCCACGAAGATGTGTAGGAGGCGGAGCTGCGGCAGAACCTGGCTCAGAGAAGCCCGAGCCGCGCTCGCCTCCCGGACTGCCACCCGGAAGGGCCGCAGAAGCGTGACCAGACTGTCCGTCAGGCTCCAGAACACGGCCGACAGGGCCGAACCCGCCTTGCCCAGCTGGTGCTCCTCCTCGTACTCCCGCAGCGGCCGCTGCTGCCCCACCAGCCACTCCATCAGGCGGAAGGCGGACACCCAGTGGTCTGAGAGCTCCCAAAAGGGCTGCTGGGCCGGGAGGCCGCACCGCCGCTGCAGCTGTGTCAGCAGCTGCCTGGCCCTGGCGGAGCTGTGGAAGTGACTGCAGATGGCCCTGACCGTCCCCAGGATGATCTGGACGCTTTGATGGTGACACAGGAAGTTTGTCACCAGGGAGTCGAGGCAGTGGGCAAAGCAGGGGAGGTGGGTGTAGCCCTCCGTCCTCACGGCCTGCTCCAGGCTGAGGCAGCTGCCCGATACCAGGAAGCCCGGCTGCAGGCAGGTGCGGCTGAGCCACAGGTTGACCTGCTCCCGCAGCTCCCGCTGCCTCTCCTCCGCGGTGCTCTCCTGGGACAGGCCTCGAACCCAGAGCACGGCTTGCTTCCTGCGGCTCTCCGACGCCCCCTGCCGACTGCCCGGCCGTATTGCCCCCCAGTGGGCAGAGACGGCCACGTAGTCCACAGCGGAGTCCCCGGCAGCCGCGGACACGGTGAGGTGGGCGCAGCCGCCCTCGGCCCGCCGCATCTCCCGACACACCTGCTCGTCCACGGCCGTGTGCAGCAGAGGCAGCGCGGTATTGGAGAAGAAGGCTGGAGGCGGCACGTGGTAGCAAGGGTCCGCCTGGGCCATAAACCTTCTGAAAGACGGGGACGAAACAAAGGAGAGCGGCAAGGCCAGGCTACAGAGCAGCTCTGCGATGCTATGGTTCCAGGCCTGGGCTCGGGGCGGGCTGGGGGCGCAGGGGTCACTCTGGCCCTCCGTGACCGCTAGCGGGAGAGCAACAGGTTCATCTTTGGTAGAAGCAGGCAAGAGGGGTGGAGCCAGGAACAGTGGCTCAGGCCTGCCCGGGGCCAGCTGCTGGCCACTGTCTCCCGAAGTGGAGGTACCAGGGCCATGTCCTGCTGACGGGAGCCCTTCGGCGCTGGCGGGCAGACCCTTGTGCTTTTTCTCCTCGGTCCCCTCCCCCTTCTCCCCTGGGCTGGCTGCGGCTGGCCTCCTTGCTCTCTCCAGCCCATGCTTACCCACCAAGTGATGGAGCAGGCCTGAGGTTTGGAAACGGCCCTTCCATCTGCCCTGTGGGACGCTAGCATGACAGCGAGGGCAGGTGACGTGGTAGACGTTCCTGCAGTCAGCAGTGAACAGCCGTCTGATGTCGGACGCCGGCTTCTGCCCCGCCGTGTCCAGGCGGCTGGGGGAACGCCTAGGGAAAGCCCAACCCTTGGTCTCTGCCTTCAGAATTCTGACCAGCTTCTTCAGGCACGGCGGCTTCTGGAGGTTCTCCAGGGACGACGGCTCCCCGACAGCAGCGAGCAAATGCCTCTTCTTCCACCTCCTGAGGCGGCGCACCTCCCTGGCCAGATGGGCTATGAGGACGTCAGCCTGCTTCACCTTCTCACTCTCACGGGGCTGGCCCACCTCGGACCTGTCCAGACCGGCCGCCTGGACTGGCGCTGTGGCCACAGGGGACTGGCCCGGGCTGAGCGCTGGGTCTCTCGACTTCTTTAGTGTGGGCTCCCCGTCCTCTCTCTGTCCACGCGCCTTCTGTTTGGATGCCTTCTTCTCGGGCTGCCCAGGGGGCTCCTGCCCAAGCACAGATTTGAGGTTACAGAGGCCAGAGTCTCCCTTTGGCTTATTCCACTCAGGGCCGACCAGGCACTTCACGTGGGAGGCCACGGCGTGAAGATCGGGGCTCTCCCGGGAGCAGGATTGTCTCTTCTCGCTGTAGACATGGAGGCCCGGGGTGACTTTTTCCTGCTCTCCCAGGAACACTTGGTCAGGTGACGGGACCGACGAGGAACTGGGGAGGGGATGAGGTCTCTTCCTCTGTAGAGGCGGATCCCGTCCACTCCCTTTCGGGGAGACAGAGGACCCAGTTTTCCTGTGGCCACTGACAGCCCTCTCTTCTGTATCTACAAACTCTAGCTTAACCTCCGTCTCCAGCAGGCGCCCCAAAGCACCCCAGCCAAGTCCGTGAGAGGTATTGGTAGCTCTGGTGTGAAACTTGGAGCCAGGAGAAGTCAGGGGAGCAGCCGGGCTCCTGGGTCCAGTCACAGAGGAGTCGGCACAGAGAGGCGGCTCCTGGCCCGCTGAGCCTGAATGTGTATGTCTCTTGTGGGGCTTCCTGGGTTTTCCTACTGGCAACATGCTTGGGAACTTGGGGGAAATGAGGAGATGGGTCCAGGCTGCAAAGCAAGATGAAGACAACAGCTCTCAGCTGCCCCGCTCAGCTTTGGGGACCATGAGGGGGAAGGCAAGGCTGGAGGGGAGAGGAGCGAGCAGAGGATGCAGGTGTAGGGAGATCCTGGGAAACCAGTCCCAGGACAAAACTCTCAAGCCGTAACACCCTTGGTGAAGGCTGGCATTTGCTCCTGCAGACCGGACAGAGCGGCCCGGACAGAAATCCCCACAGCTCTCTGGACCTCAGAGGGCTCAACGTCTTTGCGGACCACGCTAACTGAGGTTTCTCTCTTTCCTTTCCATGTCTACGGAGAACCTGGCACACTCGGCTGGTTTCTTTTGTTGCGGATACACCAGAAGACAAGCAAAGCCCCTGTGTGCGCGTGGCCTCCAGGCTGGCTGGCAAGACAGACTTGAAGAGCCGAGCTGACATCATGGAAAGCTCGAGCTGCCAAGTAGTGTGAAGGAGCGCCACCTGCGGCTGTGAGACCCCAAGGAGGGGACTGACCTTGCCAAGACGTGGGGCAGGTTTCCCTGGAAGAGGAGCAGGAGCCAGGTGCTGTAAGCTCAGGCCGAGGGAGTAGAGCTTAGGTCTCTTGAGTCCCGTGCCCCTGGGCTGTATCTGTCACCCAGCAGGGCAGCAGAAACAGGTCATGATGCTAGATACTAGGCAGTGACGCAGCCAGTGGCCTCGCTAGATCTTTTGAAATTCTTTTTCTAGAAGTCCGTCTGCACCAGGAAACACGGGACAGGAGCACAGAACAGGACAGCCCCTAATGCCAGCGACTCACGTCCCCACGGTCCTGTCACGCCACTCTCCCTGTCCCAGAGAGACTCCTGCAGGGCTGCTCACACTTCCTCACCTCCCACGCCCCTCGAAGCCTGCTCGTCTGGCTCTGGCCTCCGCCGCTCCCTGATGCTGCCCTGACAAGGCCACAGCCTCCTCCAATGGACTCCCCTGCCCGCACTGGGGTGCTGAGCCATGTCTTCCGTTTGGAACCCCATCTTCCTGTGGCCCTGGGGCACCTCATGTCCTTGGTTTTCCTCTCACCTGCAAATTCTTTGCAGTCTCTGGGCTGGTCCCTCTTTCTCCTGCCTGTTCCTTCCTGCTGTTGCCCAGGCTCCCTGCCCCATTTCTCATCCTGCACACTCTCCCAGACTAGGGCTACGTTCACATCCTGACATGAGCCTGTGTCTGACTCAGAGCCTTCTCTTCAGCTTCCCCTCTCCCACCTGTTCTTCCTGCGGTCACCACAATCGTGTCGACGGGACAGCTGTTTGCCCAGATGCTCCGACCCCAAGCCGAGGCATAATCCTGAACTCCCTTCCTTTGCTCGTTCTCCTCGAGATTAGGTCACTTGCAGGTTCTGGCCCGACAGGAAAGGGACACGAAGAAGTCAGGAAAGAAGTACGTGGAAAGGGAAGGAAAGGAAAGGAAAAGCCCAGTGCTAGAATGCCTTTCTCTGGACAAAGGGAGACTCCACGGAAGGTAACCTAACAGCCCCACCACACACATCCAAAAGCAAGTGGGACTCGTCTCTTCACACCAGAATGACATACAGACTCAACCAGAAAATTTAGAACCAGTATGTTCTGACACTAAGTGATGTTAAACATTAAGAAGAATCACCAGGGAGGGCAGGCCTGCCTTTGTAGGCGACAAGCCCACTGAAGCAGCGCCAGGAAGATTCTGCCTGTGGAGGAGGGTGGGCAACATGAAGCTCACACTGAGCTCCCGTCTCCGAAGGACCAGAGGCATCACCTCGGAACGGACGAGGTCTCCATTGAAGCGGAAGACACCATCCCAGCCCCACACATGCCCTGAGATGTCAGAACTGGAGTGGGCTGACCTCAGCTCTGATTTTAGGATAAAAGAATTGGAAAGCCAGAGTGGGAGTGTGATGGTCCATGGCAGAGCAGAAGAGCAGAGCTGGCCACAGGCCTCCAGAAGCAGTGTGTAGGCGATATCCCCACGGAGAACGCAGAGCAGGCTGGGGACCTGGGCCTGCGCCAGACCTGCCTCACTGTCGACAGCCAAGGAAAAGGACAAACCTGTGTGTTAGGGCTGCAGCTGGGGCCACGCCAATCCTGTTCTGTTCTCCAATTAGCCTTGTCCCACCAGCACACCTGTTTTCTGCAAATACTCCTGATTCACTTGACTGTTGAACAAGAATTCATCGGGGGCCCACCCACAGCCAGCACTGTGCCCTAAAGACACAGTACAGGAGAGGAAGCGCCCCACTGGCGCTCAGGACAAGACAACAACTTGAAGTGGGCCCGTGGCGCCAGAGCAAGGCAAGCGGTGTGTGGTGCCATGGAGGCCAGGCCTCGGGCTGACCTACACATAAACCGAATCTACGACATTGGACTTCAGATTCTGTCTTGTGAGGGACCACTTACCCGAGGCTACGCTCCAGGAGCCCCAACTCCTGATGGATTCCCTGGGTCGAGGTGGGGTCTTGTGCAGTCACCGGCAGCCACAGTCCGACCACCACTCTCCCTTCCACGGAGGCACATAGGATGATGACTAAGAGGCAGGTGCCGTGGGGAGCCTCCACGTGAACCTAAGATGTAAAATTTGGTAAGAAAACCATTCCCAAACCCCAGTAGTTTATCAGTAAGAAGTTTCTGGTGACATTTCTCACCATAGAGGACAAATGCACATCGGAGGGCAACTACAAGACGGAGACCCCCAGGGTACCCAGCAGGCAGCAGGCAGGAGTGCTGCCGTGGGGTCCCGGGAGGCGGGGGAGGGGAGGAGGACGGGAGCAGGTGACAGCAGCAGGATGGAGGGCAGCAGGGACAGTCTGGAGAGCTAGTCAGGAGGCAGACTATGCGTGAGTTCCGAGGTGAAGGAGAACCAGGGGATAGAGAGGGACTCTCTCGTGATCCCATTTACTAACGCAGTTTACTTTTGAATATACCAATGTGAGGTTCTTCTGGAACAAGCCTTTGCAAGTACATGTGCCAGATAAAGGTCAGGGATGTAGGGCACGGGCGGTGAGCGGGTTTATCTTTGGAGACAAGAAAAAATCTAGTTTTTCGGAGAGCAAAGAAGGCAGGCAGGCTGTAGCACCAGGAAAGCCCTCGAGTGTGGGTTGGGGGAGAAGTGAGGCAGCCCCTGCTCTGGAGCCTACAGATTTCCAAGGGGAAGCCATCCATGTCCGGAGGCAGCAACGTGCTGGCTGAGCCCGAGAGCGGAGATGCCCCCGCACTTACATGTGTGCTGGCTGCACGGACTAGCACTCTTAGCATCCCTCTTCCCATGTGCACGCCCACATGGAAAGGAGTCACTTCTCTATTGCTCTCGTGCCTGCCTCACCACAGAGCCTTGAGGGGAGCTCTGTCCACCCAGGGCATCCCACACCTTTCTCTTGAGTTTTTACCGCCCAGCCGAATCGGCAGGCCCCCTCCTGTCTCAGCTCCTACACTGTCTACCCATCCCAGACCCCACATTGCAAAGGGCTTGCTGGGCCCTCCAGTCCCGGCTTCTCATGCCCTCACCCGCTCAACTGTGCAGAGTGGGAAGGTGGTGAGGAGAAGAATGGGAGGACAGGCACATGTGGAAGGAAAAGAGTAGAGAAAACCACTATGTATTTTTGGGGTCTGACTCACATGCAAACCCTATATGACCTGTCTTTAGTAATAAGGGTGCATCACTGGAATTCACATTATGCAAAAGTGACATAACATGAGGCCCGTCTTAAAGCATACACCAGGAGAACCCTTCGCTCTTTTCTGTGAGGCTGCTTTATAACGGAGCGAGAGCATGAGGTCGGCGGCTGGTGTGCGTGGGCTGAAATCCTGGCTGCCACCCAACAGCTCGGAGCCGGGATAGCGCGCCTCGGCTTTTCCAGCCACACCTCAGGGACAAGAGCACCCACCTCCCAGGCTTGTTAGGGGAGCCCGAACACGTAATCGAGCGTTCCGCGGCTGTCCTGGGCACAAAGCGGTGCTGGACACGAACCACTGGCCAGTACGGGCTGCCTCACCGGGCGTGTTTTAGGCGCAGGGCATTGGGCACTGGCAAACAGCGGCCAGGGAGAGACACAGCCGGGCCGTTTCAGGCGCGGGGCGGGGCAGGCCTGGGCGCCCGGGTCCGTGAAGTGGCACCGAAACGCGCCCTCCCCGGCTTACCTAGGCCCGCTGAGACCAGGCACACGAAGCCAGGTGCGGCTCCCGCTGCAGCCGACCGCCCCACTACGGCCGGTAGTGACCGGCCACCACTCCGCCGGCCACCGCGTTTCCCCCCCTCCCGAGAGCCACCGCGGGAGCCTCGGGAAGGCGCCAAAGGCCCCGCGGAGCCGGGGGACGGGGCTCGGGTTCCGGGACGCGCAAGGGCTACTTCCGGGAGCGACCCTCACCCACCCCCGCCTGCGGATGGTACGCTCCTCCGGCGGGTGGGGGGGGGGGGGAGCCCCCAGTGCGCAGGCGCGGCAGCCGCGGCCGGAAGCGATGGGCTCTCGCCGGCTGTAAGGCTGAAGTCGCGCGTTCTTATCACAGAGGCTGGGACGCCTCAGTACTAATCTAATGGCGCTGACTTAGCGGTGTTAGTCTTCCCCCACTAACCGATCGCCAAGGTCCTGTCCGACCCGGGCTCCCTGCGCCCTGGGACTCTGTCCGAGGGCTATCCGCGACTGGTGCGCGCGCACAGACCGAAGGGCCGGCAACAACCGTAATGGTCCTGCCGTCGGAGTCTCTTCCAGCCTGGAAGGCTCACCCGGCCTTACGGGAAAGCCCCCCCAAGGGTGTCTCCCGGGGCAGTTTCCCGCTGCTTGCTGATGTCGCAAAGGAGCAGGGAGCCGGATGCAGGGCTGGATCCCACGACCCTGGGGTTATGACTGAACTACCCAGGCGCCTCTCCTGAGAACTTTAGAATAAGCACGTGTATTCTAGTAACCTCCCCCCAGATCTTTAGTGTTTTCATTGATACCGCATGTGTAATGTCATGCAGTACATGATACTGCATACATGATACTGCATGTAATGTCATGAACATTTGACAGGAAACAGAAATAAAGATAACATAAACAGGCCCCAGGTTTCATGGCCCGCAATTCCCGGGTCCTATTATATATCAGAGGGCTCACAGTGCTTGCCACTTCCGTTTCCACAAAGTGGATCAGATGGTGTCTGTGATGGGAATAAAACAGGCAAAGGCAGCTGAGATCCTGGCAGAGTAAAGAGCAGCATGGAACTAACGTATATAAAATAATGTGATTTATGGCTCCCACTTACTGGTGAACCAGTCACTTTTTGATCCATTCTCTTGGCCCATATTCACAATCTCGATGAGGCAGGCCCTATTTTTACGATACCAACTGAGCAATAAAACTGAAGATCCTGAAGATAAACTTGTACTCAGCTAACCATCAGTGGAATGGGAATTTGAACCCAGGCACCCCAGGTCTTGACTGTGCACTCTCAACCTTCACGCTGAGCTGAGCCATTCAGGCAAGGTGGAGGGCTTCTGGGAGGCTGGGTAGAAAAAATAAAGAGAAGAATGCTTGCTGAATCAAATCCTACAGACCCAGGACACAGCTATTGCTCCTGGTATCACAACTGGTCCAGGCCAGAGCATCTGCATTTATCTTTCCAGGCCCAATGTTTCTGCTGTGTGAGCTACAGAAGGCCTGGTACAGAGATTTACCACCTCAGGGTCTCCCAGGTCTTTTTCAGGGCTGACCTTGACCTGAAAGACTGACCTCTTTTCAGAAGAAGGGAAGAGCCTTGCTGCTGTCACAGTACTTAATCCCGGGGTTAAGGAGTTAAGGCGGTAGTTCCCGTGAGTTTCTGGTAACATGCATTCCAAACATCCCACCTATGATTTTCAGGGAAGATCCTGGCAGGGTGAGCTCAAGGTTTTGCTGGGCTCAGTGCAACACGAGAGCTCCCCCACTCTCTTGGCCTCTGATGAGCCACCAGCTTATTGCTGGACTGCACGGCACTGGCATTAGGGTCTGCTCAGATCCCCAAGAATCCCCTAAAGTTTGAGTGCGTCCTTCTCCCCAGGCTGTGGTCTCCAGGTCAGGAGCTCCAGGTCCTGCTGGGAAAGGCTCACAGGACACCCGACGCTCAGGATACCAGCTGCACTCAAGCTTTCCAATCCCCTTCTGCAAGAGCTCTGGGTTGCTAAACTGATTAAAATGTATCAATTCCGGGGCTCCTGGGTGACTCAGTGGGTTAAGCCTCTGCCTTTGGCTCAGGTCATGATCCCAGGGTCCTGGGATCCAGCCCTACCTCGGGCTCTCTGCTCACTGGGGAGGCTGCTCCCGCCCCCTGCCTGCCTCTCTGCCTGTGATTTCTGTCTGTCAAATAAATAAATAAAAATCTTTTAAAAAAATGTTTCAATTCCCTGAGTGGTTGAGATTCTAGAGTACTTGTTCTTAATACAGGAGTGGGGAGGGCTTTGCCCCCATTTCAAAATGGCTAGAGACATAGACGGTTGTCAACCAGAAGCTGGGAGCAGGGGTCTTCTGGCATCTGGTGGGTAGAGGTCTGGGGTACTGCTAAACATCCTCAACTCAGGGTAGTAGCCCTTGCCCCAACAAACAGTTATCCAGCCCGAACTATGGAGAGGGCTGAGGTCAGGAAACCCTGTCCTAGAGGGTTTCAGCTAGCACAAGAACCCTTGGGAGGCTTGTTTAAAATGCAAAATCCCGTCTCCTCTGTGACATTCTAATCCAGCAGGCTTTGGGATGGGACCCAGGAATCTGCATTTTCAAGCATATCAGATAATGCTATTACATGGATCGTCTTCCAACCTGATTCAAAAACTCCGGCCCCCAGACCTGTGTAGGCCTGCCTAAGAAGCACCTGGAGTGCATATGTCAAGTCTGGGACCCTCCCTCCATCCCCAGAGACTCTGCTGTACGCTGCCTGGCTGGATCCTGGCATTCCATGGCAGGTTCACGAATAGAACGTGGTCGGGGTTAGGCTAGACTTTGGCCGTCCGCCCTCACTTTTCTGCTATTACATGTGAAGCAAACCTCTGGTGGCTGCCAAATGACTTTGTTCCGGGAAACCCCAAGGTTTATAAACAAAGGTCATTTCCCAGCACACAGATATGGAGCTTATAAGCCCTCCCACTGGCTTTCATTTCTGCTCCTCACACTCCCATTGCTACCAACTATCCTGATTCCGTTCCAAGCAACTAAAACTCACCAAGGGGATCACCTGAGGGTCTTCATCAAGGAGGGGTGACTCTGTGGCCTGCGGTAAAGGTACACTTCCGTCTGTACCTCCTCTTCCCTGTTCTGAATCTGGGCTGAGGGGCATCCCTTCTACAGCCTGGAATATGCCTGATCTCTCAGGGATGCTGAGGTGGGAGATGGCTTGGAAGGCTCGCAACACAGCAGCATCAAGCTGGCAAGTGTCCTTAGCTCCTTGCCCTTTGGTTTTCCCAAGCAGTGCCTGGCACGAAGCAACTGCTCAGTAAACATGGGCCGTGGTTGCGCTTACATACTCTTGAAGGACATTTCACCCAGGCTGTGATCTCCTCTAGGGAACTGTCCCTGACACCCACTAACAGCCCCGTTCTAAGGCCGCAACCTCTAACGTGGGCTGGAGGCACTGCCCGTGGTGGCATGAACGTCTCTGGAGGTGTCGATCCTTCCATGGAGCACTGCCCCCTGCCGGCCACCCTCTGTGCGTGCAGCTTCGCTTACCCTGGCCGCCTTGGGTCCTCTCTCCAGGCTTGTCCCATCCCAGGGCTCTGAGGCTGCTTCCCTCCCCACTCTGCCACGAAGTATGCTGCAGGGTTATCCTACTCCCTGCTCCTGCCCATCCGTAGGGTTCTTATGCTTCGACTGAGTTCTCCAAGCGTCTCTGTCTGAGGCTGACATTAACTGACCTGCCGTTCAGGTGGCAGGTGGTGGGTGCTTGAAACTGACCATGAAAGACGGGATCTCAGCACAAATGCTTCAGTCCAGACCCCATGCCCAGACTCAGCCAGCCTGGCATGGCTCTAGGTAGCCCAAGGCTGGATTCCCTGGGACAGCCGAGCCCCACTGGACTCTTGTTTGAAAAAGCTCTGGGCTGTCAGAAGAATTTACTGTCCGTTCTAGCCAGTACCCGACCACACACCTCTGACCTTCTGCCCTTTCTTAGAGCATTACTTTAAAAAAAACGCTTCCAATCCTGAGTCCTTCCTCTGTCCCCGGGAGACGTGGGTGTATGGATTTCCTGCAACCCAGAGATGCCCTTCTTTCCTCCAAAATGAAATCAGGAAGGATCGGGCCTCGGTCCAGTGGCTGTGGGAGACACAGCTGACCTCGTGGCCCTTCCACTGACCAACCCTTTGTGATTTCTCACTTTCCCGACTCTACCTGAGCCCCCGCTTTACCCCCTCCCTCCTCCCTCGTTCTCCCTTTAACTGCCCCTCACCTCAGCACAGATGGAACTGAGCTCGGATCTCCCTCCTGCCAGCAGTTACAGAATAAAAGCTGTCTTCGCGGCTGTAACTGATGTCTGGCTGTGTTTATGTTGGACAATTCCTCCTCACCTTGCAGTTCCTGCTGTGGGTGTAGGGCTGGAGGCACTGAGAGGAACACAGTCCTCACCAAGCGGTGGGGGGGAGCACCAGATCCTGGGAGGGAGTCACACACCCACGGTCTGGGCTGCTCTCCTCTGTCCCTGAATGGCTGCGCAGGCAGAAAGGAAGGAATCAGTGGGAAAGTCACTGAGTTGGGGAAGGAGCTGCCAGCCCCGAGCTGCTCAGAGGTGGCCTAGAGAGCAGGGGACGCTCCCCAGGACTCCACCTGAACAGGGGGACAGATACACCTCCCAGGAGGGTCTGAGAGGAGCTACAGCATCCCATCCCAGCGAAACTGAGAAGCCAGGGAAGGGAAACTGAGTGGGGAAAGCAACCACATGTCGCCACCCCCCACACCCAACCCGGGGCCTTGGGGCCAGTGATCTTCAGCATCCCAGACCTGAGGCCCTAAAGGGGGAGTTGCAGGGACAGCAGGGGTCCCAGGCAGCCGGGTCTAGCTTCAGTTACAGCAGCAGGGGGGAGATGCCACGCAGCCTTACAGGGTATGTCCCCAGGCCCAGGGCCTGACCTGCAGGGACCCAGGAAAGGCGACCCAAGAAGGTCCCCTCCTTGTATCATTCCCTTTATGTCACTAGGCCTTTCCGAGGGTCCCATGGTCAATTGTCTTTCTCCTCACCCCCTTGACTTCTTAGGAGGGGGCCTTCTGATGCCTGGGACCTTCCTTCCTCTTGAATCACTTCTGGGAACTCTGTGACAATTACAGGTACCCAGGTCCCCTCCTGCCTCCCCGAGGACCTCTTGTATCTTTACCTGCTTGTCCCCCATCACTGGTGTCCCTGAAGGCTCCTTCCCAGCCTTGTCTCACACTTCACTCCACCCTGTGGCCTCAGGGACCACATTATTTTATGCTGAAGACCGGCACCTCCTCCCACCCGACTGGACCTCACTGGACATCTCCACGTGGATGCCCAGGGCGCATCTGACTTGCCTGGAGACAAAGGGAATCATAGGCCACCATTTCCCCTCGGAAGCCTGCTCCTCTGTGGCCCCTCATGGAGCCTGGCCAGCCACCAGGACCAGAGACCCCCTGCTCTATCGCTCCCCATAGGGCCCCCAGCCCGGAGCCATCCACACCCATCCCTGCCTCCCCCTCTCCCACAGCCCACAGGCCAGTTACCTTCAGCCCTAACCAGACCTTCTATCAGCCCACTCACCTCCGTCGTCTCACCAGGCACCCTATTAAGAGGCTCCTTCCCATGGAACACCCTACAGAGATCATCCTAGAAATCAAATAGGGTCATGTCACTCCTGCCTTAAAACCCTTTTGTGGTTTTGCACTGCCTTTTGGATCAATGCAAGCTCCTCAGAGTGTCCAAGCCCTTGATGGTCTAGTCCCTCATTTGTCCCCATGCCTCCCCACCCCCAAACCTCTTATACTGCCCCCCATCCCCTGCCCATGAACTGCACTCCCTGGCCCCGAAGGGCCAGTCCTTCCTGCTCATCCGGTTCCAGCCCCCTGCAGGTGGCTGGCCACTTCCAGGGAGCAGGCAGGTGGGTGCGTTCAGGTATTCAGCAATGAGGCAGGCCACACTCTGGAGATCTGGGGACCTGCTTTATTGCCCAGGCTCAGGGGCTGCATGCTCTGTATCTGGGGTACAGATGAGTGGGGGTCAGAGTTCTGCTGGAACATTCCTGTGTCTTCCTTCTGCCAGGACTGATTCTGGGCAGAAGCCGGGACGGCCGTACCCTCTCCTCCAGGTCTCAGGAGAATGCCATTTTCAGTGTCCACGATCCAGACCTGCAGCTCCAAGCCTCCATCCCCGTGTCCCCCAATCTACCCACTGAGCACGTGGGAACCAGGTGGACAGGGGCACGGCAGCCAGCAAACTCAGCCTCAGCCAGGACCTGGCCACCTTCATGAGCCACTGGACGCAATTAGATTCTCAGGACCACCCAGACTCAACATCCCCCACTCCAGGAGGCCCACAGAGGTCAGGACAGGAAGGGAGTCTGAAAGGGGGTGCAGTGGGATGTCAAAGGGAGGCCCCAGCCAGAGTTCTGAGCAACAGGCCAAGCCCAGAACCAAGAGATTTATGTGAGACGCATCACAACTGACCACTGTTCCAAAGATAATGCCCACTAAACGGAACGTGCATCACATAAATACAGTCAATAAATATTCAAGATTGGCGTCTTCCCCCAGGGGGCAATGCGGCAGGGGTGGGGGGTGCGGGCTGCCTGAGTTCTCAGCTGCAAATCTCCTGGAAGGAGGGCACAGGTGGGGGTCCTGTGTTCCCTCTGGTCTGATGCCTGCATGTTATGCCTTCCAGACCTCGTTCGCTGGCGCTCCGCCACCCTCCCCTTCCCAGTGCAGAGCTCAGGCCGCTCCGGGGCGGACAGGTCTGGTGCGGGCCTCAGGGGCCAGGACGGGCCCAAAGGGCCACAGGGGCACCCAAAGCTCACCCACGCCTGTCTCTCTTCAGCCTCTCTGACTCCAGGTGACCTAGTTGCTGCCACTGGGGAGAGGTGGCTCTGAAACCCACTCCCCTGCCGTCCAGTGAGGGAGTCCAGGCCTGGGGCCGGGCTTAGACAGAGCCTCCAGACAGCACGGAGCTTCCCTGCAGAGGAGGGATGGAGGCAGGGGGGAGAGGATATTCTAAGGAGATACAGCTTTCGTAGCAAGCCCATTTAAGTGACTTTAGGACTATAAAGAATCCTAAACATATTGGTTTCAATCCTGATCCAAATCACTATGTGGCTTTTTGCGTGTGAGTGTTTTTTTCCGTTATTTCAACTTTTTAAGAAATTTCACATCTATCTGTGTCCGAAAACTAAAGAATTCCAGGAAAGGCCTTTGCAACACCCTGATTGGGTCTCTCCGTGTCACAGACAAGGAAGCCCCCGGAGGCAGAGATGCTGCCTGGGGTCACACAGCAGGACAGTGGCGGAGCTGATGGGAACCAGCGGACTCCCCATCTGGGGCTTTCTCCCTGGTCCAGCCCGACCTGGGCTTGGCGCATCCTGGGCTGGACACCGCTTCTCTACAGGACAGGCTGCCTCACTGGTAAAAGGCAAGACCCACCCCGTCAGCTCCTGCAGAGGTCTCCTCAGGAGGAGCAGGGGAGTCTGAGGGCTGGTATCTTCTGCTCCAGCCTGATTCAGCTCCGGGCTTCACGAGGCCCAAACCAGATGGAGAAGGCAGGAGCTGCTGGAACCAGGCAGGTCCTGGGGGAGGAAGCCAGGGAGGGACCCAGATACAGCTGTGAGGGTGGGGACAAAGGGGTCGTCGGGGACAGGACAGCCAAAGTCATCCAGGGAGCTGGGGCACCTGAAAAGCACATCACATGACGAGGTCACCTCCTGGCCGTGGAGACACGCCCCCTCCCCACCCCCCGCCCCACATCCTCCCTGGAGAACTTCCTTGTCCCTGCCTCTGCCTCAGCCACTCGGCCCACTTCAACTGTCCCTCTCTCCGGTCAGTGTCTCATGGCCCTGTGCCCCAACGCTCCCTCACCCAAAAGAGATGCTGCACCCTGGCCCCCCCGTCTGCAGCGTGCGAACCCAGCACCATGGCTCACCCTGACCGGCTGCCCGAGGAGCCTGGTCTTCCCTCAGTCCCTGACGCCTTGCATGGCACCAGGCGGGGACAGTATCAGGTGCTCCGCGTCTTTGTCTTTTCTCGCCCAGTAAATGAGTGCCTGAGTCTAAGTATGAACTCTTAGGGCACCTGGGGGCTCAGGTCATGATTCCAGAGTCCTGGGATTGAGTCCCGCAGCGGGCTCCCTGCTACTCCTTCTCCCTCTGCCTCCCCGACCCCCGCCCCTGGCCTTTGATCTCACTCTCAAATAAAAAACAGAATAAAATAAAGTGAACAGGAACTCTAATGACTGCCCTGCCAGCTCTTCTCCCACATCTCAGTCCCCTTTCCCACCCGCACGGCCTGGGCCCCCGGTACCTGGGGCCGAAGCAGCATTGGTCACTCCCACAGGAAGCGGACGTACCAGATGGTCTCATTCTTCAGTTGTGGCCCGAAAAGGGGGTTCAGCTGAGCCAGGATAGTGATGAGCCAGCTGCCGGGGACAGCACAGCGAGAGTGAGCCAGGACGTGGCAGGACCCTGCCCCCTGCCTCTGGTCACATGCCAACCCGGCCGTGGCTTTTGTCATCAGCATTATCCCCGAGCTGATGTGTTGCAAACACAGTTTCCAGGCCCAGCATTCTCTTAAGCTGCCCCCTTTTCTGCCTCTGTGCCCCGGCTCAGAAGCCAGCCTCCTTTCCCCAGATGTCCATTCGGTGTTTGTAATTGTGCACAGCCTAAGCACGGCCCGGTTCCCAGCCACCACCGCTCCGTCCCGGTCTCTGAGCCAGCAAACCCCAGCCCCTCCGAGACCCTCCTTGGGACCGATGAGGATGTTCTGCCAATCCCCGAAGGACCGAGAAACAGCACAACAGGTCTTAGAGATGCTCTGTCTGGGGAGAACTGTGAAAAACCGTACACTCCCGTGTATGTAAGGGCACATCTAAGAGTCATCATTATTTTTAACAAGTTTAATTTTTTTGTTATTCATAGGAGGTCAAAAATCGTTAACATTAGATAAAGTGAAAGAGAGAACTAGCTAATAGGAATATATAGTTTGTGATCCAATTAGATAAAATAGGTTTTTTGGGTTTTTTTTTTTAAGATTTTATTTATTTATTTGACAGACAGAGATCACAAGTAGGCAAAGAGGCAGGCAGAGAGAGAGAGGAGGAAGCAGTCTCCCCACTGAGCAGAGAGCCTGATTTGGGGCTCGATCCCAGGACCCTGAGATCATGACCTGAGCTGAAGGCAGAGGCTTTGACTCGCTGAGCCACCCAGACGCCCCTATAAAACAGGTTTTAACTACAAAACATAACCCAAATCTGAAAGCAGTCATGTACTTTTTTTTTTTTAAGGGTGAGCCTTATGCTATGCATTTTGACGAATTTGGCAGTCTTGAGAAATTTTCTAGGCACTTTCGTTTATCGGTTTGTTATTCCATTTACTTTAAAACAGTCTGTCACCTTTCGAAGAATCAGTAGCTCATTGCTCTTACCTGTCCTATTTTAACTGTTCAGAATTCAGAACACCCCAGCTATGTCAAGCCTAACCCACAAAAAGAGTGGCTGAGACCCAGGACGATGGGAGGCCATATAGGCTTCACATGGCTTGACTGATCACGGGAGGGGCTTTCCTCAAAACCAGAACTTGGCCTTATTCCCTGGGTTGGCAGGTAGGATAATTTAAACATGGAGCAAGGTGACGTGAAAGGCCTGGGTGGAAGGAGGGGTGTCCTTTTTTGTAATGGGGGAGGGGCTATGGTGAATGGCAGTTTTAGGAAGAGAACATCTGGACATTCGGAACCTGAATGCTGACTCCCTCACCCTGTCCAGGTCCTTGGATCCCCTGGAATTCTTCTTCGATATCCCCAGGGCCCCCCTGTCCCAAGTTAGAAGACTCCCGCCCATCTGGTGGTTCAAAACAGACTGTGTCACAGACACCCAGGAGCAGGTATTAAAAATACGGACTCCAAAGTGCAGACCTTTGCAAACTGTGATTGGGTGGGTCTAGGGCGTGGGCCTGAAAGCTGCATTTTATACTCTCTCCAGGAGATTCTGATGCCTGGCCCCAGCTGGCCCACTGTAGCCTATGGACCGGACAAAGCCTGTTCAGGTGACACATTTGGAAGTGGACCCCAGAGCCCACGATTTCCAGCCCATCGCTCTCTCTGTCATCCCAAACCGCCTTCTCTCCCAGGCTTTATGGACTCAGCCTTTAAGAAGTGGAATCTGTCACCACCAGGACAGAGGGAAGAGGGGGGCTAGGGAGAGGAGGGACGACTGTGAGCCAGAGAGTAGTACTCACAAGAGGTAACAGCAGACCGCGGTGGCCACCAGCATGGTGATGATCACTCTGCAATGGAAGAGACAGTCAGGTCAGGATGGGTGGAATCAGCACCCTCCAAAGGCCTGGCCAGGGAAAGAGTTCCTGGGGTTGGCCCCTTTCCTGCCCCTTCCTGATGCCGCTGAACACAGGAGGCTGAGTTCTATTCAGGGTGAGAATTGTTAAGACAGAAGATAAAAACTCCAAGGGTCACCTCAGGGGAAACACATCTTGCCCACATCCAAGTTGTGTTACCAACTCCCTTCACCTCCTTCTCCGCACCCACTCTTTCTCCATCTTCGTGTAACACCCCAGCCCCTCCCCCCCCCAGCTGCATTTGTAGCATCCCACCATGGAGCCAAACTTCATGGGGCAAGGGGATGGAAAACAGAAGCTGGCAGGAGGCAAGGAGCTCTTGAGTCATTTCTGAGGCGGCGTTAGTGGTTATAAAGGAAGCAGGGACTAGCTACCTGTGTCCACACAAAGAGGACTGGAGACAGAAGCTTAAAATGAAGCAGGAGAGACTTCAGTTAGACAGAACTCACCAGGGTTTGCAGGAGAGGTGAGAGACTAAAATGGTTCGCAAAGTGATGTGGTGGGACCCTGGGCCCCACAGATCTTGAAGACCAGAGACCGCGCCCATATGTCCAAGCAGCCTCCAGCCAAAGCTAACCCTAATCCAGACCAGGTCCCAGGACCCCTGGTCTAAAGCACCTGAAAGTGCCAGAAAATTACATTTCTGTAATTTACATTCCTTCCACATTACTAAGCCTCGTGGATCTACCGTGGCGAAGGAGACAATTCACCCAGAGGAAATCGTAATCAAGAGGAGACAGCACTTCCTAACCGAGGGTAAAATGATGCAGACGCTGATAAACGGTGCAACAGATACAGAAATCTGCTAGGGGCCCTTCAAAAAACAATAATACCGGCTAAAAATTATTCAATACATAACACGTGCGACGCGCTGTAAGAGTTTTGCAAGCATTATCTCGGGTAACCCTCACAGCAGCCTTAGAAGGCAGGTATCAGCATCATTTTACCGATGAAGGAAGCGAGGCTTGAAGGGGTAACACTTGCTCAAGGTCACTGCCGGCGAGGGGTGGGCAAACCGTATCAGACGCCAGCCACGGCCTCTAGCATAACTGGCTGGGAGAGGAGGGGGACCTGAACTGCCTCCCGTGTCAGTCGGCTCTCCAGCTTTCTAAAGCACCACGGGCTCTGCCCTTTGGCTCCGACCGCCCGCCTGTTCCGAACTGCGCGCGGCCAGTGCAGACCAGCAGGAGTGCGGCCCCCGGCAGGTCTCGGCCCAGTGCTCGCTGCACCGCCCGCCGCCGCCCGAGGAGGGGTCCGCAGGGAGGCCGGGCCCGCGCGCCATCCTTACCCGCGGTTGGGTCCTTTGGGCACGAACCAGGGCCCGGCGATGCCGATGAGCCCCCAGAACGTGGTGAAGATGATGACCGGGAGGGCGAAGGAATGAGCCGTCATGGCCGGGCGCGGGTTGCCCAGGCTGGGGTGCAGCTCCGAACTGCAGACGCTCGGGTGCGCGGGGTCCCAGACCAGCGGTGGGCGCCGAGCATGCGCGGCAGGACCCGGCGGCCCACGGGAGCGCGCGCAGTCGGCCCCGCGCAGGCGTGACCGCATCTCCCGGCGGGGGCGGGCCTTCCGAGCCGCCGGGTTTAGATAGCTTGGACCAGCTTCTGATAAGCTCTGACCCGCATGACCCGCAGGACTTACAGGAAAGAGACGTGTGTCCAAATAAACTCAGCTTTATTCAGGTAGCAAAATGCTGAGAATTAAACATGGTTTTTTAAACCTGATTGAAACCAGAAGAGGAGAGGACCTCCCCTTGCCAATCGCCCTGAGCATCCCTTGTTGACGGACACCTGCACCAGGCAGTTGGCCAATCTTCACACTGTCTTGCCAAATACTTAGCACCCTAGGAACTCCACATGTGCTTGAGAGAGAAGCAGAGGTCGGGAGTAGATTACACTAAGGTGTCTGGCAAGGACGGGGGGCTGAGGTCCCTCCCTCCTGCCCCATCTCTATGGCTACTGGAATCAACCATCTGTTATAGTGCCGGTTAATTCAGAACGTCAGACGCTGTGGGCTGCAGTTATGGGGTGGGGGTAGGGATGGGGGGATGCCAGGATCAGAGGAGATGCTATTAAGATTACAGGAGGGGATGGGGCGCCTGGGTGGCTCAGTGGGTTAAGCCGCTGCCTTCAGCTCAGGTCATGATCTCAGAGTCCTGGGATCGAGCCCCGCATCGAGCCCCGCATCGGGCTCTCTGCTCAGCAGGGAGCCTGCTTCCTCCTCTCTCTCTGCCTGCCTCTCTGCCTGCTTGTGATCTCTCTCTGTCAAATAAATAAATAAAATCTTAAAAAAAAAAAAGATTACAGGAGGGGAAGGAGGGTGGAGGCGTAGCTAGGACTCTGGCCAGCGCCTCGACCCTTCTATTCCCCGTGCCCTTCAGTTTGCTCTCTTGCAAGGCAAAAATAGGATGGCTCTCCAACAAGGGCATCTCCAGGTGCTGGGTTTGAAATGCAGGGGAGTGTCTTGAAACAAAACAGAGTTCAGGCTGGTGCTCACCACGTGTCAGCCCTGGGTCCTGCACAAAAAGGTGGCTAGTCCTCTTCGCCATTAGCTAGCAAGCCTGTGCCCCAAGAGAAATGTGGATAGTGCAAATCTCTATGACAAACAGCGTTTTTGTCGCCTCCTCCAAGGGGCCCAGCCTTCTCAAAAGCTGGCAGTGCAGTCTTTCTTAGTACGTGGATGTGGAGGCCAGATGCTTCCCTACCTGGCCTCCACCTCCGTGCCTAGAGCGGCACAGGGCATTGTGTGTATGGAACTCACACACAACACTGCTGGAGGGACTGGCCTCATGCTCTGAGGATTCTTAAAGAATGGAAGAGGCCATGGGGAGGAGGCTTGCCAGAAAGTCACCTCAATTTGGAATCTAGGAATAGGGTGTAGGGTGACAACCCCCACTTTGAAGGGTCTTTCTCTCTTCCATCCCACCAACTCACGCCCACAACACCTAGCCTCGGGCAGATCCCTGAACTCCCCATAGAACCTTACATGGATGGGGGAGGGAGAGCCAGGCTCCTATCTCCATGGGGTGGCCACAGCTGTAGCTGCAGGGGCCCGTAGTATACCTCAGACCCCAGACCAGGGGACTGGGAGAGAGACATTTCCACAGGCTAAATTAAAGGCGGAGAGTGAGGGCGAATTCCAACCCACAGCTGAAAACAGGAAGGCGAGGGCACTAAGGCTAAGTGCTAAGGGTGGGTGGCAGGAAGGGAGAGTCGGAAACATCGGGTACTGGGGGACACTGGATCCCAGCACCACCCTAGGACTGGGAGGAGGACAGACTGCTGGCTGAGGGCCAGACACCTTGTACTTGGAGCACAGGACAGGGTTGCCAGGTGCGAGGCTGGGATGCAGCACCACTTCTGGCCTGTATGAAACTCGAAAAGTGGGGGGCGAAGAAGCTTTTCCCTCTAACCTCCCCATTTCCCACCCATGGTTGGGAAGGCAGGACCTAGGCCCCACATCATCCCCCCCCAGGTGAGCAGCCTCGGATCCTGCCCCTAAAATGAAGCTGCCCTGGAGGGGAAAGTGCTTTACTTCTGGGAGGCAGGGGAGATGGGGTGGGGGTCCTCAAGTTTGAGAGGGCCCACAAAGTTCCTGGAAGATCCTGCAGACAATGCACCATCCTGAGCCCCAGTCCCACGGATCTGATCAGGCAGGTATGGGGGGGCTATATTTAACAAGCACCCCTAGTGATTCCTAGGCTGGGTCCCAGAGCAACTTTGGGAAGAGTGGCACACGTAGGGAGCACATCTTCCCACAGTAAGGACATTGGTAGCAAGGGACAAGGACAAGGGCTAAAGGCAGCTCAGTCTGCTCTGTGCCACCTGATGTCTGTCTTTATGGGAGCTGGAGGCACCGTCTGCAGACCAGGAGCCAGCAGGCACTTGGATTCTCTGCTGCCATGTCACGGAGAGGGAAATCGAGGCACAGAAAAGAGGATGGGATTAATTATGGTTGAACCTCTGCCTGCAGCAGAGCTAGGGCTGGACCGCAAGCCTCCCCGGGGCAAGCGTGGACGTGTCCGCCCCTCCGGAGCCCGGGCTCACGTCCAGCACTGGTGCAGGTCACACAGAAGGGCTGCCACCGGTGAGAGGCAGCAGCTCATCCCCAGAAAGACTTTCCTCCGTGGTCCTGGGGCTACAGGAAGGTGGCCTCTCTTGAGGGCTTTGTGTAGAGGGTTTTGCTTGGCTCATCCTAAGGGAGGCTCTGGGAGGAGGGGGAGGAATTTTCTGCTGTGAGTCTCCCGTCTGTAGTGGAGGCTTCCCTGTGTCTGCCATGGAGCCAGGGTGACAGATCCCAGAGCCAGGCCAGTTGTCCCCAGAGCCTGGTCACCCTCCGCCGGTCCCCAGGCACCTCTTCTGTGCCACCGCCTCCCTGGAATGCTCCGGCACCATCCTGCGGGGCTGGGATGCTCCTTTTAGCCCTTACCCCCAACAGTCTCTCCCATTTCAGAGAAGTCCTCTTGCCCCCAGAACATGGGGTGATGTCTTTCCTGATAGGATCATTTCCTGAAGCACCTTGAAGATGAATCTGAGATGGGAACCTTTTTGCCTGTTTCAGTGCTGTGGGGTCACCGCTGCTTAGAGAGGGGCCTTGGTAAACAGGCTTGTGCTCCTGATTACCCTGCCTCTCTGGGAGGTGGGCTTAACCGTCTTGTCACTGCCCACTTCCTGGTACTTAGAGAGTCCCCGCAAAGGAAGATTCTAGGGCAGCCTAGATTCTGCAGAGAGCCTGTCACCATGATTCCAAGGGGCAGGGCAGCAAGGGGGTCTCCAAGGCAATCCCTAGGAGTCCTGCTCCTATGGGAGCTCTCTGTCAGGACAGCTCAGGGGCCTCTTGGCTGGTATGGGGGTACAGGAGTCTGTCAGGAGGGTCCGCAATGCAGTCCTTCGGGATCTCCGCTGGCTCCCTGTAGGCTGGAGTGGGTGGCTTCTGGGTCACAGCCTCCTCCATATAGAGTGGCCCCGTCTTCTCCTTCCTGAGCCCCGCTCCTTGTGCGAGAGGAAAGAGAACCCACAATTACACCGAGGGGAGAACAGACTGGATGACGTCAGCTGTACCCCAAGGTAAGCTCGGTGAGGACAGCATGCAGAACAGGTAGAGATGGGACGGCGGCTGCTCTCGGCAGGCCAGCTCTAGTCCTGCTCTGGTCTTCTCTCACCCTGGGGCGTGGGTCTCACCTGGGGCGACTCTGCCCTCCCGGGGACACATGGCAATACCTGGAGACACTTCTGGTCACTACAACTGGGTGAGTGCTCTGGGGACCCAGTGGGTGTACGGGGTGCAGGTCAGGGATGCTGAAGACCCCACCAGGCACAGGCCAGGCACCACAGCCAGGAGTGACCCGGCCCTCAGTGCCAACAGTGCAGAGGTTGAGAACCTGCCTAGGAAGGAGGGCCTTATCCTATCAAACTGGGAGGTGTCCTCTATTTGCTTCAGGGGTACCAAGCCCACTATGCCAGTGAGAACACACCCGAGAACGTCTTTCTCCTTCACCCCCATGGGACTGGATGCGGGGAACAGCTCATGCAGAGAACGCGTGCGTGAAGGACGCGCCGCCTGCCTCCCCACCCTGGTCCCCCCGTCTCTTCTCTCCACTTTGAGCCCGGGCCCCTCGTCTGGCCCAGCAATGGGGCCGGGGCCACCCTGCTTCCTGAGGAGCCTCTGTCAATCCTGAGACCCGGTCCCCTGCTGACCACAGACCCAGCAGCAGCCCACGAGAGCACAAGCCTAGAAGGCTTCCAGAAATAAGAAAGTGTCAAGGAAGAAACTTCACTGCTGTCACTGGGAAATAAAACGTGAACAGCCTGGAGAGCCTCTTTGGTTTTCCAGGACTACTTGGACAGAGGAAAATGTCTTGCCTCAGATCCAGTAACTCACCTGCCACAGAAAGTAGTTTCCCCTCCAGCCAGGTCCGGAGGCCAGCCCTCCAGCCTAGCGCTCCAGGGGGTACTGTGAGGCCCCGCTCAAGGACGCCTCCCCACCCGGCAAGCCCCAGCCCTGTCTGCAACCTGGTCGCCTCACTGACTTCTTCCCTCCCGAAAGAGTCTACCCAGCCCCGCGGAGAACGTGCTCTCGCTGCCCTCGCCTGTCCCCTGCTCTGTGCTCCGGTTACTTGGGGCAGTGGGCTGGACCTCCACAGGGTGCCACTGGCATCACGTGCCAGATGCTATGCCCTGTGCCGGAGAAACACCAAAGCACAAGGTGAGCTGGCCTGAGGTCACGCAGCAGCGAGCAGATCCAAAATCTGAGCCTGGGGCAGACAGGCTCGGAAGATACACACACTCCAAGCGGTATGCCCTGTCAGCTGGTTTTGTGTGTGTGTGTGTGTGTGTGTGTGTGTGTGTGTGTGTGTGCGCGCGCGCGCGCGCGTCCCCCCTCCCCCCCGCACTGGGGCTGGATCAGAAGCTGAGGGCACGGGTCACCTCTTGAGCACCCACTGGGGATGCCCGAGACCAAGCCTCAGGTGACTGCTGCCATTGCCAGAGTGTCCCAGACTTCAAGGTCAGCGTGGGATCGCGAAGCTCAGACTGGCTTCCCTCGCTCTCCCGCGCCAGGAGACGCTGTCACGGGTGCTTACGTGCATGGGCGCGGGGCGGCACTCGGGCGCATGCGTAGACGTGGCTGAACCGCCGGCCGGAGGAGGTCAGGTACCAGTGCTGGATGGCGGGCTGTGGGTCGTACTCCGTGACGGCCACCCCGTTCACCGCTGTCATCATGAGCATGTTGATCACCTCGTTGGAGAGCTTGGTCCTCTCATCGGTCCTGATCCGGTTCATGGCACTGAAGCCCCGCTCGCAGCAGGCGGTGGATACGGGCACGCAGACCACGACGGCCACGAGCCTACTCAGCAGGGGGAAGCGGCAGCCCTGTGCCAGGGTGTTCTTACAGAGCATCGAGAACGGGAGGTTCCTGCCCATGGCTTTCAGGCCCAGCCACTCCTCCAGGAGCGCCTCCTTGCTGTATCCCGCGGGGAGCGAGAGCTCGAAGGACCTGGCAAGGGCCAGAATATCCTCGTTCCCGAAACTGGCCAGTTCCAGCCCACTTGGCCAGGCCACAGTGTCAAACACCTCCATGTTCTTGAGCTGCGGGGGCCGGGCCACGTCAAACCTTCGCTGGAGGTACTCGATCCCCGTGATGATCACCTTCTCCCGGTCCGCCCAGAAGCGCTGCCCCGCCCCCTCCTGTCTGTCCAGGGAGATGCCGTGCAGCAGCCCCTCTCGGAAGCCGGCATTGAACTCGTCCTCCTTGGGACCCGCCTGGTGACGCAGGGCCTCCAGGGCTACGTAGGCCCGTCCCAGCGCCGAGTTCACCTCTGTGATCGACACCATCTCCTTCTGGCACACCTCCGACAGGGGCCTGTAGATGCTCAGGAAGTCCAAAAGGAAGTGGCAGAACTTGACGAAGTGGAAGCTCTTCATCAGCTTCAGCAGGCCCTTGGCCCTGTGCCCGGTCTGGCCCCCGGCTTCCGCCACAGCCTGGAGGTGCCGAGCCAGGGCCGGCCAGCTCACGACTAGCGCGTTCAGCGTGTGCCTCCTGCTGGCCACCCAGCGCACGGCGTTCAGGTCCTTGAGACGGAGGATCTCCTGCTCCAGGGGCCCCGCGCCCTCCTGCAGCTCGCTCAGCCTCTTGCTCGAGGACTGATAGAACTTGAAGACCGTGCGAATGTGCCGGTCACACTTCTTCAACAGATCGATGCCCCCACACGCGTCCACCACGGCCAGGTGCAGCCGGTGGGCGACACAGTGGACGGGCAGCAGCTGGGGGATGACCTCTTGGAACTTTTCCACCAGGCCCCCTCTGCTGCTCAGCACGGCGGAGCCGTCGGTTCCCAGGCCCACCACCCAGCCGGGCTTCCGGAAGGGGATGTCCAGCTCATCCAGGGCAGAGACCACGGTCTCAAAGTAGCCGTCCACCGTCTCACTGTAGAGAGGGGCCAGAGTGATGTACGACTCTTTCACCTCGGTCCCCTTAAAGTAGCGGAGATAAATCCCCACGCAGGCCTGGTCCGAGGCGTCCGTGCAGCGGTCCAGCAGCACGCTCACGCACGGCGAGTTTCGAACATCCTCGAGGATCTCCTTCCTCAGGGTCTCGGAGATATACTTGATGAACTGCGTGCAGGCCGTGCGATTCCGGTACTTGCCCAAAATCATGGTCCCGGTGCTCTGGAGGAGTTGCAGGATCTTCTCAAAGTCGTTCAGGGGCCGCGAGTGGTATGCAATGGAGTAGGCAGCGTTGAAGAGGTAGCCCATGCTCGCCATCAGGTCGCTGGACATCTCCGGGACCAGCGTGGCGGGAGGCGCATCCTCCGTGATTTCGACAGTGTTGACACAGAGCTTGTGTGCTTTGCTGACCTCATGGTATTTTAAAGTCTCCACTTTAAAAGGCCCCGTGTAACCTCGGACTAACCGGGACGACTTGTCGTGGAGACTCGGTCTTCCTTTGCAAGCTGAGCAGAAGAGCTTGGTCTCCTTTGGGTCAATTACTAACCACGGGAACTGCCCAAACCATGACCTCTGAATGGAACGGGGTCTGTACGTCCTCTTGATCATCCCAGGGCCATCTGCTCCGACTGCACGAAGGCTGGAATTGCAGTAGGAGTTACGTGTCTCCAGAGGAGCTGCTGGAGGCACGGGAGAGTCTATAGGCAAGGCTTGTGTGTCTGCCTCTCTTCTGGCCCCCATCTTCTTCTTCCCTTTGGAACAAATAAAAATGTGTTTGGTTTTGCTGTCCAGAACTCTGCAGCCTCCCCTCAGTGAAGACATCCCAATTTACCGAGTGTCCCTCATGCAAAGCAGAGTTGAGTGTGACTTATCTACCTTTCTAGAGATCATCCATGACTTCTCTTTAAACCCTTCCCCACTATCATCTGTGCAAGTCAGCCTGCTCCCGAGCACATGTGTGCTATCCTTGTGGGCTCTCCGTCTCTACCCCCGCAGCCCCCCTGTGATCATGTGACATCAGCGGCTTATAAGCTTAATCAGCTACCTTGGCCATGGCTGCTACTGGATAAACAGGTGACTTTAATCCTCTTTTGAGGCAGCAAAGAAATGAGGTTAAACATCTGTAAGTCTCATGAGCCTTAGAAAGGAGTCTACGCAGCAGCAGCGAGCCAGTTAGCCCTGACTAAGAGACGCAGAACAGCGAGCTTGTACAGACCAGTGGTACTACCCCTGGAAACTGGAGGAGGAGGGAAGAAGGGCGGCTCCCAGGCCCGCGGGTCACACAGCTCCTTACAACCAGGCCTCCCGCATGAGACCCCGTTAGCTCCACCATGGGTCCTGTGAGCACATCTGCTCATCAAAGGGCCCCCTTTGTCCTGCACTGTCCCTGTTTCCCTACTTGACACTTGGAGGGCAGAGGTAGTTTCTTGCTCGTCTTTGCCCAGCAGAGCCTGACACAAGGCCCAGTGCGCCGCAGGAGCAGGACAGGGACAAACGAATGGACAGGGGATGACTTGCTGTGGCCACATAGGCCCCAGGATGTGCCCTTGAGAACTCGGTAGGTCAAGACTCACCTGGAGGACAACCTTTCCCCCACTTCGGCCCGTTTGGGTCCTTGATCCAGGGTGGAGCTCGGTGTTCCAGTTTTGAGATCAAGTTTGGTTTGGTAGCGGCAGGTCCTGTCGCGGGGATGGAGAGTCACACTGAGGTCACTGCTCTGAACCATCAAGTCAGGGAGCCCGCCCGAAGCTACTCGTGGAAACTGAAATGTTCAGCTCAGCCTCTAAGCTATCTCGTAATAAAGTCTACTCAGCCAGGGCCACGATGAAAACATTCCCATCTGGTGTGCCAATCTAGCCCTAAAACCCAGCAGACGGTCAGATTCAGGTTCAGCCCTCAGCCAGGATAAATCACAGCTTCAGCTCCGTGGGCCAGCCGTGGGGGCCAGGAGTCAGCTGAGCGTGTCTGGAGGGAGGTGCACGTGGGAGGGGACACTGGGTGCAACAGCAGGAGAGGGCAGGGATGGTAGGGAGAGCCACACGGGACTCGAAAGGCCCCTTCAAAATGTCCACACCTGCCACATAATCTTAAATCCGACTAGAAGAGATTCATGCCTTGGGGTTAAGCACTGCCCTTTACTGAAGATACAAATATTCTCAGGGGTATGAAAAGAAATTGCTTTCTTGATTTAAAATAAAATCCACCAGTATCTACTTATGTGCTTTGGTATGTGCGTGAATGTGTGCATAAACTTTCTGTGGAAGGACATGGCAGCGACTGCTAACTGTGGCTTCTGGGGCCAGAGTCATCACTGTCACCCCGCAGCTTTCGGATCACGTGAATGCATGTATATATTTATATCTGTTACATGTGCGTGTGTGTATCCGTATATTCACTAATAAAAATGTAATTACATACATTGTTAAAGTGCTGTAGACTGAACACATATCCTTCTTAAAACATCTCTAAGATGAGGGCCAAGGAGTAGTACTACTACTAATAATAATACAAAGAAATGTTAACACATTTTTGGAAGAAGGAAAGGAGAAGAAGGAACAGAGCTGAACACTAAAAGCTGGCAAAGGGGGCAGCACGGAGAAAGAAGGGAGTCTGACTGCAGGGTATCCAAAAGACTCAGGGACTGGAGGCACCAGGAGTGGTGGGAGGTGGCGGGTAAGGAACGGGTGAGAAGGGCGGGCGCCCAGTCTGCAGACGCCACTCCAGCCGGGACCTCCCACTTACTCCAGGGGAACCGAGAACGCCACCACCTTTGCACACCCTCACCCGAGGAGGAGAATAGAGATTTAGCTCCTGGAAAAACTGAACCAGAAAGGTTCTAGACCAGTGAGAGTGGGGATGGTGGAAGAGGAAGGAGAAGGCTGCAGTGATGAAGAGAGTCTGTGTTCTGATACATGCATTATTCAGAGCCAAGGTTACACCCACGCTCGGCGGTCCACCCCAAGCAGGGGACTTGGGCAAGTCGTCTTTGGAGAAACAGAAATGCCCCTCACACTCCCTGCTGCCCCAGGGGTGCAGAGGACACTGACTCCTGCCGCTCTCCAGTGAGACCTGTGGGGAAATCTGCGTCTTCACGAGCCCCAGCCTCCACGCAGAGCCACTAGCCAGGTTTCTCAAGGTCTCACTCTGAAACTTGGATGAGCCACAGGATAGTTATTTAAGACAAACCTCTAACATGAAATCAGTAGGAAAAGGGATCAGAGGACCTACAGAAACTGCTGGGAACAAAGCGGAACTAAAAAAAAAAAAAAAGAATTAAAAAGCGGAATTCACGTTCCCAGATAGAAAAGTGTTGAGAGTCAATCGCAAAAGGAGCAACGGGGGCTTTGAGGTTCAAAGTAAGATAGAAGAGGGGCGCCTGGGTAGCTCAGTCAGTTAGGCTGCCGACTCTTGGTTTTGGCTCAGGTAGTGATTGCTGGGTCATGGGATGGAGCCCTGTGTGGGGCTCTGTGCTCAGCGGGAGTCTGCTAGAAGTTATCTCCCTCCCCTCTGGTCCTCCCCCTGCACACTCTCTCTCTCAAATAAATAAAGTAAAATAAAAATATGATAGAAGAAATCAAAACATTCAACGGAATTGTTAGAGAATAAACTTGAGAAATCTCCAAGAAAGTAGAACAAAAAAGACAGAAAGAAGCAGAAAATAGAAGAAGAAAAAAATAAACTAAAACCGGAGGCTCAATTTAGGAAGTCTGATATCTAACTAACAGGACTTTCTGGAAGAAAGAAAGAGAAAATCGGTAAGAAGAAGTCCTACAAGAACATTTCCCCAAATTGGAAAACGCGAGTTTTCGCTTCGAAGGGAAGCACCAGACACCCAGGACGAGAAGTGAAACATCACTAATATCATTAAACATTTCAGAACACTGGACTAAATCTTAGGACCTTTCAGAGTAGAAAAAATCAGCTGTGTTCAAAGATTTAGTTATGAGAAGGCATTTAGACTTCTCAACACCAGTAGAACCTGAAGGCAATGTTTTTGAAATACTGAGGAAAACTCCTTCCAACCTAGAATTCTATGCCCAACCTTCCAACTCTAAGGGCAGAGTAAGGCATGCCTCCCATGCACCCTTTCTTGGGAAGTTCCTGGAGGCTGAGCTCCAACGAAATGAGGATAAACCTGGAAGAATCTGGGGGACGGGAGTGGGACAAAGGGAAGTGTGAGGCCACAGCTGTGCAGGCCTAAAGAAAAACCAGTGTAGACAGAGCGGGAGGACTGGACTCAATAATGATGTCCCCAGAGAAAGTGAAGTTGATCCATCCCAGGATGCCTGATCAAGGCACAAAGACTCTTCAGAGGAATTTTATAACTCCCTGGGAGAGCTGGAGAAGAATCGTTGAGAAGAATGTGCTATGGTGAGTGCTGTGAAGTGTGTAAGCCTGATGACTCACAGACCTGTACCCCTGGGGCACATAATACCTTATATGTTAATTAAAAATAATACTAAAAAAATCATTGAGAAGACAGAAAACTAGCAAAATAAAAAATAAGAAAATATTTCAATTTGGGGGGGAAACATCCTCCAACAAAGGAAAATCATCCTAATATGCCACTTTGATCAGAAATAAGTAACCATAATCAGGCAAACAATTTACATTGAATTCATCAAGAAAGTGCGATGTTCTTGTTCTGAGAGGGTAGAGGGACAGAGTGGGGCCCGGGGTAACAGAAGATGGCTGGATCTTCACCTTCCATGGTAGGAATCAAGAGGGAGTATCTATGTAAAATCAACAAATCAGGAACAGCGATAAGCACATGCAACAGGAAATTAAAGTGTGAGTCAGTCTGTCTGCCTGTTTTGCTCAAGGTCTAAAAAGATAGGAGCCAACTGTCCCCCATCCGAAAGCTAGATCACCGAGGCGTGACTTGGATAAGAGGGTGGCCAAAACATGGGGCTGTGACCCTAGCCCTCGACATAAAGAAGGAGTCAGAGCACTGGAAGTGAAGAGGTCTGGAAGCTGGATATTAGAGATGTTTCTGGAAAGAGATGTCAGTTGTACTGTGAGCCCCCCACACCATCATGGGGAGCAGTGGTGTGGGCTGCTTTCGCCTGACTTTAAGCCTAAGGAATGACATTCTGTCCTGTCCCCTGGGCTATGAGGCTCCTCATGAATCCAGGCTTGCGGAAAACTAAAGGCAGAATCTGACAGATGGGCTCCTTCGTGGTGGCCATGTTGGGAATGGCCTACATTCCCAGGGTCTGTGGAAGGAAAGGATATGTCTTCCGTGGTCCGGATGTGGCCCCAGGGGGAAAGAGAAGCCTGGAGCCACTTCACACTTCAAAGGACTCTGCCTCTGACTGTCTGTTGGGAGCCCAAGAATGAGTCCCTGTGGGGCTGACTGCCAAAGGAGATGCTCACCGGTGTAGAGGGGACCGTGGTGAGTGATGGTGGGGGCACGGAGAACCCACACTCACCCAGAGAATCCGCTTTCCACAGTCCCAGTCACAGGGGATGTCAAGTCAAACTCCTGTGTACCTCTTCCCCCCATTCACCCACCACTGTTCCCACCCAGGACACAGCAGAATTCATGGAACCAGCCCAGGGGGGAGGACGAGGAGGACCTCCTCCTTCCTACCACAACATTCCAGATTCCACACCTGGGCCAGGATGAGGGAGAGATGAGAAACTTTAGCTTTAGCTGAAGTCCGGATTTTTAACTACTACACAAAGACTACACTTTTGTTTCTGAATTTGGGGGGAGGGTGTACATTTCTGTAGCATTTAAAACCCAATAAAAAGTTTCAATAGGGGACCCGGGTGGCTCAGTCGGTTAAGCATCTGCCTTCAGCTCAGGTCATGATCCCGGGGTCCTTGGATCAAGCCCCACGAGGGGTTCCCTGCCCCACGGGGCGCCTGTTTTTCCCTCCTCTACCCTCCTGTTTTTTTTTCCCTCCTCTACCCCTCTACCCCTCCCCCTGATCGTGCTTTCTTTCTCTCTGTCTGTCAACTAATAAGTAGAAATCTTTTTAAAAAGTTTCAATAATAAAAAAATTTAGAATATTAAAGAGCTTCAATAATAATACGAAGAACTCCAGTCATTAACATTTTGTCTCATTTGCCCTATCACGCTCTTGCATTCTTGTGCCTTTCCCCCTCCCCCCTTTTGCCCCCTCTGTGTATGTGTATGAATAATATATAAGTAATATAGAGGCAATATTTTTCTAAACCATTGAGAGGAAACTGTTTCATGCCCGCTTTACCCTGAAATGTTTCGGCACGTGTCACTCAAGAAAAAGGACATTCTCTCCTGGGGTGGGCAGAATTCTAACACGAGCTCCCAGGACCCCAGCCTTTCCTCACCCCCACTCCTTACGGTCTGGTTGGAACGTGTGCCCTGACACTTGTGATTCTGTGACGTTACGTGGCCAAAGAGAGGCTATCTGGGTGACTTCCCCCAACCACATCAGCCCTCGAAAAGGAGAGCCAGCTGGATCTTCAGAGCACCAGGAGCGATCGACACAGGGCTGCCAGCCCGAGGATGGAGACGGCCGGCTGCGTGGAGGGGACAGGAGAGTGGCCTGTAGTTGCCGAGAATGCTGCCTGGGGGAAAGCCAGCCAGCGAACAGGGACCTCAGTCCTACACCTGAAAGGAACTGAATTCTGCCAATGACCTGAATGCGGCCGGCAGTGATTCTTCCCAGAGCCTCCTGGCCAGTCTGATGGACACCCTGACTTTGGCCATGTGAGACCCTAAGCAGAGAACCCAGCTGAGCCCATGTGGACTTCTGACCTCCAGAATGGTAAGGTTATAAATAAGTCAGATATCTAGCTACGGGATTTGGGATCGTTTATTGTATGGCAACTGAACTCACCTGCTCAAGAGAAACCAGAATGGAGGCCACAGTTTGAATAGAGCCCCAGACCGAACACTCATAATGAAATCTTAAACCGCCCTCATTTCGCCTATACAGGGACACTGGCTTTAAAGGAAACTGAAGCTTTCTTCATGACAGTGACTTACTACAACTTCTAAGCCAGTCACTATGCTCAAGAAAATTTCCACAGTGCTACTACCCCAGAAAGAATGTAAATTTCTAGTAACTAATTACAATTAAAAATCAAACTAACAAACAACTCCCCCGTACATAGTTTATAAACTGAGCTTTAAAGGCTGACAGCCACGCTCTTAACCACCTTGGGCTTGAAGTCTCCCTGTTCGTGAACAGCTCCTTTCTTGCTCCCTGTGATATTCGTATCAAGTAAAGCTCCTTGGATTTTCTTCTGACAACCCAAAGAGTGAGAAAAAAAAGCCGCACAGAGCGGACCCAAGCAAGTAGTGATCGGAAAGAAGAGAGCGGTCTTCTGAGTGTGTTCTATGAGGTTCGCTCTTTTGAAAATAACGTCTGTGTGTATTTCTTAGAAATCATGAGGCATGTTACTGAGGAAGCAGCCAAGAGCCTCTGGGGAGGAGGACCCAGCAACACAGAAAGGTGGGACAGGGTACTGTCATTTTTGGGTTAAGTCTTGTTAGAACTATGCAGATTTAAAAAAAAAAAAGTAATTATGAAGAAATACTTGTAAAAAACTGGAAACACACAGGACACTGACTATCCCCGAATCTGTGCACTTCATTTATATTTTCCTTCGGGACTGGTCACCTCTGCCTGCCCCACCATCACCGCACTGGCCCTGGGGAATACTGTGCCCCAACTGGACTTCTTGGAAGCTGTGGCTAAAATGTTGCCCGAAACCTTTCCTTTCTTTCCCTTCAGAACGAGTGAGACGGAGGGAAATTTCAAACAAATTTTTTTAAGTCTTAGAAATGGAAAAATGGCAAAGGGGACCTGACTATAGCAAGTGTGCGTATACCTATACCCACCCACCCACACACACACACACACCTATTCCATAAAAGTCCATAAAAATGGTTTGGCTTACACGCAGACTTCTAACCCTTCCAGGCCAACGCCATCCCGAGGTTGGCAGGCCACACCCATGAAGCACTGGGAGACAGCGGCCCTGGCACCCTGCCTTGGTTCTCTCCTAGCTCCTGCAGCGTCCCCACGTGGGGGCCATCGCATGACCCACCACGCAGCAGGGGCCTCCGACACATCATATGAGCCATTTGAACCCCTGCTCATCTCTCACTGAGGGCCTGCTCACTTGGTTTTGGTTTCTCCCTAGAGGCGTGACTTCTGGCCCCTGCTCTGTGAAGTCTAGCTGTAGCTGATGACCTCACCTATAAAAAGGCAGGGCCCACCTGAAGTGTGTGACCTGCCACTCAGCAGGTGATGACACCTTTACTAATAAAAACAAGGGATTCCACAAAGTCCCCATATTGGTATGTCTACCTTGACAATATGTTACTGACCAATATTAGTTTTGGTTTTTTTTTTTAAGATTTTATTTATTTATTTGACAGACAGAGATCACAAGCAGGCAGAGAGGCAGGCAGAGAGAGAGAGGAAGGGAAGCAGGCTCCTCGCTGAGCAGAGAGTCCAATGTGGGGCTCAATCCCAGGATGCTGGGATCATGACCCGAGCCGAAGGCAGAGACTTTAACCCTCTGAGCCACCCAGGTGCCCCCCAATATTAATTTCTTAACAACGGAATCTCATTGAGTTATCTTTCTGGAGGAAAGCAAGAGACGTCATCAAATATGACCAAAGTCTGAAACCAGAATTCAAAGTATGGAAATAAAAGAATAATTAGAAACTCTGCAGAATGATAAATAGCTCTAATAAGCAAGTCTACTTTAGAAAAAGCTGAACTAGGAAAGCATTAAAAACAAAACACATGCCTCTTCTTTTCTCCATAAACAAAGTGACTGTCCTCTACACGTTCAGTCCTATTGAAAAGATAGCTGTTGAGGCCGAGGACGGGTGACAGGTGAGTGGACCCGCCCTGCAAACACTCCATCTGTTGAAAAGCTTCCGTCTATGCAACTGCACTGCCAAACATCTGACAGAAATTAATACTAAGTCTGACTACATCAAGTTGAGACTGTCTTTTTAAGAACAGGTAAAATAATTACAAAATGTAAAAGGACGAATCTACTAGTGTCAACCCTAACCAGAACAATGGAAGCATTAGCTGGGTTTTCTCAAAAGAGACGAGCAACAGGAAATCAACAGCACGATGACGGGTGACCGCCACCACCAAAGCTCCACCCGCTGAGCTGTGGCAGCATGAGTTGATCACCTGATCACCGGGCGCAGCCAGTCCCCTTGCTCCAGCCAGTTCTGGCGGAGGGAAGAAGCTGACAGCGACCTACACCGAAGGTGTGAAAGGGCAGGGCAAACTAGCAGCCTCCTGCAGGGCGACCTGGGGATGGGAGCCAAGACTAGAAAACTCTTATACTCTTTTAAGTCTTAAACAACCTCATCTTATACCTGGGGTATTATTATTATTATTATATTAACAACATGATTTGTGCAAATCTTGAAACAGAAAGAGATGGGAGTCCAGCCGGCAATAAACACCCACGAGCGGGAGTGTAAGGCACACGCAACACACAGACTAGGAAGAATTTCAGTCTCTCCGTTTTCCGGCTACATGGCTGGGATTCCCAGGTCTGTTTTCTCATCTGAAAAGACTACTACCACCTGCCCGGGAGGATTGGTTTAAAGATTAGAGAGGATATAGACAGGAGACACAACACAGGACCCACACGAGGCATGTACTCAGGAACCAGCAGAAGGCGCTGTTATGATTTCCAGACAGAAGACTAAAAGAAAGACACAGAAGCCTCCCAAAAACCCAGTATAAGCAGACCATAGTATTTCAAGACAAAATATAAGAAACGTTAAAAATGGACAGAAGAGGGGCGCCTGGGTGGCTCAGTGGGTTAAGCCGCTGCCTTTGGCTCAGGTCATGATCCCAGGTCCTGGGTTCGAGCCCCACATCGGGCTTTCTGCTCAGCAGGGAGCCTGCTTCCTCCTCTCTCTCTCTCTGCCTGCCTCTCTGCCTACTTGTGACTTCTCTCTGTCAAATAAATAATCTTAAAAAAAAAAAATGGACAGAAGATTGGTTCAAAGGCCAATAGAACTTTTCTTGGCTCTGAAAATCATGATGGGGCTTCCTTTTTCAAAATTTAAGTTCCCTACAAGGAGAAGTTCTATTCGTAAAAAAATAATAGTAATAATAATTGAAAGTACCAAATACTATTTGATTCTCAACTCTTGAAGTGGTTGTCACGGGAGGATGAAGCATGGGAGAAAAAACACTCGCCAAAGCAAAAGAGCGCCGGCGCTGTATTTCAACTCTGTTTTGCATCCCAGTGATCAGCTCAACGCCCTTCAAAAGGTCATTTTTAAACATAAAAATCATTTTGTTTGTCCCCAGTTATATTCTTGCATTTTAAAAAAGATTTTATTTATTTATTTGACAGAGATCACAAGTAGGCGGAGAGGCAGGCACAGAGAGAGGAGGAAGCAGGCTCCCTGCTGAGCAGAGAGCCCGATGTGGGACTTGATCCCAGGATCCTGGGATCATGACCTGAGCTGAAGGCAGAGGCTTAACCCATTGAGCCACCCAGGCGCCCTTTTCCCAGTTATATTCTGAAGGCTCCTTAAAGTTTTATACCTCACACATGAAAAGTGTCCAAATCAGACAACAATTAAAGGATAGTTGCTAGAGACCTAATTAAAGTCACAAAAAGGGGTTGCGCACGCAGCTCTGTTTCTAGACTTCTGCACCTGTTTCAGTTCCCCAGGTAACTGACGAGGACAGCCCCCTTTCTCTACAAAGCCTTCCCTGACTCCTGCTGCAACCCTCACGCAAAGTTCATTGCCCTTCCTCTGATGATACTTATTGTTCATCCAAACAGAACCTAACCCAGACTGAACCGTCCCCTATCTTCCCCAGGGAGCGAAGTTTTCCCCACTCCTCACTCATGTCAGTTAAAGAGAAACTGACCAGTGCTTACATGGAGCGCAGCCAGCCTGATGTCCAGAGATGCCCCGTGCTCCACACTGGTCACCCGCCGCGTTCCACGGGGTCCCGAGGGCAAGCCACATCACTACTGCACGTTCCTTTCAAGGAAAAGCCACCTTCTTTTAAGTGGGTGTGCACTTCTCAAAAATGAATTTCCCTTCATTCTCACTGATTTTATTTATTTATTTGTCAGAGAGAGAGAGAGAGTACACACAAGCAGGCAGAGTGGCAGGCAGAGGCAGCAAGAGAAGCAGGCTGCCCGCCGAGCAAGGAGCCCGATGTGGGACTCGATCCCAGGTCCCCTGGGGATCCTGGGGGGATCATGACCCAAGCTGAAGGCAGTGGCCTAACCAACTGAGCCACTAAGGTATCCCCATTCTCACTGATTTTAAACAGGGGTAGTGATGTTCTTTGAAGACGTACTTCGTACAAGTGCCCTGGGCTGAGGGCGTGATGACAATACCTCTATCGTCATAAAAGAAACCAGTTGTTATATCATTTCTGAATGTTTGGGGAGCCATTTAAAAATGATGAACAATGATAAAAACAAGCATACGGGTCAGGAATGTGCAGAACATAATCCATATCTTAGCTGCGCATGAAAGGGCAGTAGAGACCGAGGGCTAGGACATCAATGAAATCACAAATATCCTTAGGTCTTATCCTGTAGAAGCCACAGTGCAGATGGCTGCTGTATTCCTGGGTCACGTACAGCAGCCTCTTCTGGAAGGTTGCTGTCATCAGACCTGCTAGTACGTAAATGAGAGCTTTCTAAGATGAAGAGCTGTCTTTCCCTCCTGATGCCCCCGAGAACCCTGAACCCTGGATACAGGAGGCAAAGAGACCAGGAGGCAGATTCGAGAGAGAGCACTCTTCTGAGAAGGTAACAAGCACTATCATGTTCATCTTTCCGCAGAGCCCCCTCTAGTGACACCTCGGCTGAGCCCACTGACCCTTGCTGGCCCCCAGGCACCAGGAAGCAGGCCTGGCGCAGAAGGAGAGGCGCCTCCATGCCTCTGCTCATGCGGTCCCTTCCTCTGTCATGTCCGGATGGCCTTCCTTCTCTTGTCCACCTGTCCTGTCCTTTGACTCAGTTAAAACATGTTGGACGCTGTAAAGACTTTCCTGACACCTCCCGCCCATGCCCAGCAAAATGGAATCACCCTTCCCAGCAGCCCCAGGGCACTTTTCTGAACTCCCTTTACGGAGCTCATGTTATTCAAAGTTTCTTACTCAAGTGTCTGTCTCTCCTGAAAACCTGCTAGCCCCTGAAAGCCGAAACCTTGCTGCATTTGTGTTCATCTCGCACGGAGGAGGTAAGTCAACACATGTTCGGTTGAGCATGGATGATGGAGGGCGAGATGGATGCAAGGGGGTGAAAACCGCAGCCCAAAGCGGGGAGAGTTCTGAGGTGCAAAAAATATCATCTGTCTACGGACGGGGAGAGGACAGGGATGGGAAGATGACCACAAGCCACAGCTGCCCTTGAGGGTTTCCCATGTCGGACGATGGTGGCGAACAAAGGTCTATGTGAGTCTTTACCCAGGGAAGCCAACAGCTCATAATTCATCCGCATCACGTCTCTGTACAGCTCCTTCTGCCGCTTGACTAGCATGCCCCACTCCTCCCGGGTGAAATACACCGCCACATCCTCAAACACCACAGGAACCTCCTCAAACAGCCCCTCTTCAGAAGGATCCTGCAACAAAGAGCAGCAGTCACTCAATACGCCTCTTACGCCAGACACTCAGCGGGATACTTTTAGGGTCCTTCTCAAGGCCTATTTCTCTTGGGGGGCTCGCCGAGAGGCCCAGATGTAACTCTGAGGAATTAATGACTCCATCGAACGTCGAAGAAGCAAATTCGTGAGGCCCAGAGTTAGTTGGTAAAACAAATGAGCCTCGGCCTGATGCTAGGGTCTCTGAGAATGACTTCTACGCCCTAGAGCCTTATCACTGCACTCGGCCCCATCCGGTCCCGAGGGGGTGCTTCTCCCCATCCGTGACTACAGCGGTGCGCGTGCGCCTCTAGCACCTGCCGTGACTTCCCTCTGGGAGAGACGGAAGAAGAAATGCAGAACGAAAGACGCTTATATTCAGTGACCCAGCGGACTCACGCCTTGTTCCTAAAGGAATTCAAATCATAAACGGTCAGACCTACTCATCAGGTTCTAATAGTGGAAAGTAGAAGGAACATGAACATGAAGAGAAATGAGCTTCTTCACTTTTCTAGATTCTGGAAAAATTCAAGCTTCCTAACTTGAGCTGGGCCCTTATGATGTACAAACAACTGAGCTTTTCTCACGGGGATTCCGGAGGGGCACTCAGAACGGTTTCTAGTAAAATCCCGTTTGCATGAAATAGTTCAGAAACGGTGAAGGATCTCGTTACACAAAACTGCAGTTCACACAGGCTCCTCACAGCCAACTTTGCAAAGAACGAAGAACTTACAAGGTACCCGCGAGGTGAGCGCTAGAGCTTCCGTCCGGCTGTGCGGCTGTGCGCATGCGCAGGGTGGGGGCGGTGCCGTCTGCGGCCGCGCCCAGGCTCAGGCGCCGCATGAGCCCTCCGGCTCGGGTCACATCAGTCCCCATGACGCTCTGTGACCTCCCAACGAGATCAGTTCGATCCGATCGGACTTGCTCCATCGGCCTCAGAGCAGCATCGGAATCATCACATAAAACAGCTTGTGTGAGGGAACTACAGTGTTTAACAGCGCTGCATGATTCTTAAGTTAAAGTCGAAAACATTTTAGAAATTAATTATTTACGAGCTCTGGGGTTTTGTGGTCGTGTATTATTTACTGAGTTCTGTGACTGTTTGGGATTCTGGATAAAGATTATTGTCCTGAACTTAGAGGTTTCCTTTTTATCAGAAGCTGGAATGTTCTGTCCCACTAATTATGTTTCGTTATCTGCAAAAGGAGATGAAAATAATAGGGCTGTGGTCTTAAATAAATGAGATAACATGGGGCACCTGGGTGGCTCGGTTAAGTGCAGACTCTTGGTTTCGGCTCAGGTCCTGATCTCAGACTGGTGAGATCCAGCTCCCCATTGGCCTCCACGCTCAGTGTGGAGTCTGCTTGAGATTCTCTCTCCTTCTCCCTCTGCTTCTCCCCCCCATGCGTACTCTCTCACTCTCTAAAATAAACAAGAAAACCTTTAAATAAATGAGATAACACTAGTAAAGCACCCAAAACCACGCCTAGTGCCTCCTAAGCATGTTAGTGTATGCAACATTATAATGTTCACAGCAGATATGGCTATTGATTTTCCCGTCATTGTCTTGTGACACCTGTTGCTGCCAGCATGGAATCTTTCCCCTTGAGACGCAGCAATCGTTACAAACACATTACCTGGCCACAGGGTTCAGCAGCATCATCGTGCAAAATGTTGACCTTTGAGGAGCTGTGGGCATCATCAGCAATTTCTTTTTGCCTCAACTCAGGAATGCAGTCTGGATACAGTGTAGGAACTGCTCCATTCCCCCCGGGGCCCTCCAGTTCAGCCCCCGTGCTGGGCAGGAGCTGGGCCATGTTATCATAGACTCCCAGAGTCCCCGGGGGGTACAGTATGGGGTACTCCGCCGTGAAGAGGTGCTCCGGGCTGGCCAGGACATCTCCACATTCCTCTCGGACACTCTGGAAACGGGCCGCCCAGACGGGGTCCCGTGCTGCCAAGGCATTGATGCAGAACAGGTGAGCTTTGCTCTTGGCGTGATATTTGAGAGTCTCCACCTTGAATGGTCCTGTATAACCTTCTATTAATCTTGACCGTTTGTCCCTGACAGATGGGTATTCTCGGCAAGCAGAGCAAAAGAGAGCCGTCTGCTCCTCATTCATGACCAACCATGGGAACTGCGTAAACCAAGACTTCCGGATAGAGCGGGGTTTCAAGGGTTTTTTGCTTTTTCCTGCACAGTCTACCTCAGTGTTGTCATGCTCAGTGCTCAAGTGGGAAAGACAGGCTTTCTTCTGCGGGGGCAGGTCCCGTCCGGCTTCTCCTGCTGGACTTCGTGAGTCCCTTTCTTCCATGCAGCCCATCTTGTTTTTCCCTTTAGAGAAAAGAGACCAATGGAATTTGCTTGGAAATCCTATAGTTAGGGTCACTGTACCTCACAGGCCTCTTGCTGTAGCGAATACAAGAGCTGGAAATCACGCAAGAGTGGCCCAGGCTCTACTTGGAATTCTCTTCTCTCAGACCCCAGCCCCCCAGGCCCACTGGACCTGACGCAGAAGACAATCAAATGAACTTTAAGCATCTCCCCTTGTTCGAAGTTTAAAGGGCAGATAACCTGGCCAAAAAGAGATCCCTGTAGTTCCATCTCGGCAACCTACAACAGCGGCACCGTCTTCAGGAGTTCCAACTCATTTATGGATAAAAACACTGAACTTAATAAAATGTTGGCTAAAGAAGATAATTAAAGCCAAATCCTGGAACTCCATCCTCAGTAGGAATCCCCTTCTCCAGGACCCCTACCAGACAGGCATTTGCACTTGGCTCGTGTATCTTTTGGGTAAGGGGACGACCTACCTCCTGAGTAGATGCGCTTGGTCCCAAGTTTGCCTTAAGTTGTGATCCACTTTTTTTTTTTAAAGATTTTATTTATCAGATAGAGATCACAAGTAGGCAGAGAGGCAGGCAGAGAGAGGTGGGGGGAAGCAGGCTCCTTGCTGAGCAGAGAGCTGGATGCAGGGCTCAATCCCAGGACACTGGGATCATGACCTGAGCTGAAGGCAGAGGCTTTAACCCACTGAGCCACCCAGGCGCCCCTGTGATCCACTTTTGAGTAACTACCACTCAGGGTCACTACTTCAGCCCCCTAGAGAGACCCAAGTCCTCTCTCACACCACAGCCCTTCCAACGAGGCAACAACTCTCATGAACTCACTAAGATTTTTCTTTCAAGCTAAACTAGAAGTTTCCTTATTCACTCCTTAGACGAAACACAGCTTAGGTAGCTTTAAACCCCTCCACAGCCATTTCTTATGCAGCAACTTCTTATGCATCAAGTGCAGATGCCCAGTGGCCAAGGACTCAAGGCTATTCGCTCCAGGCCAACAGACCAGTCTATACAATTGTAGCCAACCCAGGAGCACAAAGTGGCTAATAAAGAGAAAGCAGAGTCAAAATTAAGAAACAAGCATTGGGGACACCTGGGTGGCGCAGTCGGTTAAGTGTCTGCCTTCGGCTCAGGTCATGAGCCCTGGATCCTGGGAGGGAGCCTCGCATAAGGCTCCCTGCTTGGTAGAAAGCCTACTTCTCCCTCTCCTTCTGCCTGCTATTCCCCCTGCTTGTGCTCTCCTCCTCTACCCTCTCTGTCAAATAAATAAATAAAATGTTTTTGTTTTTTTTTTTTAAAGCCATGCCTTGGAAAACAAAATCAGTTAGTGTCTCTGAAGTCTCGGGCTCCCTGTGGTCCTCTGAGACAGATCCCAGGGGAGAGCAGATGCCTGTGAGCCAGCTCCTCTAAGAGCTTGTTGGCCTCCCTTCTCTCCTATAGTGGGGGCTGCACTCAACCATCCCATCCAGTGACCAGATGTCATCTGGCCTGTCCGTCAATAGGACAATAGGACGGGCTTCTCAGAGAAAAGCCAAGGTAAATCCCTAAAACTTGGCAGACATCTGTTCATCCATCCAGCGGTTATTTATTGTGTAACTGCTCTGTGCCAGGCATTGGTCTCAGCACTGGGACTATAGGAGTCAACATGACAAAGTCATGCCTAGAGAATTATAAATCAACATATACTCTCAGGAGGAATAAAATGAAGTGAGATGGAGAATTCTGAGAATGATACTGGGGGTGGTGTGCATATTTCCAATAAGGGGGCAGCATTGCTGGGGAAGGACAGCATTCATGTGTAAGTTGGCAGAGAACGGGGAGAAGCCAAGGAAGAGCCAAGACAGGGGTCCTGGTGCCCATCTTTCTGCTCCTTCTCCCCAGCTAGCAGCCCTCCTCCCATGCGGATCCACACTCACCTGGGCGCTGGCTTGGGACACTCCTCTGGCCCCTTACACTGCCTGGCCATGGTTCTGGCCTTTGCTCAAACTTACAGAACAGCTCTGGGTTGGCAACAGTTGGTCCTGAGTCGGGAACAGAGAGAAGCCCCTTATGAAGTCTGGGATCCAGGTCGCATCCCAACATGAAGGAAGGATCTACCTGGGACATCCTCTCTGCACCGTGAGATAATTGGTCAAGGACATGGGTGGGAATCTCAATGCTTTAGCATAGTGGTTTGGAAACTCAGACAGAAACTCAAATACCCACGAGGGCCCTAAAAGAATGGGGGTCTGAATGCAATGGAGAGCACAAGCAAGGCTCTGTGCCCCTTTTGAGGCTGAAAAGGTATGAAAACCACCGATTTCATACTGATTTTCACTGAGGCTCATAAACCAAACGCGGAGAGGGGTTAGACCAATAACATAACTGAGAAAACCAGGCCAGATGAGGAGGCTATGGGGACCTGTGTTGGGGGCGGCTGCTGCTCCCCCACTAGGGGGAGGCCACCATGGGCAACACAGTGTCAGCACTGCCAGACTGTCCCACTTTTCAAGAAAAACCAGAAATCATAATTCCATGTGAAATCTCCCACTGGTTAAATATTGACAACTTATTAAATATTGTAAAGAGACTGGGCTCCTGGCTGGCTCAGTTGGTAGAGCGTGTGGCTTTTGATCTAGGGGTTGTGAGTTCAAGCCCCACTTGAATACCCACTAGGTATAGAGATTACTTAAATAGACTTAAAAAAATTTTTTTAAAGATTTTATTTATTTATTCATGAGAGACAGAGAGAGAGAGGTAGAGGCAGACGGAAAAGCAGGCTCCCCGCTGAGCAGAGAACCTGATGCAGGGCTCGATCCCAGTACCCTGGAATCATGACCTGAGCCAAAGGCAGACACTTAACCGACTGAGCCGCCCAGGGGCCCCTTCCCCCACCCCCCAAATTTTTAAATATTGTAAAGAAACCAACAAAGTGATAAAAGCCAAAAAAGGCTCATGAGCTACAACTCGGCAACTTCTGGTTTAAAAGAATCAGAAGTTTCCAAACTGGTGTTGGCAGGCATGGGAGAAGACCCAAGCCAGCAGCAATCCCTGGACCCACAGAGAGCTGAGACTGTTGCTCCCACTAGCCTTGGACAGGCACGGCAGGTGGCCATCGAGGTGAACTGAGAAGACAGTACATATGTTGTACCCACAGGCTGAACAACAATCACCTCTGTCCATGGTACCAAGAGTCTATCCACAGAAGCAGAGAAACGACATTCAGAAAACAGAAAAGATGAAAAATCCCTACATGGGCACCAAGTTTGAAGTTGTTTTTATCTCAGTGAGCCTCTGTGACAGGTCTCTGAAGGAAACCAAGGCTTATAAAGTGAGAGGGTTTGGGGGCACCTGGGTGGCTCAGTTGATTAAGCATCTGACTCTGTTTCGGCTCAGGTCATGATCTCGGGGTTGTGGGATCAAGCCTGGCATCAGACTCTGTGTTCAGCACGGAGTTGGCTGGAGGTTCTCTTTCTCCCTCTCCTTCTGTGCGCTCTCTAAATAAGTAAATAAATTCTTAAAAAAAAGAAAAGTGAAAGGGTTTGGTGGAAGGCACACCAGTGTCACATGGTGGAGGCCGGGACTGAGAGCAGATTCCCACAGGCCACATGACGCTCTTTCTACCACCACTCATGACCTCCAGGGCCCTATGGGTGCCTGAAACAAAATCCACCCTGTGGCTGCACAGACTACAGGTGGGGCTTCCCACCTGGCACGCTGTGATATGGTGAGGTCCAGCCTTGACAGGCCCGACTTCCCCCACTTCTCTTGCCCAATCAAAGGGGAGAAGAGAAAGAGTGGGGCATGAATCCACACGCAGTTAAGTTACATATGGGACTCAGCAGATGAATAATGTAAACAGATCTGAAAAAAATGGTAGGAGTCCAGAAAATTCTCAAGTGTATCATAGTTGGATACAGTCTGGAATGCTGATTTAGACTCAGGTGGTAGGGATGCGAACAGAAACCCATACCTAGTGGAGCCACCAGCTTTTTGGAACCACAGATATCCTTCTGTTGCTGACTCAGCAGCATCCACTCCTCCTGAAGCAAGTATACAGTGATGTCATCAAACGTCACAGGAGCCTGGAGGGGAAAATGACACCAACTAAGCACCAACTTCCTGCTTAAATTAGCCTTTCACACCTGAGTTCATGACCACCTGAGGGCACCTGTACTCTGGGAACCTATCAGATTGGGAGAGGGGCATTGTCCATCTCCATGTAAGACCTACACCCCACTACTCTCACCTCCTGGGTCCAAATCAGAGTGGGAATGAGAATCCCTTCTAGGAAGGGCCACACACCGAAACGGGAGTCATCAAGAGGGCCAACTCCGGAATTCCATTATCTTTTCCCTACATGCTCTTTGCCCGCCCCAGTACCCAGCAGTTCTCAGCCAGGGTCTCAGCAACAACTTATGGCACATTCTTGTGCAAAATCTTGAACCTGGTAAGGAGGATATATCTGATTCCTAGAAAGAGCTGAAAGCCACTCAGAGCTACATCTGTCAATAAAATCAGTGATCAAGACAGGGAAAGGGTTAGAGTGGAGAACTATATCCCATGGGGCTTGTAAAGTGGCTCCGTTATGCCAAAAAAGAGTATGGGGGTCAGAAAATATTTCGGGGAGTACTGAAGTAAGATGGGAGATTAAAAAATTACACTGAATTTTACATCCTCCTTGTGAATTTAAAGGACACCCTTCCCACCAAAACAATCCAAAGTGAAACCCCCACTAGGATGGGAAACAAAACAAGGGGACAAAAGTAATACAATTTTGGAAACTGAAAAAGTAATAACTGAGCAGATCCAAGAAAATCAAATCCTCACCCAGCAGAAGACAAATTGAGAAACCCCCTAATTTATACCAGAAAACACAAAAAAGGCTCAGAATCTACAGCGCCAAGAACCTCCAGTCTAGGAGTAAAGGCAGTAAATAAGGCTAAGACAACGAGAAGGGGGTGAGGGGATGCTATTCTCCTGCAAATGCCTGTCCAGATTCCCCTGCACAGCTCTGCACTGACAAGCCCCCTTCTATGCACTCAGAGCTTTGGTTAGAATTTGGGATTCTGACTATTAGTGTTAGCTAACAGCAGGACCACCAGACATGCGAGAAAAGGATCTCACAGGGCTGAAGAGACCAAAACAGACAGTTGCAGGGGTAAGAGGCTGGTAGGAACTGAGGAAATGAACATGAGGCATGGAGAAGAAAACTTTACAAAAATAAAATTATCATCATAGCCTCAGAGAGGTAAGCCACTGCAGCCATGCAAAAAATCATTATAAAAGAAAGAACCAGAAAATGAAATAGTCAGAACACATTGCTTGTTTATCCTTTTAATTTCATACCACAAACATTTATCACCTAGTGTAATACATAAAATTACTAACAAAAAATAAATTTTGCCAAGGCAAAACAACATCTTGGGAAACAGTATTTTGGGGTAAATAGAAGTCCTTCCAGAGTGACAACTGTGAAAGGGACACATGCATTTCCATCTATGACAAGTTCTAGCATATTTGTTCTAAAACTGCCCTGTAACTTTACAGTCAGAATTCAAGCACATGAAATATCTATTTTAACTTAACAATAGAAGCTTCTTGAGAAAAACAATACAGATAATTCCTACCAGTCACTGTTGAGTTGCATGCTTAAAAAAATAATGAGTACTTTTCTTCTAAGTCAATACATGTTCACTGCAGAAAATTTAGACAGTGAGCAGAAAAAATGTTTTAAGATCTCCCACAATCCCCTTTGGTGTGTAACCTACCCATCTTCTGTCTATGAATATGTCTGAATGAACAGTAAAAACAAAAGTGGTTTGGAAACACAATGATCCAAAATCTTTGGGACATGGCAAAATCAGTCTAAGGAGGAAACTTATAGCAATACAGGGCTACCTAAAGAAACAAGAAAAATCTCAAACAACCTAATGTTACACCTAAAGGAATTAGAAAAAGAAGAACAAACAAGGCCCAAAGAAACAAAATTATTAAGACCAGAGTGGAAATAAATGAAATAGAGACCAAAAAAAAAAGGAATCAATGAAACCAAGAGCTGATTCTTTGAAAAGATAAACAAAACTGATAAACCTTCAGCTAACCTCGAGAAAAAAATAGAGGGGCGCCTGGATGGCTCAGTGGGTTAAAGCCTCTGCCTTTGGCTCAGGTCATGATCCCAGGGTCCTGGGATCGAGCCCCACTTTGAGCCCCACATTGGGCTCTCTGCTCAGCAGGGAGTCTGCTTCCTCCTCCTCTCTCTCTCTGCCTGCCTCTCTGCTTACTTGTGATCTCTGTCAAATAAATAAAACCTTTAAAAAAAGAAAAAAAAATAGAGAGGACTCAAATACATAAAATCAGAAGTGAAAGAGGAGAAGTAACAGTGGATACCACAGAAATAGAAAGGATTATAAGGGGATATTTTCTCTTATGTATTCATTTTATGAAAAATTAAATGTCAACAATTGAACAACCTAGAAGAAATGGATAAATTCATAGAAACATGAAAGGATCTCCACATTCACCACTGTTTTTCAACGTAGTAGTGGAAGTCCTAGCTGCAGCAATCAGACAAGAAAAAGAAATACAAGGCACCCAAATTGGCAAGGAAGAAGCAAAGCTGTCACTATTTGCAGATGACATGATACTACACATAGAAAACCCTAAAGACTCCACCAAAAAGCTATTAGAATAAATGAATTCTGTGAAGTTGCAGGATACAAAATTAATATACATAAATCTGTTGCATTTCTGTACACTAATAACAAAGTAGCAGAGGGAGAAATGATAAAAACTCCATTTAAAATCAAAACAAAAAGAATAAAATATCTAGGAATAGAAAACTATATGACATCGATGAAAAAAATGAAGAAAATGCACACACACACATATACACACACAAATGGAAAGACATACCATGCTCATGGATTGAAAGAATATCATTGAAATGTCCATATTACCCAAAGCAATCTACAGATTCAGTGTAATCCATATAAAGAAACCAACAGCACTTTTCACAGAACTAGAACAAGTAATGCTAAAATGTGTATAGAACCACAAAGACCTTGAATAGCCAAAGCAATCTTGAGAAAAAAGACTAAAGTTGGAGGTAACACAATCTCAGATTTCAAGATATACTACAAAGCTACAGTAACCTAAACAGTATGCTACTGGCACAAAAACAGACACATAGATCAATAGAACAGGATAGACAGCCCAGCAATGAATCTTCTCATATATGGTCAATTAACTTACGACAAAGAAGGCAAGTATATGCAGGGGGTAAAAGACAGACTTTTGAATAAATGGTGCTGGGCAAACTGGACAACTACATGCAAAAGATTGAAATTGGGCCACTTTCTTACATCATACACAAAAAAAACTTCAAAATGGATGAAGGACCTCAATGTGAGAAATCATATAAAACTCCTAAAACAAAAAGCATAGGCAGTAATTGGGCATCAACCTTAGCAACATATTTACAGACATCTCCTCAGGCAAGGGAATTAAAAGCAAAAATAACTATTGGGACCGTACCAAAATAAAAGTGGTGAAGGAAATCATCAGCAAACAAACAAAAAAATTACACACACACACACACACACACACACACACATATTTCTCAGGCATAAAAAAGAACAAGATCTTGCCATTTGTGACAACATGGATGGACCTAGAGGGTATTATGCTAAGTGAAATAAGCCAGAGAAAAAAGACAAAGAATATAACTTAGCTTATACATGGAATCTAAGAAACAAAACAAATTAAAAAACTGAAACAGACTCATAAACACAGAGAACAAACTGATGGTTGCCAGAAGGATGGAGGGATGGAGAGATGGCGGTGGGATAAATAAGTGAAAGTGATTAAGAGTACAAACTTTCAGTAATACAACAAATAAGACATAGGGATGAACAATACAGAATGGCGAATATAGGCAATAATATGTAATGATGTTGTGTGGTGGGAGATGGTGACATTTGCAATGAGCACTGAATAATGTATAGAGTTTTCCAATCACTATGTTGTACACCTGCCACAAATATAATATTGTATGGCAACTACATTCCAATAATAACATTTTTTAAGAATAGAACTGTCCTGCCAAATGTATATGGTTTTTTAAAAAAAGATTTTATTTATTTATTTGACACGGAGAGAGATCACAAGTAGGCAGAGAGGCAGGCAGAGAGAGGTGGGGGAAGCAGGCTCCCCGCTGAGCAGAGAACCCAATGTGGGGCTCAATCCCAGGACCCTGAGATCATGACCTGAGCCGAAGGCAGAGGCTTACCCCACTGAGCCACCCAGGTGCCCCAAATGTATGTGTTTTAAATAACTATTTGCTCTCAGAGAGTCTTCCAAAGCAAAATGTGATTATATTTCCAAAATTCTGCTGAAGATGGGCTCCACTAAACAAGGCAGGAAAGGGGTAAACATACGAAATGGGCTAAGGAGAGCCAGCATGGGGAAGGTGGGGAGAGAACATTTGAGATTATGCTGAAGGCAGATCCCGGGATGATTACTGTACCCAAGGACTAGTGAGCAAGCTGTTCTGACTGGGACAGGTTAAACTTGTGACCAAGGACAAGCAGGGCTCCCTATTCCTGCTCATCCCTCCCCCTCTCTTCCTGAGGGAACAGGTGGGCTTATAATGAAAGCCAAGGGACCCATCACTTTAGCTATAGCTTCCACAAGGACAAAGAGTAGGACTGAATGCTTAGACAATAAAGAAGTGTCTTCCCAACAAGAGTGACTGCCCTAACTCCGGGTTTTAACCAATATTGTGGCAAGAGCCTTCTGATTCCAAGTGACCTCAATGTAAAGGAAACACAAATCTTGAGTAAGAGCAATTTCTTATCTTATATATAAAGCAAAGAGTGTCCCTGACTGTTCTATTTTAGTGGTTCCCACTATCTATAGGGCACAACTCTGGCTTAGCCCAGCACCAAGTTCCCTCCATCTGAGTCTAACCCACCTTCCCAACTTTAGCCAGACCTGGAATCTCCACCGCAGACAGATTAGTGTAACTCACTGAACATATCTTGCACCTTTCCTCCCTCTACAAACCCAACCTTTAGATTCCCCACTCTGCCTATTTCCTCCTACCTACTTAGTCTACCCACCCATCAGGTTCCTATTCACATTCTGTCTCTTTCGGGAGGCATTTCCTAACCACCTACTCTTAGCACTTCTCCTTCCCCTGAGCAAGGAAGCCTTTGCATCCCTCATGGAGCTGGAGTTACTCAGGAAGCCTATGCTAACTGGCTTATTTTATAAAATACCTTCACCATCACCGCCCCCCCAAACACACACACACACACACACATATTATGCAGTAAGTTTTTCACAGGCACTTAATTATTTCATTCAGTATACATTTATTGTTTTGTATGTGCTTGGTGCACAGTGATCCTAAGACATGGAAAACAAAATCGCTATTGTCAAGATTAAAATCTAGCAGGAGGTGACAGGCATCAATGACATGAGGTGACAGGCATCAGTGACATAGTGCAATGATAGAACTGGGTCCAGAGAAAAATGAGATCAGAATGAGCACTTCCATGGAAAAGACAGAGGGAGTAGGAACCAGAAATGCTGAGGTAGTAAATATATACACAATAAATACTCCCATTTAGCAGCCCCAAAATCAAATGTCTCCCAGAGGGTACAGGAGGTGTCAGACTGCGGTGTTCTTCAGAGCATCACACCCTGTAAGCAGAAGGGCTCCCGGAATGATGCTATTTTATGAGTCATTCATTCCAAAAATACTGAGAACTTATGAAATGCCAGATGCAGCTCCACTGTCCTAGCTGGGGATACAGCAGACAGTAAAGTCAGCATAATGTGAATACATAAATGTGAGAACTTTATATAGTAATAAGGGCTGGCATGAAAATAAAACAGGATAATGGGATAGAGTAATGGGGGCAAATCTTTGACTTCTATCCATTATTCTGCCAATGGCAAGCAATACAATCCACAACCAGTCCTAGGCCAAGACTGCTTTTAGTTAATAAATATCACGAAACAGCAACAAAGGAAGATACTAATAATAGACCAAGCTCCAGTGGAGCCCCAGTCTTCCAGGCTGGAGCCAAACATGGACATATATCTTCACAACGGGACTTAGAATAAGACATTCCACCCAGCCTAGTTGCTGCCACTCATTTGCAAGATATCTAACCTGCCACTTTGTTTTTCAATCACTTTATTTCATCTTTGGGTAACCTTCTAATTTCCCAGGTTAGAAAACTGACGCACTTGGGAAGGGTGAGCATTTTTTGAGACACCTTGCAATCAAGATTAGAATCAAGAGTGAAAAGTTCCAGTTCCCAGTGTTTTGAATTAGCAGTTAGGCCTAAACAGGACATCAAATCTCTCCCCTACCTTCCAAATGTTTGCATTTCTCTCTTCTCCCATTAAAAGCCAAGAAAGCCTAGGGGAACCTGGGTGGCTCAGTCAGTTAAGCAACCGACTCTTGATTTCAGCTCAGGTCATGATCTCAGGGTCCTGAGGTCGAGCCCTGCATCAGGCTCTGCCCATGAAGCCTGTTTAAGATTCTCTCTCTCCCTCTGCCTTTGCCCCTTTCCCGCTTGCTCTCTCAAAAACAAAAAATAAAATAATATGTGGTAACAAAAGCTAAGAAAGCGTAAAACTAAATGGAACAGCTTGACATCAACCTCAAATTACTAATTCCAATCTTCAATGTCAATTGAAATTCCATTTTGCTCCCCAAACTAGGGTGAACCGGAACTCATCAGGGGATACTTCCTGAGAGTAAGAGCCATTTCCTTTACTTCTTTGCTATCCCCTATAGTGCTTAACAGGAGGCTGGCACAGAGTTCACCTTCAATCTTTCTTTACTTAGATTCCATTGAGCTTTATTTGTCTTAGACTGTTTACTTTGGTTGTTTCAACTGTTAAATGCATCACTGTCGCTTGTGAGGGGAGTCTGGAAGAGAGGCTTAAGAAAAGAGTAACTTCTTTTGTTAACTCAGTCCTTCCCAGCCTTTTCAGGAGAAGCTACAGCGTGAAAATAACCTTATTATCCTTTCTCTCTTTTGTCTATGGGACAATCCTTCCAGGCTTGTCCTAGTTCCTGAAGTCAAATCTGGGGGAGAACTCCTTGGGAAATGTGGTCACTTCATGTTCATCCTGTATCCCGCCACCTCCCTCACGGTAAACCACTGATCACGTATTTATTAACCTTTTTTTTTTCTTTTTAAAGGAGAGACTCAATACACACTTGAAAATAATGTGGAAGGAATTCCCTCCCTGCCAAAGAAGCAATCCTCAAGAACTGGCAGCAGGCAGCAAAGGACATCCAGAAAGATCTTAGTCCCAAGACGCTGCCACTGTCTCCCAGTCAAATGCCTACAACCAAGGGGTCTTTTGACACTGCCTCTGAGCTCTAGCAATCCTGTCAAACCCATTTAACTCTACCGTCAAGCACTTTCTCCCACCTTTTCTTCCAACTCACAGCCTCCTGCCCCAAGCCTGAAGGACGTTTATGGAAGATGCTTCCGGGCGATGCTACTACAAGAAGGAGGTAAGCTAGCAACTTTAAGTGGGCCGGAAATATGCCAGATGCCTTCTCTTTTTCTTCTTGGGCCTTTCTTGGTTAGGGGGATCCATGTAGTCAGGGCTAATCCCTGCCCCTTGGCTTCCACTACGTCTTAACCAGCCTTAAAACACGCAGGGCCTCTTCCAAAGTCCCGACGGAGGAGTGGGAAAACAGGAAGCACCTTTACACTGCGCGGGTCACCCACCCCAGCATCAACCGAGCGGCCCCTGGGCAGAGGGCAGCTCGGCCAGCGGGAGAGGGAGGGGGACAAGGAGGCCGCTCGGGGCTCGGAGCCAGTGAGGTCGCTCCTCCCTGCGGCACCCGTGGGGAGAAGGCCGCCCGAGTGCGGAGGAAGAGGCGGCGGGCGAGTCCTTCCCTGCAAGGCTGGTTCATCTGCGGGGGACTCCGCCCGCACCGCCCGCCTCGCGGGAGCCCAGGTCAGGGATCTACCGGAGGGGAAAGGGCGGCCCCAGGGCCCTTCCAGGCCTACCTTCCCCGACTCCCTGGGCTCCATGGCCCCGCTTGCGGTGGCCGGTGCTGACCCCGCCACTGCCTCCAGTCCGCCCCCTCCCCCCGCGGCCAGGCCTGTGAATACCGCCGCCGCGACACCCTGGGGACCGGGGCCCCCGGACGGAGAGGGCGCACGGGCGGGCAAGGGATCTCCCCCGTCGGGAGAGCGGTAGCGCTCCCGTCGCCGAAGGAGGCGAGTGGCGGGGACTAGTGCAGTACCGAGCGAACCGCTTTACGGCAGCCGCCGGGCGGAGGCGGCGGGGCATCACGGGAAGCGTAGTCCGGCCTAGTTAAGCGGCTCTCAAACCGCTATTGGCTCCCGAAACGCGAGGCCCTGATTGGACGCCGAGCGCAGTTTTCGGCTCCCGCGCCGCGCTCTCCCAGACCGTGCACGGAGGGCACACCGTTCTCCCCGGACAATGACAGTGCCTGTTCTTGCGTCTGTTTCCTCGCACTTTTAGGGCCAGTGTCAGCCTTGAAGGTTTCAGATTTTATTTAACATAGGAGTGCGATGCTTTTTTTTTTTCCCCTTAAATATTCATTCAAAAAGCATCATTGCTTGCCTACCACATGCCAGGCACTGTGCAAGGTTTGGGAATGCAAAGCTGAATGAAACAAAACTTTGCCTTCGAGGAGCTTATAGTCTATTGGGGAAACAGACCAGAAACACATAACTAAAATAAAGACAGGAGGGCTGTGGTGGTGGGAGTATACGGGATGGTTAGTCAAGCATCTCCTGAGGAAGTGGCACCTGAAATGAATTAAGGGGTAGGCGTTAGCGAGGTGAAGCACTATGGATGGAATTGTGGACCCTCAAATTTGTCTGCAGCCCCTATGTGAGGGTCTTCAGATGGGGGGCCTTTGGGAGGTAATTAGGTTTAGATGAGATCATGAGGATGGGGATGGAATTAGTGTCCTTGTGAGAAGAGACAACCAGAGAGCTTGCTGTCTCTCTGCCATATGAGGAAATAGTGAGACGACAGCTGTCTGTAAGGCAGGAAGAGTCCTGACCAGAACTCAGCCACGCTGGCATCTTGGTCTTGAACTCCCATTGTCCAGAACAGTGAGAAAATAAATGTCTGTTATTTAAACCACTGGCCTGTGGTATTTTGTTATGGTAGCCGAGCTAACTAAAACAGAGTGGGGAGAAAGATGTTGCAAAGAGGTCCACTGGCCATAAGAAAAAGCATAAGCAAAGCCAGACAGCCGAGCAAATGGCGTGTGCAGGGATGGTGTAAGACAGGAAATTATGAAAATGTCACTGGGGACATACTTGGGGGCTGGATGTGGAAGGCAGTGTATGCTCCCTCAATCTGAAATGAGCTTTAAGCCGGTGAATGATGTGGGCAAATTTGCACTTTAGTTGGATCAGTCCTACTGCAGAGTAGAGGGTGAATTTAAGGAGGAAAGAAAGAAGACCAAACTACAAAAATACACTTGCTTTCCTTTCTTCTCTCATCTTCTTTTAAACACATGAAAGAAGACTTTACCTGCCGCCATTTTGACTTCAGTCTGTCCTTTCTAACCGATTCAGTTCTTTCCAGCTCACGTCTTAACTCAAGCAAAGCAATCTGTGATGGGAACCACAATTATCCCCTCGAGCAGTAATGACTACCCTGAGCCAGCAAGACCCCACATGACTGACCTCAAGACGCCAATCGACCTGACCTTTCCATCCCACTTGCTTGTACCTAGCAACGTTTGTCCCACTTTCGCTTGCTATAAACTTAGAAGTATTTTCAGCATTTTGGAGACAGTCTTTGAGCCATTAGCCTGCTGTCTTCCCAGTGTTGGCCTCACTGAAATAAATCGCTTTCTCATTTCACCTCTGCTCGTCTCTTTGTTTTTGGATTTTGTCTGTGGTGAGTGCCTAACCTGGTCTGTTGGGGACCCCCAGAGCAAGATGCCTCTTGCACCCCTGTGCCCTGGTTACAGACATACAATTACATGAAGTGATTATAACAACATGTTGTTTAGTTTCTAAACAATATGGGTATAATATATATAATAATCATAGTACAAATAATAAAGCGCAAAAAGCTTAAGTGTTTAACTTGATGTGTTTTTACATGTGTAACAGGTAGGCGCCACTGAGATCAGATACAGAAAATTCCCAGCACTCCAGAAAACCCCCTCTTGGCCCTCCCTTTATTAAATACGCAGAGAGAAAGTGACAGAAAGTACGGAAGTATTATAAAGGTGTTGGTTAAATTAAATACAAAAATGTTTTATGTAATTTTTACATGTGTGTGTTTTAAGTCACAATTCAAAGTTTTAAATTAAAAAATCAAGGAAATATAGTTTATATTTTAATTTTTATTAATACTTATTGCCCCACTGATCGTTGCATATTTGGATTACCAACCCTGAGCAGGTCTGAGTAACCATTTTCCATTACACTATGTGATTCTGCTTTTCCAGCCAGGGTTGAATAGTGCTTAACTCGGCAGGGGTCAAGGAGAATACCTTTTCTAGAAAGGTGAGATCTCTAGCTCCCAGCGCAGCCATAGCTATCCTTCTGTGTACATACCTTGGAGAGCTGCATTTCTGCCCTGAGTTATTCCTGTCTCCTTATAATAAATTCTTGCTTTGGGGTTTAAACATTGGAGGTGAGGTGGTTGAGACAGCTCAGGCTGGAAACTGAGTTTCTGCATGAAAGGTACAGAAAGATGGGGCAGTATCTGGAGGGAAATGGGTCAAAAGAGGAGACTAAGATGTGAGACACGAGATCCTCTTTCTGTTGTTGATGGGAAGGGAACTGATGGTTAAGCCCCGTGGTGGGCGGGGGGGTTGGCAATGCAAGGACCCAAGACCAAGAGGATCCAGGACCACAGTACCAAGGGCCTTTTCAGGAGTAGGGGTACTTCTAGATGATATCACAAGAGAAGAAAGAGAAGACAGAGTAGATGTCGGTTTGGTTCGTAGATTTGCTATAGATTTTCCCATCTGATGACATCTCTGTGGGACAAGGTCATCTCATGAAAATGGAGGGGAGGTGGAAAGAGAAGGCATGCATTGTCATTGCAGAGAACAGGAAACAGAGTTTATGGGGAAACAGAAGAGGTAGGATGGTCAAGTTGAATTAAAGGCCTGTTTGAGGTTTGTGATCACAAATACAAGGTAAGAACAGTCTATCTGCAAAATTCTGTCTAGAAGCAGAATCTTGGGCAGATATCTGGGTTGGAATGTTGCCAGGGGAGTATGAATGGGGGTAGAAAGCAGGGATTTAATGGTGCTTTCCCTGGAGTGATTCATAATGATAGAAAAGTGGTTATCAGTTCCAGCTAGGGGCATGTGGAATTACCCACGAGGTTTCCAAAGAATCTGATTTAATGGGTTCAGGATTGGGTCTGGGCATTGGCAGGGTTTCAAAAGCCACCCTGGTGGTTCCAATGAGCAGTGGATGCTGAGAATCACCACGCAGACCATGACTCCTAAGGGGAGACAGGAGGGAGCTACTCAAAAATGAGGCCCTGGTGGGCTCAGTGAATTTGGAATAAAGGACAATGCGGGATGCCAGAGCAAACAGGCTGGAAGGACAGGAAGTCCTGATCTGTAAGTAAATATGTGGAAGTGTTTGAAAAGGGCCAAGTTGTGGAGTGAAGGGGAAGGTCACTGGACGTAAGAGGGTGAGAACTGAATGCATTATCCACACGGACACAGAGTGTCCGCGACAAGGACTATGGGCCCACGAGCTGAACTCCTCTCTGGATGAGGGGAATGGCAGTTGGAAGCAGGAGAGAGTGGCGCAGAACTGGTCAGATGAAGCCATGCACCAGAGAACTTCAGACTTCGTGTGCAACCTGCTGATGTGCAAACTGAGGCACATGCATGGGAAGTGACTCACCCAAGTTCACCAGCAGGGGAGACTAACAACCCTCCTGGAGACAGTCTCAGGCTGGAGGAGGACAGGGCTCAGACCCACCCTGCCCCCCTACCCCCCTGTCCCCAGAAGCAGACTCTACACACAGACTTGCTGCCAATGACACTTTATTTGGAAGTTGCTGGTACCAGGGCAAGGAGTGGGAGGGTCAGTACAGAGGAGGATGGGTTCAGTGCCTCTGAGTCCTGTGATGGCATGAAGGGCGGAGGCAGCCTCTAACAGCGGAGCCCTCAGTGCTTTGAGAAATCCCCTCCTGGAGGACAGATGAGGGGGACAGGCACTAGCAAGGAAGCAGTGGTCAGGAGGCCGGGAAGGGATGCGGCAAGAGGGAGGGCAGTGGCGCAAACTGGCAGGAGAGGAAGACCCGCAGGGAAGAAGGCCGGAGAAAGGCTAGCTCTTGCTCTGCCCTCCCCCGCGGCCGTATCATTGGCCCTGCACCTGTTTCTCGCACCCGGCCCAGTGCGGCCTCCGGCACCTAACTGAGAACCAGGCACCTCACACCTGCGCTCTCACCAAACCCTCCCAACAAGCCTGTGCACGTTGTCAGCCAGGCGGTGAGGCCGAGGTCACGGACGCTCGCCAAGGAAGGAAGAGACGGGCTGCTAAGAGGCCGCCCTGACGGACTCCAAACCCCCAAGCGTGCGTACGATTGCAGAAGAACCCAGCGAGAGAGCCGAGAAGGGGAAGGGAGCGCGTCAGAAGGGGTCACGAAGGAGGAATCCCGCGGGGGTCTGCGAGTTGGGAAACCGGTCGCCCTTCGGAAGCTCCGCCCAGGCCCCGCCCCCCGGAGCACCCCCGCCCCCGCCCCAGCCGGGCCCCGCCCAGACCCACCGAGGCAGGCGCTGCACTGGCAGCTGCGGATGGCGGGCAGCACCACGGGCTCCGTGCGGCCGCCGGGACAGCGCAGGGTCAGGACCCGCACGGGGCTCTCGGGGTCGAGGCTGTAGCTGCAGCATCCGCACTGGCTCTGCAGGTACGGCTCCTGCGGGGGGGCGTGGCTGAGCTGGGGCGGGGCCGAACGCCTTTGCCCAAAACACCCGCCTTCCCTCTTGCGGCCTTTCCCAGCCCGCGGGCAGGCTAGATCCCAGCACTCCTCGCCCAGCAGGGCAGCCAAGTCGGGGAGGTGCAGGGTTGGGCCTTCTGGGTCCGAGGAGAACAAGTGCAGGGCAGAGCTCTGTCCGTCTTCTGGGACGTGCTCATAACGCCTTGCCAGGAATGTCTGGGACGAGGCTGTGTGTCACCGGTCTGGCTGGGCTGTGATTTCAAAGCCTAATTTGGCCCCCAATGTATGCCTTTCCTGTTCGTGTCCTGGTGGGCCCACAGCAGGAGAAGAGGCCCCTGGCAGGGGTGGAGGCCTGCAGTAGACAGGGGAGCCCAACCCCAGGGGAGGGTCACAGGGCCAAGCAGCAGGTGGAGGCCACCATCGTGGTGAAAACTCAGCCCTGGCTCTGACCGCATCCCCTTGAGATTGACCGGGTCCCTGCCGTCCCCGGGATTTGCCCAGGCCGAGGCCCACCGTGGGAGGCCTCAGGGGCGCACCTCAGGCATGACGTTGGTGCTGGACGGGCAGTGTCCACTGCAGTAGCTCACTTCTACCTGGTCCAGGTGGCAGGGGCCCTTGGTGAGGTTGCGCAGCTCGGTGAGATGCCGGCAGGAGGCTGACTGCTCTTCTGTGGGGGGAGGGAGGGAGTGCAGGAGGTGGGGGCAGGGCACAGAGTGAAGGCCAACAGAGGGGACTCTGTGTGAAGGGGACAGCAGCATGTGGACCTGAGGGCCATCTGTGGCTGTTGGGGCAGGGGTGGCCAGCACCAGGAGGCAGCACTGGCGGTCTCCGCTCGGCAGATCCCCATGGCAGGCAGCACTGAGGAAGGCAGGCCTCCTAGGGTGGGCATGGGGGAGGTTTGGGAGAAGGGCCCAGAGCAGGGAGAGGCACAGCGGGAAGTACCCCAGGTCCCCTGCATACCCAGAGTCTCTTGGCGGCAAGTGGGACAGCAGCTTCCTGGTTCCTGCACAGTCACCTCACCCTGCAGAGGGAGTGGTACCCAGCCCCCTCAGGAGGATGGCCCCAGGACCCCCTAAGACCCGCCTCTGGGGAGCGACCCAGAAAGGAACCCAGGGAGCCGCTCTGTGAAGGCAGCGGGCTGCTGGTGGGTACCTGGGCACAGGTGAGGGGGGGACAGTGCTGGGTGCAGACACTCCTCCCGTGGAGGCAGCGACAGCTCTCACAGGCTTCCTGCCATTCGGATCCAGGCTGCAGAGAAGGGAGGAGAGCCTCCTCTCCATCTTCATCTCCATCTCTCTGCTGGTGAGACTTTTCTACACTACTCTCCCCTCCCTGAAACCAGCTGCCAGAGACTGGAGTCAGCAATAGGAGTTTCAGGAGGGAGGTGGGCCGATGGAGCCCAGAGACTGCCCCAGTGGGATGGCCCTTGGCCAATGGCCCAGCAGCCGGCTGCTACAGGATCTGATGTAGGGGGAAGAGCCCTCGGACAGGAGGGAGGCCTGGGTGGAGGAGGGCTGGGTGGCACAAAGGGGCTGTGGGGTCTCACCGAGTGGGGATGCCCATGGCGCCAGCACTCGCAGCGGTCCAGGGGCACGCAGTGGCCCACATGGCTGCGCAAGTGCCCATGCCGGCACACACACCCCGGGGCCTGCCCCATGCGGCAGGTGCCCCAAGTCTCTGTGGCGTTGGGCTCCGGGCACGTCCGCTCACATGGCCCCAGCTCCCCAGGAGGCACCTGCTGCCACATTTCTCCAGAGGGGCACTCTGCCAGGGAAGACCCCACCCACCCCCACCACTCAGGTCAGCCCTGGGTCCAGCCTTGATTCTCCCACACACACACACCAGGCACCCCTAGAGTCCCTCCTCCCTCCTCTAGTGCTGCCCACTCGGCTCCAGCAGCCTCTGCACTTCCAGGCCTCCAAACACTGCCCTTATCTGCCTTTTCAAATACCAGCAGGGCCTAACCCACATCTTGCCTTCTCCAGGAAGCCATCCCTGACTAGTCCTGTCCACATTGACCTCTCTTCTTTGGGCACCGAGTCCCCATCCTGTGGGTGCAGCCTGCTTGTCAGTGGGCCAGAAACAGTCTCCTGTCTCTGTTCTGGTGGGTGAGTCTGCCCTCAGCAGTCAGGCTTGAGTGCTTAAGGCTCACTTTTCCTGTGTGTCTCTGAACCCACACAGAGACCAGTGGGCCAGGGCTGGGCCCAGATGAGCTCTTAACAAAGCCTGTTGACTATGACCAGATGGGGGCAAAACGGCACAGGGCAGACCCCAAGGGGACTGGTGGAATGGGGACTGCCAGGCAAGGGTCCTATTTTAGCTCACCGTCTCAACCTTTGCTACCTCCTCTGCAGGAAAGGAACCCTCCGCTTCCTGCATTGCTCACAGCCCTGCTCTGTGCTCGCACAGGAATGTGGCCCACACCGTGTGTACAGAGCAGGGAAGGGGCTTCTTGAAAGAGACAGCATTGCCTCTGCCCTCAGCAGGGCAACCACCCACCCCTGGCTTTGGAAGGACTGCAGGGGCCTGGACAGCCACATCTCACCGTGACAGTCAGCTGGAGAGCAGTTGAAGGCTCCATCTCGGCAGATACTGGAAGACAGAAGCTTGGGTTCGGATGCCTCCTGGGCCCTGCTTCCCACCGCCGTTCTCAGCAGCCCTGCCCTCCACCCCTCCCCACCCCCGCCCCCCCTTGCCCTCACCAGCGGGTACAGTTCCAGGCCAGCACAGTCCCTGGGGGAAGCTCCCGGGCCTGCTCCTCAAGGGGCAAGGTCAGGCCCCACGGCAGAGAGATCTGGGCGCAGGGGCACGCAGCGGGCGGCACACATGTGCCATTGTGCAACAGCTGGGGCAGTGCAGGCTGCAGTTAGACTCAGACCCACTTCTCCTCCTCCCCCCACCTGCTGGCTCCACACGACAGGACTAGGGACATGGCACCCAGACGTACCTGCTGTCCAGGGCAGCCGCAGCCCAGCTGGCAGGGTTCCTGCACGCAGGGGGCACCAGGCTGCAGATGCGAGCAGAGGCGGGGGCATGTGGTGGCACAGGCTCTGAGCACCTGGCCAGGTGGGCAGTCTGGGGGGGAGCACAGACAGTGGGATGGAGTCCTGGGGAAGGGACTGCCTCACCACTGGCCCCCTGCCCTGGCTAGCGCCAGATGGGACCAGGGGGCCTAGCTCAGCTGCCCCAGAGGGAAGGGCAGGTACCCACCATCCAGGTGCTCACCAGGGCAGGGCTGCAGGTTACATCCCCGCCTTTGCTCTGTGTCCTGGGCCTCGCATGGCCCCCCCGCAGGTCCCTCCTCACAGCTCCGATGCCGCTCCATGGTGCCCCCACCGCAGGGAGCAGAGCAGCTGCTCCAGGATGACCATGGCCCAAGGACTGGGCACTCACGGTGTGGGCACATCAGGGACCCATTGAGACAGGTGCTTTGGACAGGAGTCAAGGGCATGAGTCAAGGAAAACAGAGCCTTTGTTTCCTAGGAATGCCCATAACCATGACCTGCCCCAAGCCTCCCACCCGCAGCTCCCTAGCACAGCCCTCCCCCAGCCACCAGCAGGCAACCATACCAGTTTTTGCAGCCCAGCTGTGCCACCTCGCCGGGGGCCACCACCCATGAGGCATTGGGGCTGGGAAGGCCACAGCGGCAGGAGGAGATGGGCACGCAGAGCCCATCCTGGATCAGCTGGCCAGGGGGGCAGCGGCAGCCTGGGGTGGGGATGGGGAGGACAAGCACGATCAGGCTCCAGCAGGCACGCGAAGGATCCCTGGTTCCCTCCAGCAGCCAGTTGGGAGTCCAAAGCGTGCTGGGGCACCCTCCCCCACTCCCCAGTCCCCACTTGACCTGTTCTCCACACTGTTTCCACTGCGGGAGCACAGGAAGGGGTCACTGTAGCCCGCCCTGTGTGGGCACTACCCCAGGAATCCCCGAGGCTTTCTGAGAGTGTCCTCACGGACACAGCCTGGCTTGGCTGAGGCTCGCTCTATGCCAGAGTCTGACTCGCTTGCTGAAAGCGACCCAAGGATCCACTTTCCTGCCCTATAACCCACGATCCAGTATACGAGCACACCCGCCCACAGGTCTGCTCTCTGGCTGCAGGAAGGCAGCGAAGCGGGTTGCCCTGGTCAGAGGCCCTAGGGGGCCCCAGGCTGGGTTGCTGGCATGGCCTGGCCACCTGGGCGGCACGGTCCCTGCAGACACTGCACGCGGTCCCAGAGGTCAGCACAGCTTCTGGGACACCGGTTGGCACAGTCAAGGGTGGGCACAGTGTCCCGGGCTTCGCAGCTCTCCCCTGAGGGCCGGAAGGTAAATGTCTGTGTTGGGGGCCAATGCTCAGGCCCCAGGACAGCACCTTGCCCTCCCCAGCGTGCCTCCAGGAGCAGAGGCAGCACTGCCCAGGCCCCACCCCCGGAGCTATCTTGTACCGCACAGTCCCCCGCCTCTCCCCTAGATGCCGTCATGGGGGTTACCTGGGCAGGGCCCCACGTTGCAGCTCTCAGTCTGAGCCCATGGCCCCCGGCAGCCCCCTCCAGGGGGGCCCCCTGCCTCTCTCCAGCGCAGTCGGAATCCCCCACTGCAGGGTACCTGGCAGGCACTCCAGGGCCCCCAAGGACTCCACTGGCATAAGTCTGGGGAGATAAAATGTAAGTCAGAACCCAGTGCCCACCTGCCCTCTGCCTCTTGCTTCCAGCCCAATAAACAGCATGGCCCAGCCCTACTCTCATTTCAGACTCCCTCCTGCCCTGTTGGTCTTTGCCGCTCCTCATTACCATGGCAGGCCCTAGGGTCCGGGCAGAGGCGTTGCTGGCTAAGTGGTGTGGTGCAGAGCTCTGGGTCCCCAGCCCATGGCCTCCCTGTCTCAGGGTCCAGACACAGGCGATGGCGGTGCTGCTCCGAAGCCAGCCAGGGGGCCAAGGTCGGGGAGGGGCCAGCTGGGTGCTGAGACCAGCGCTCCTCTAGGGCAGTCCTGGAGGCAGGGGCTAGCATGCCAGCAGACAGGCAGGGCCCACAGGGTGACCACTCGGACCACCCACTCAGAGGCAGAAGACCTAGGAAGGGCAGTGAGTGGGCACCGTTCCCAGGGACCCAACCCCAGACCACAGCCCCAGTGGATGGGGAAGGAGGAGCCCAAGTTATGACCAGGAAGGGCTGGAAATGGGAAAGGCTGTAGCAGGTGTCGGAGCTAGGGTGGGGGGGGGCCCACAGTCCTGGTTTGCCTAGGACTGTCCGGGTCCTAGTACTTAGATTTCCAGACTCGGGAACCCCCGCCAGTCCCAGCAATTGGGGACAGCTGGTCTCCCAAGTGCAGAGTTACCGTGACAGCCCTGGCTGGTGCACTGCAGCTCCCCACGCTGGCACTCACTGTGGGAGGGGTGCTCAGGGTAAGACTAGCAATACAAGACTCAGCCCAGAGCAGTGGGTGGGGGGCTGGTGGGAGGTGACCCGAGCCCGATGAGATTAGGGTTGGGCCTGGGTCCGGAGGATTTCCCTGTGGGGCCTCCTGCTCGCCCCCATTCCCTGACCCCAGCCCTCTGAAGCCGCCTCCCTGCCCCCATCGCTCACCACTCCTTGCAGCCCAGGCGCAGGCGTTCCCCGGGGGCCAGGGTCAGCCTGGCTCCTTCCCCTGTGAGGTGCAGGCAGCTACACTGCTCTGGGGGAATGCAGCCCCCGGCCTGCTCCAACAGCCCCTGACAGCAGAAGGGGACACGGGGATGGGGCTGTGTGGCAGCCATCTCTGTACTTCCCCTAGCGCCATACCGTGTCTGCTCACGGCTGGTGCACGCGATGATTTGCCGGCAAATGGGTGGGCACGTGGGCACGAGGCAGAACAGAAGGGACTCCTCGGAGGCATCGTGCAGAGGGGACGGAGTGCGGCAGGCCCCCCCTTCTCCTGGGGCGCCCCCCCAGTTCCACCCCTCACCTCAGGGCAGTAGCAGCCGGGCTGGCAGGGCGGCAGGTCCTGGCAGAGCCGATGGCTCAGGTGTGTGGTGCAGAGCCCGGCACAGGGGGAGCCACAGGCCTGGAACTCAAAGGGAGGGGTGCAGCTGTCTCCTGTCGGGGAACAGAGCTGATGGGGGGCTGTCCAGAGACACCATCCACCACCCAAGCCCAGAGCACAGAGTACACGATCCCCTCGGGGCCCCCTGGGGGTCTCCCTGTAGGAGTGCAAGCCTGCCCCCGTGCTGCCCTAAGGACTGTCTGGTGTCACCCCATCAAGCGCCTACTCGGCCCCCAGGGTGGCCTCTAGGGAGGGTCATGATGGTTGGGGCTCCAAGAGCCAGGTGGCTGCGTGGAGGATGGGGCCTTCAGGGAGCAAGGGGCCAGGCAGGTGCTCCCGGGGTTGGCGGATGGGAGGCAGGAGGGTGGCTACCACAGGACGTGGGCAGGACCTTCTGTGCCCCAGGTGCAGGTCCAAGGGGACAAAGCCTGCAGCTCCCAAGTGGGGAAATCACAGCAGAGTCAGGAGGGGAGAGGAGCAGCGGGACGAGAGAGGAGCTGAGGGTGAGGCAGACGAGTAACTGGGCTGCGGAGGGCAGGGGTCCAGGCGAGCAAGGATACCACCTGCTCTGAGGGCCTGGGGGCATGGAGAGGAGCCAGGAGGCCCTGCCAGGGCTCAGCTGTCTGGCTTCTCGCTCCCGGGGGGGCCTCACCTGAGCAGTTGGCAGTGGGGCAGGGCCGGAAGTGGCCATCCAGTCGAGTGCAGGCAGAGCCCTCCCCGGCCCGGCCCACTCCAGGCGCCGGGCCCTGGTGCCGGTAGCGCTGCTGGACCAGCACCTGGCAAGAGCACCGTGTCCAGCTGCTCCAGCTGCTCCAGACGCACTCCTCTAGGGACCAAGGTGGGGGGATTGCTGGCCAGGCTCCTCCAGCCTCTCCCCTCCCTCCCCTCCCTCCCCTCCCCTCCACTCCACTCTCACCCCTGTCCCAGCCAACACCCTGCACAGGAAAAGGGCAAAAGGGAGCCAGGAATTCAGACAAGTCCTAGTTCGCTGTGTCCCCTGTCACCTAGGGGCACATCCCAGTGAGCTCAGAGGGAGAGATGGTGAGAAGAGGAAAGAGCTAGACAAAGCACTGGGAGATAGCTCTGTGTTTGGGGGAGGAAATCTGGGCTTTGGGGAGCCACATTACTCCCTGAATTTTCCCGAGGCAGGAAATCAGGGCAGGGGGCTTTTGCTGCCCAGTGCACACTCACCCAGGCAGGGCCCCGGGTAGCAGGCCTGGGTGTCCAGGTGGAGGAATGTGCCATTGCAAGTGTGGTCAGCTTCGGCCAGTGGGCAGGGGCAGGACCCAGAGCGGGAGGCCAGGCCTGGGCCGCAGCTGCGGGAACAGGGCCCCCACGGGCCCCAGGAGCAAGCCCCCAGCAGCCCCAGGCAAGGCTGCCGTCCACAGTGCTGCGTCTGCGTGTCAGGGCCCACGCAGGGGGTCCCCCTGTGGCTGGGGGCCGAGCCCATGCAGACCCGGGTACGAACCTGGTTTCCACCTCCACAGGAGACAGGACATTCAGACCAGGGGGACCAGAGCGTCCAGGCCCCGGGTACTGTGGGAGGGCACAGGTGAGGTTAGAGAAGCCGGAGGGAGCAGAGGTCCCGAGGGACGGTTGGGCCTTTCATGGTAGAGGGAGTGGCAGCACCTCCCTTCCTTCCCTCCTGGGAGGGAAATGTGACACAGAGCAAGCAAATGGCCCCTGAGGCTAGAGGGAGCGGGGAGGGGGCACTGGGATGAAACCCCAAACCTGCACACTCCACGTCTTCACATATGATGCCCTCCGGGGTACAGGAGCTGAGGGGAGGAAGCTGGACTCAGGTCTGCTGTCCCCCAGCAGGACCTGACAGACCACCCCGCTCCCGCCCCATGCTTACCACTGTCGGCATTCGCCCTGCAGCCAGCTGTCCCCCAGGGTGTGGAGACGGGCACCCTGCAGGCACAGGGGTGGGCACGGGGGCTGAGGGCAGGGCTGGCTCTCGGACTGCTCCTCCCGACACTCCGGGGCCCATGAGCCCGATGTGGAGGACCTGGGTGGGGCCCAGGGCAGAGAAGCTGAGAGATGGCCCTGGGGCCTTCATCACTCCTCCCTCTCCTGGTGACACACCTGACAAGCAAACCTGGGGCGGCTAAAGAAAGCAAGGATAACCAGGGACAAAAGCTGGGGCCAGGGCACAGAGGGTGTGCCACCGAGGGGCGGGATCCAGGAGCTCTGTATCAGAGAGGGAGACTGAGTCCAGGTAGTGGGAGACTGGGGCTGGGGGAAGTGACACTAGCCTAGCCCAGCCCCATACCGGAAGCGGCTCTGCTGCCCCTCAGGCCCACAGGAGCGGCTGCAGGGACTCCAGGCTGACCAGCGGCTCCAGGAGCAGTGCGCAGGTGGCGGGCAGGGCTGAGCCGTGCAGGAGAGCCGCCCAGCGTGGCAGGTGCACGTGCCGCAGGCCTCCTGGTGCCGGCTGCCCGGGGCCCAGCTCTGGCCCCGGGCATCTGTACATTCACAGTGCCCAATTGGCACGCAGCCACCGTCCTGCTCCAACAAGCCTGTGGGGGAGGCAGCCCTCCAGAGCTGTGCTGGCACTCAGGTCCCACCTGCCTTCCTACCACACCATGGGGCTGGCCCCCCCCTACCGTCAGAGCAGCGGCAGCCCGGCTGGCAGGTCTGGCCGTCCTGACACGCGAGCCCCTCCTGGAGGTCTGAGCAGCGGCGGGGGCAGCGGTTAGCACAGCTGACCATCTTCATGCCTGCTGGGCAGCCCTCCTCTGAGCAGATGGGAAGGACCAGAGTCAAAAGGGCTCATTTGCAACAGGGCTCAGAAGCCCTCCGCCTGCCTGCCCCGGGAACCACTCTTAACCTCCACTAAGCTATACTCTCATCCTTCCCCCCATGTTGGTGACCATGGAAACATGGGGGCCTTGGGGAAATCCCTGGGATTGGGATGTTCTGCAAGACAGGGAGTCCTTCTTACCTACCTGGGGGTCCTAGCACCCAGCCTAGAACCCAGTAAGTGTCTGAGCTGGACTGAATTTGTGCATCTAAGAACATGCTCACCTACACGTGTCCGGCTGGAGGGGACAGGAGGGCGGAAGGTCTTAGAGTAACCAAGGTCAGGGAGCTCAGAAAGACCAATAAGAGGGCGCCTGGGGGGCTCAGTGGGTTAAAGCCTCTGCCTTCAGCTCAGGTCATGATCCCAGGGTCCTGGGATGGAGCCCTGAATCGGGTTCTCTGCTCTGCAGGGAGCCTGCTTCCTTTCCTCTCTCTCTGCCTGCCTCTCTGCCTACTTGTGATCTGTCTGTCAAATAAATAAATAAAATCTTTAAAAAAAAAAATCTCTCTTTAAAAAAAAAAAGAAACAAAAAAACAAAGAAAGACCAATAAGGACCAATAAGAAGCCGAAGCTGGGTGGGGCGTGTCTGGCTCCGCCCACACGCCAGGGGCCGGCACACTCCTCACAGCAACCCTCAAATCCTCTGGAAATCTCCACCCGGCTGGGGCTGGGTGATCCTTCGGGAGCTGGAGGGTGGGCAAAACTGGGAGAACGAGTTCTAGTGCAGGGCGGAGGCAGGCAGGGGCATGGATCCTAGCAGCTCTGCCTCCGCCACAGCGAGCTCCCGAGTAGCGCCGCATCTCGCCATCTACCCCTTCCGGGCCCTGGTTTTCCCAGCTGGTCACTGAGTGTCTCCATCACGAGGTGTGGTGGGAGTTGAATTAGAGGTGGGATGGGAAGAGCTGTGCAGAGTGCAAAGGCCACCAGGGATGCCATGTCCCCACCGCCATACCACAGGGCAAGGAATTGCAGAGCCGAGTGTGGTGCCTCTCCCCAACACAGGGGGCACCCCCATTCTTGGGTGGGGGGCTGGAGCAGCTGCGGCTCCTTAGGGATCGGCCCCCTCCGCAGCTCCGGTCACACCAGGACCAGGGACTCCAGCGTGACCAGCCTCCAGGCACTGCATGGCAGAGAGAAGGGCTACATGAGGGATCTGGCTCAGGCACAAGCCCGCCCCCCCCCCAAACCATGTACCAGGAGACCAGGACAGGGTCCCGCGCTAAGACAGAAGCGTCACAGGGAGGGTCCAAGGAAGGGCACGCACTGGTCCCCAGCAGCCCTCCTCACCCGGGCAAGCCCGCAGGTTGCAGAAGCGGCGCTCCTGGTAAGCGGTGAGGATGTCGGGGCACCAGTGCCCGCCGGGCCCTGGGGGACGGTAGGCCCGCAGGCGTTGCTGCTGGCCCACTCCGCAGCTTCGGGAGCAAGGTTCCCATGGGGCCCAGGCGGTCCAGGAACAGTTTCCAGCCACACATCCAGGGCTGGGGCACAGGGGCAGCTCTGTGGGCGGGGACAGGACAGGACGGAAGGGAGAGCTGGAGCCAGCCTTGACTCCCCAGCCTCAGCCCAAGTGCAGACCCCCGCATCACCCAGGCCACCGGGCCCTCCTCCAGACCTTCGGGGTCCTGTTTCCGATCTGATACTGGCTGCTGTGGGGGTTTGGCAACTAGGATTCAGGGGCCCTCGGTCCCAGACTCACCAGGATGCTGAGGGATTTGGATGGGAATTTGGGGGAGGACTGGCCCGTGTTGGCAGGGCTCCCCATCAGCTGCATGGGCTGGTTCAGAGCACCCCGGGTCCAGAGTCACACATGGACTCCTGACTTGACATCAGACTGAGAACTCGGTATTTGCTTCAAGGGTATTAGATGTTGGGGTTGGAAGGTTGGACATGGCTTGGGGGTCAGAATGAGCTGCTGGAGGGAGGATGCTGGGCTTAGAGGGGATGGCCGGGGTTCGGACAAGGGTCAGGGTCAGAGGTCAAGGCTGGAAGGCACACCTGTGCAGGAGGGCAGGTTGCAAGGGCGCTTCTGGGAAGGGTCCCCGCTGGTGCAGTTTGCCAGGCAGAGGCGAGTGCGGCTGCGCCAAGCAGGGTGGGTGGGGTCTGTGCAGGTGTGAGAGCAAGGGGACCATGGGGACCACGGGCCCCAGCCACCTGCAGGGAGAGGAGAGAGAGGTATTTCCTGTTGAGTCAGCCCTGGGCTCCTGGCCTCCCAGAAAGCAGGGCTGGGGAGGGAGGGGACTCTGGGCTTGTTTTCCCAAAAGGCGGCCATGTGTGAGGGGTACGGACAGCCTGGGGCTGGGACCCAAGGACTCTGGGCTACCTGGAAGACTTGTCACTGGCTTCACTGTGGACCCTCCAGCCCCTGTGCCAAAGAAAAGCCGAGTTCTAAACCCACCACTACCTGATTCAGTCCTTCCCTCCAGTAGGTCTCCCATGGACCGTCCAGGCCCCGAGCACAGCCAGACTAGCCCTTCCTGCTTCCCTCACCTGGGCAGTCCGGGCTGGGGCAGTACTTGAGGTCCTGGAGGGGCCCTCCGCAGCCCTGGCTGCCTGGAGCCGGGGAGGGCCGCGCACACTGGCGGCTGCGGGTTTGGGTGCCCAGCCCACCACAAGAGCGGGAGCATGGGCCCCATGGCCCCCAAGGACCGAAGTGATCACTAGCCTTGGAGCAGTCCCCCATGGAGCAAGACAGCCTCCCATGCACACAGGAGCTGCAGAAAGGCATGGGGGTGAGGGGCCGGGCAGGACAGACCCTGGGAGAGAGGGGTGGGCAAGGGTCTCCACCCCGAAGAGTGAAGAGACAGAGCCAAGGTCGGTCAGGCTGGGCAGGGGCGGGGCAGCCAGTGCCTCCCCCTCCCTGGGCTCCAAATGTCCCCCACTCTCACCACCCCCTCACCAGTTCCTGCAGCCCATACGAAGGCTCTGGCCTGAGCCCAACTCATCCCCAGGCCCAAGGGGCTGACCGCCCTCTCCCAGAATGGGGGGCCGAGCCGCAGGGTCAGCGCCGGCCATTCCCAGCTCCTGTAGCAGCGCAGCGGTGAGCACACAGGGGCACTCCTGGCAGGGTGGGAGCAGAGGGGAAGGGGCCATCACACAGGCCCAGGGTGGCTCCCTGCACCTGGGCACTGCTGCGAAGCGGGGTGGGGAGGAGGTGCATGGGAGGCTGGGGGGTCCCCGGAAGAGCATTCCCTAGAGCAAGTGGAACTCTCTGAGTCGGGGGCATGAACGTGAGAGATTAGTGGCTGTAAGCTTGGCGCGAGACAGTCAATGCTTCCCTGCATACAGCACTTAGCTAGGACCCAGTCAGGGTCAGCAGAGGCCCTTACGGGGTGGGACTTGGAGGGGTCAGGGAGGTGGAAAGAGCCTCAGCCAGGAATCAGACACCTGGTTCCTAGCTTTACGGTAACTGTGTCCCTTTCCTTCCCTGTGGCTCTCGAAGCAGCTTCAGCTCTATGTCAAGCAGGTGGCTGCTCAGACCCTTCTGGGCATGGCATTCTGGAACTCTGGGTGGGGGTAGCCACTGGACACTGGCTTCAGGATTAGGATTAAAGACCGGGAACGAGGGGTGCCTGGGTGGCTCAGTGGGTTAAAGCCTCTGCCTTCGGCTCAGGTCATGATCCCAGGGTCCTGGGATCGAGCCCCGCGTCGGCCTCTCTGCTCCGCAGGGAGCCTGCTTCCTCCCCTCTCTCTCTCTGCCTGCCTCTTTGCCTACCTGTGATCTCTCTCTCTCTGTCAAATAAATAAAATCTTAAAAAAAAAAAAAAAAAAAAAAAGACCGGGAATGAAATCCCCACGCGCCTGGAGAGCTCAGCAGAGCACAGCGGGCACCCGCCTGCTGTCTGGATCCCCTGGCAGGAGACCCGGAGTCTAGGGCCAGGCAGAGTCCAGCTGAAGGTATGCTTCCCCACTGGGGTGGCGCAGGGGGTGGCGCAGGGGGCGGTCAGGACCCACAATTCCCGGCTGTGGCCTCAATGGTGTGGGAAGCATGGGGCGTGGCAGGGGGAGCACCCGGCCACATGCCAGTCACGGTTGGCTCCACGCTGGATGCCATGCGGGAGCCAGGCACCAGGGAGAGCCATTGCGGAAGAGCAGGAGCCTAGGCCAGGCCCTGTTCTGGAAGCCAGCGACATCCTGCGGTGGTATCACCCCAGCTGTCCACTGCCTGACCCACCAGGCAGCTGAGGCTACAGAGAACCTTGCAGGCCAAACACTTGCCTGGGGTCATGTGAGGAAGAGGGGCGCTGTCCAGAGGAAGGTTCTGCAGGGGTGAGCGGCTGCAGCTGAGAGGGAGGAAAGGCAGTGGAGGGGAGGGGAGGGAGGGGGGCCTTGGGCTCCGCGCTGCGTGGGTTCTGACCTGGACACAGGACAAGTGGTGCTGGAAGGTGCCTATGGGGCAGTGGCAGCCCTCCTCGCAGCCAGCTGAGAAGCAGCCAACCTGCTGAGTGACGTGGGCACAGGAGAAGGGGCACCCCTCGCCGGGCGGGCACTCCCGGTACAGACGTCCGGCCGGGCAGCCTGCCTCTGGGGCAACACTTGGGTCAGGGCCAGCTCTGGCCCACGCTGCCCAGAGCGGTTAGTTCTTTACCTACCCCATGCCCCCACGACCTGCTTCCTCACCCCAGCGCCCACCCTCCCATGGCTCCCCAGTTGTGCCCACGATAGCCTCCCTGGGGTGTGCCCCTCAGGACCAGTGTCACACCCTCCTACAGGTTCCCCTCCCTGAATCTGGCTACTTCCTCCTGCACTTGCCCCAGGGAGAGGGCAGCCCACAGGGATGGGATGAAGAGGTCAAAGACACCCCTGAGTCCGTGTCAAAGACCAATATGGGAATCCAAGTTAAGTTAGAACGTCAAGAGCAGAACCTGGGTTGGGGCTCACCTCGGCAGACCTGGGTGTGGCAGGTGCGGCTCTGGCGGGCAGGCCCGGGGCAGGGGGGCCGGGCACATCTCCGGGAGCGGAGTTGCTCCCCTCCTCCACAGGAGACACTACAGTCTTCCCAGGGACCCCAGGAACCCCACATCCCAGGACCAGGGCAGCCAGGCACCTCCCGGCACTGCAGGGTGCCCTCCATACAGGTGCTGGGGACAGGGAGGGGGACTTCAGAAGACAGGACCCCAGCCACCTCCCCCCTAGGGCCCTACTGCCCAGCTCGGCAGCCTACTCCCCACCCTGCTTCCCTGGGCTCACCAGTTGTCACAGGGCCCAGTCACCACCTCTCCGGGTTCCAGCCTCTCCCAGGAGCTGAGCCCAGGCCCTGCTGACCGGCTCTGGTTCTCAGGAATCCCTGAAGGCACGAGTGGGGGTGGGACTCCAGATAGCTCAGTGTGCCCCCCACCCTAAGTCCCTCCACCTACCCCACTGCCTTCTACCTCCCTCCCTATCATTCTTCAGCCCCTGATGCCCCACATCCTGGGCCTGGAAGATGGAAGCCTGAACCCAGGGCAGGCCCGGGATGCCGTGGGATGTCCGGGAGATAAACGCCTGGAGCATCAGAGGGGACAGGCTGCCCGTCCCCATCCTGCCACTCCAGGCTGGGCCCCATGGGCAGAGGTCAGGCAGGCAGGCACTGCAGTGCTTGCGGGGGGGGGGGGGGTCCCTGGGAGAGGGCAAGGGGAAGCACTGACCCATGGCTCCAGGCTGGTAATGGCAGCGGCAGCGGGCGGGAGGCACACAAAGCCCATCCTGCGACAGCTGGCCGGGGGGGCACCCACAGCTGGGCTGGCAGCCCGTCAGACCTGGCTGGCACATGCTCCCAGGAGACAGGTCCTGGCAGGAGCGGGGACAGGGCCGCCCGCATGGGAGAAGACCCTGGCCACCCCCACAGTCTGTGGCAGGAGGGAAGCAAAGACGGTGAACGCTGAGCGGGGCCCAGCTGGAAGGGTCCCAGCATGCAGGTGGCCAGCCCTCTGGCCACGCCCCCCCCACCTGCTCTGGCCTTCCACCTGGTCCCAGGATTACAGGGTGAGTGATCTAAGGGCCACCCCAAGAAGGAAATGACGTGCAGGTGTATACTGGGGTCAACGGTCAGAGGCAGTATCTCCCTAGCCTTCTAAGGGACCCTCCCAGACCTCCGCAGAAGCCCTCACCTGGGCATTGTGTGGAATTGTCCTGGCAGGGGCGACTCTGCCTGTAGCCCCCAGGGCAGGGCCTGCCTCCCTCAGGGGTGGGGGGCCAGATACACTCCCGACTTCGCTGGGACTGCCCCACGCACGGGTCACAGGGAGACCACGGTCCCCATTGGCTCCAGACTCCATCCGCTGTGCCAGGAAGACAGAACCAGCTGTGCCAGGAGAACTAGGAGGCGCCTAGCCCACTGAGATTTGAGCAGACTAGTGGGGGTGTCTCACCTGGGCAGTCAGGGGAGCTGGGGCAAGTCTCCTTCTGATGCTGGGCCCCTGCCCCCCCTGCTTCACCAGGGCATGGGGTGCCCCCGTGCCGAGGAGCGGGGCAGGTGCAAGTCCTGGAGCGGGTCCTCGTCTGACCCCTGCAGGGCTGGGAGCACGCCGTCCACTCCGACCAGGAACACCAGCCACCCGGCACTGCAGGGAACGATGGAAGGACACTGGGGCGCAGGCATGCCTTCCCCAATTCCAGCCCTCTCGGTGGCCCTGGCCACTTTTCCTTGCTTCCCTCCAAGCTGGGACATACATACCTGGGCAAGGCAGGTCTGTGCAGTTCAGCCTCCCCTCTGAGCAGGTGCTGGGCAGGGCACACAGGCACGGGAAGGAGAGCAGCAGCTCAGCCCTGCCCCTGCCCTCCACCCGCACCCCTCCTAAACTGCCTCTTCCCTTCCCCTTACCCCATGCTCCCCGTTCCCTTCAGGGTCTCAGATACCCCCCGGCCATTCTCCAGAGCCTCTAGACCCTACTGTCTGTCCTATTCAGGGACCCATCAGCTGTCCCGTGGGCTCCCTGGTGGTCGCTGGCTGGTGTGTCCTACTGGGGAATGACCAGAGGTCATCTGCTGCTGACAGGGGCCAGACAGTGAGGAGGAACACCATGCCTGTCACCCCTCCTTCCCCTCTGAGCACACACGCAGCCTGCCACGTCTCCCAGAGGGCAGACACAGCAAGCTGGATGCCTCGGCTTCCAACCATCGGTGCCTGCCTGCATCTCCTCGGGGATCATGGGAGTCCAACCTGCAGCAGCTGAGACCCAGGAGAGCACGGGTGGGGCCCGCCCCCCCCCCACCCCGGGCCCTGCAGCTGCCCACGAGTCCGCCTCACCAGTAGTTGCAGCTGTCGGGCCCGGGCAGCCGAACCCCCGGCCGGTGCCGCTCCCCGCTCAGCAGGTCCAGGCAGCCGCAGTGGCTGGGCGGCACGCAGAGGGCCCCATCGGCACTCAGCACCTGGCCTGGAGGGCAGTAGCAGCCGGGCTGGCAGTGCCACACGCAGTGCTGGGGGGCCACAAGGGAGGGCGCGGGTCAGCAGGAGACAGGGCGGAGGGGGCTAGGAGGGGTGCTCTGGGGAGTGGGCACAGAGCCACAGGGGAAAGATAAAGGGAAGGAGGCACGAGATGAAGGAGGCAGAGGGGGGCAGACGGGAAGCTGTCGAGCTCTGGTTCATAGACACTACTTCAAATGGTTTCTCCCTCCTCTCCTCCCCAGCGCAGAAGTGGGGAGGGGGGGATGAGAGCCTGAGAAGGGCTGCCCCCGGTGGTGGCCGGGGGGAGGGGTGTCCTCCAAATGTGAACCCTGTGGAGGGTTCCATGGGGGACCTGGCCAGTGCCTGGGAACCAAGGCATCTCCCAGACCTCCCCAGAAGGTAGGACAGCACAATAGAAAGCTGGCTTAGGGCACGGGGTCACCCGGGAAGGAGCTGGGGTCCCCTGGGGAAGCCAGGAGTCAGGCCCAGGCCCTCTTCCCCTCCCTGCTCAGCCCCTGTAGCGCCTCCCTGACCGTTCTTAGGTGCCCGCGCAGGGCCTCATGGCACCATCCCTTGGGCATCCCTGATTCAGGTCTGTTCCTCCCCACACTGCAGGCTCCCTGGTGCCATCGGACCCTGTGCGCCTGCGTGCCTCTGTCCCTCTCCATGGTGCTGGCCAGACGTTGATGGACGTTCCCCCAACCAGCACACCAATGCATACACGCGTGCCCACGTACTCTCACACTCAGGGTCCACACACTGAAATTCTCATGGTATTTAAGATGATCTAGTGGGACGATTCCTTCATAGGTGTTTATGTTCTTTTTGTAATAAATTTTTAAATTCAGGAAGGCCTGACATAGTGAATGCAAGGTTGCTGGGTGAGGCTCAGACAGCCTCTGGAACAAACAGGAGCCAGCCTGGTGGGCACGGATCCCACCCCTCCCTACCAGTGTGAGGCGGCCCCAGGACCAAAGAGGTCATGACCCAAAGCCATAACCTGCCCTCCTGCAAAAGTAACCCTTGGGGCCGGAGGTCAGGTGGAGGTTCGTTTCGAGGGAGCCGGACTCACCACGAGGTCATCACAGGAGCGAGGACAGGCAGGGCCACAAGGGCTGTACTCCGCCCCCTGAATGGCAGTGCAGTTGGTCACTGGGGAAGGGACATGAGGGGCTGAGAGCTGTGTGGGTGGCCCACTCTGGCCCATCTCTCCAGACTGCTCCTTGCCCCCTGTCCCCGAATCCTGGCTGGTACCTGGGCACGGCAGAGCCTGGCAGGCCTCTCCTTGGGCCCGAGGCCCCTCACAGTAATCCCCCAGGCCCTGGGGTGGAGGCTGATCACAGGCTCGCATCCGGCTCCGCAGGCCTCCCCCACAGCTCCGGCTACAGCTGGACCAGGGCCCCCAAGGCCCCCAGCCCCCAGCTCCTGGGATGACAACAAAGGAAGCAGTTCTTGGGGTGGGGGTGTTGGTCGGCGGGGGGCCAGCCGGTACAGGACAGCAGGTATCCCCAGAGTGTGGAGGGCACCATCCCGGGCACCAGGGGACTCACGGTCACACCCTGGCAGGAGGCAGGGTTCCTCCTCAGCATCGGGGCCTGGGCAAAGAGGGGTAGGCCAGGTTGGTGGGGATGGCAGCGCCAGGACAGACGGGTCCATGGTGGGAGGCCCGGAGCAGAAGCGGTGCCGGTGGCGTCGGGCAGGGCCACAGGAGGCTGAGCACTCGCTCCATGGGGTCCAGGGTGACCACGTGGGCTGACCTGGGGTGCACAGGAGGGAAAGGCAGAGTGGGGATGGAGTGAGCGTAGGCTGGAGGCACTGGCCTAGGCAGAGCGCCCCTCCTCCCTTCCCCCCCACTCCAACCAAGCTTTCCTCCCCTGATAGGGAGCTGGCAGGGGGCACCGTCGGGCGTGGGGGCCCCCTTCTCACCCTCCTCACAGGGCCAGGAGGTGCAGTGGGTGATAAGCCCAGAAACACAGGAGCTGGAAGAAAACAGCAAAAGGTCACGGTGCTGTCACAGGCTGACGCGTGTTCCCGCAAATTCCTTCATTGACGCCTGAACACCCAGGATTCAGAATGTGATCTTATTTGGTGAAAGGTCTTCACAGAGGTGCTCAAGTTACAGGGAGGGCACTAGGGTGGCCCTGGTCCAACATGACTTGTCCTACAAAGGGGACATCTGGACTCAGCGCAGATGTGCATAGAGGGACCAACGTGAGGAGGGGCCCACGAGGAGGAGGTGGCCCCGGGAAGGCGGCATGCAGGGGTGTGGCCACAAGCCAAGGAAGAGCCAAGGATCACTAGCAACCACAGAACAGCAGGACTTGGAGCAGATTCTGCCCCACAGCCCTCAGCAGGAACCACGCTGCTGACTCCTTGATCTGGGATATCTGGTCTCCTGGAGTGTGAGAGGTCACATCCCGGATCTGCGGTGCACAGTGGACCAAGACAGGTGGGAGGAGAAAGGATGGGCTGGAAGGGCATGGGCAAGGGCCTCAGGGAGCTGGACAGCTCTGCCTGGGGGGCAAGGGACAGCTCCACAGCCCCCTGGAGGCCAACATCCCCTGGCATTGAGGGGGGAAGCAAGGTGCTCACGGGTCACGGCCACTGGTGGGGGGTCCTCACCAGTTCTCGCAGAGACGAAGCACCACACTGCCCGGGGGATAAAGGCGCCCCCCATGGGCACAGGGGCAGTCCTGGGAGGGCACGCACACGTTGTTCTGGAACCAAAAACCTTCCATCATCTTCCGGATTCCAGGTGGGTCTGGTCTGGCCTGCTCCCCACAGTCAGAACCCAGCACCCCCTCCCAGGCTCCCACCCTCCAACGCCACCCACACTCCTTCCACAAACGGCCCTTCTGCTCCCACCGCCACCTGGGTTATAGGAACCGTGGCAAGGGGCGTGGACCCCCAGTCTCTGGAGCGAAAGACCATCTCTGATTGCAGGACAGGGACTGAACTGTCAAACGTCCCTGGAACCAGCTAACAGAACACGCATCTTGCGATGTGTAGGACAACAGTGTTTAAAAACAATTGTACATTTCATCAAGAAAATAGAAACTGATGAAGTTACACATACATGAAATTTGGACAAAAGTTGCTACTGTCTTAAAGTTTAAGAAACTGCCACCCAGTAGCACATGATTCAAAGTCAAGTGTACTGAGGTGGGCGCCAGGCCCTGGGAGGCACCACAGCCTTTTACGTACCCCAATGGTGAGGCCCGTTATCACCACAATTTGACAAATGAAGAGACTGGGGCACAAGACTACATGGCCCGAGGTCAGAGAGCTCCTAGTAGAAGAGTCTGATCTGAACTCAGACCCCACTGGAGTCCAGCCCCTTGCCCACAGCCCAGGCTTCAGCGGCACCTCTCTAAGCCCTCCCCACCGCCCCACAAGCTTCTGTCCAGATTCCATGACCCCCACCTCACTTCCAGCCTGGTTCCCACTGCCTTCCAACAGTAGTGCCACCTGCAGCTCTCCACACCCTGCAATCTTGGACAGTCCAGTCAGGATCACCTCCTCCAGGAAGCCTGCTGCCACTGACCCAGCCCCTGCCAGGCTGCCTCCCGAGCTCCACACTACGCAAAGCTCACTTGCCGTGTGGGGATGATCCCATCTTCATTCTAGGTGCTCTGGTCTGGTTTCCCCAGACCAGAGGCTCCTGGAGGGCAGAGTCTACTTTCTCCCCACGGTGTAGCCCCCCTAAGACTAAGCAGGCCAGGCACTCGATAAAAAGCCAAGAACGTAAGAGAACAGAGTGCTCAAGTAGGCATGAACTGTAAAGATCTTCTCGACCTATCATCATTTCACAGATAGGAGAAGAGAGGTTCATGGAAGCATGAATGTGACTCACGCAGGGTCACCTGCTGGCTGCTGGCAGAGCGGAGCCGTGACCCCCGAATTCAGTGCTTTTCCCTTGACTCTGAAGCCCCGTGCCCTTGGTTCTGCCCCTGCCCAGGTCCCGTGGAGGTCAGGTCAGGAAAGACACTCACCAGCAGGAGAGTCCCAGATGGGCAGTAGCAGCCGGGAAGGCAGGTCTGGTCTGTCCCTTGAGGGGCACTGAGCTCTGCACAGGAGGCAGGGCCCTGGGCGCAGTCTAGCCACCGCTTGCCCCTGGGACACACACCAGGCACGGGCCCTGGGAACACAGGAATTGACAGCCCAGCCCAGGCACAGTCAACTCTGCCCCGGGCTCCCCACCCAGGAGAGGCATTGGTTCTAGGTGTGGCCGGGGTGGCGGGGGAGGTCGCAGGAACCCATAGGAGCTCTGGGAGAGGGGTCTCTGGGGTGACAGGGAGGGGTTGACAGGACCCTGGGTTGGGCGGGATGATTATGGAGGGTCGGGGAATAGTGTGGCAGTTGCGCATGGCCCTCACCGGTGCAGGGCTGCAGCCCGCAGGCAGAGAAGTCCACACGGCCATTCAGGCCACCGCCCCGGGTGCGGTTCCGGTAGCCGCCGCCGCAGGGCACAGAGCACGGGGACCAGGGGCCCCACTCCCCACTGGGACCTGGGGTGGCAGTCAGGTCACTGCGGGCCCTACCTCCCATGCCCACCACACCCCCCCTCCTCCACCCAGACACCCTAGGGCCCCCCCTTCTCACACCCGCGGCATCATGGCCCACTGCGGGAGGCCTCACTCCCTCTCAGCCCGGAGCGGGGAATGACTCTTGGGGCTCTCTGGGGACCTTTCCTGGCGTCTTTAAGGGTAGATCCTTGCACCTCTCTTGGGGTCTGGGGGAAGTGACTGGGGGTGTTACTGGCTCCTCTCCGGAGGATTCTGGGGGCCTTGGTCCTAGCTCTTACCCCGACATGGCCGCAGGCTGCAGAATTCGGCCTCCATGTTGGGGCCCTGGCACGCAGCACCCCCGAAGGCAGCGGGGGGCGCAGTGCCCGCCCGGAAGCGCCGCCGAAGGCCCACGTCGCAGCTGCGGCTGCAGACACTCCACGGGGTCCAGGGGCTCCAGCCACAGGCCACTGCGGGGTGGGAGTGGGGAGGGGCACAGGGGCTGTGAAGCCAGGCCAAGCCGTGCCCAGGCCCCAGCTTCCCCAGAGCACCATCCTTTATGGCCAGCATCCTCTACACCCCTGAGGACCCGCCACTGCAGATTCCTAGGCATCAGGGGTACCTGGGCAGGGCTCCGAGGTGCACGCCATCTCACCAGAGACGCAGGTGCTGCAGAGAGAGAACCCGTTGGGGCCACAGTCAGACCCTGCTCCATGGGGCTCTGTGCACCTGTCCCCAAGGAGACACGGCCAGCACCACCGTGCCCACCGCACAGAAGAAAAACCCTAGGGACGGTCTAGAAAGTAAATCGAGTTGGTCCGTGTCCCCCTGGAACTTCAGGAGGTGACCGAGGCTTTCCCTCCGGTCCCTCCCACCCAGTCCCGCCCTCCACGGGCTCCCTGATGGCCGGGCACTGTGCTGTCCTTCCTCACTCACTTTGATCAAAGACTCACCTTTACATATTTCATTCTGTTGCTAGTTATTACTAGCAACAGTAATTTGGAAAGTCCTTTGGAAAGGACTTTGAACAGCTCCTCAGGGCCAGGTAGGAGCGATTTAGAAAGAGAAGACCCTAGCCTGAGCCTTTTGGGAAGAACTGTGCACTTTCCTTCCCTTTTACTTCTCTCCAGTGGTTTGAAGCCCACCACTCAAGTACATGGAAATTCCAGAAAAAGAATCTAAGAGAGAAAAAGAAGAAGAGAAAGGGGGCAGAGGAGAGGAAGCATGCAGGGGGTAGTGGGGGGCACGGGACTGGGAAGAGGAACAAGGAGAATGGAGAAAATGAATTGAAAGGTTAAAAAAAAAAATGTGGGGCGAAAGGAGGAGGGCGCCCCCTGCTGGAAGAGCCCAGTGTCAGCTTCAAGGTTTTTGAGCAAAAATCAAGGGGATCCCAGGTAGGGAAGAACATTCAGGAAAGGCAAGCCCAGGTGACTGGAAGGGGAGGCTAGAAGACCCTCTCCAGCCCCTGCTTCCTTCACAAATCGCCACACTGATCCAAGCCTCAGTCTCCCCACAGATGCCCAGCCCGGAGAGCAGGCTTTGGTATTCCTGGGGCCCAGGCCTGGCACCAAGGAGGTGAACCAACCCCCCGGGGTGTGTGTCCACGCCTATCCAGCCCTGGGGCCACCAAGCCCCGTCCCCCATGCTCGCCGGACGCTGGTGGCCTACCAGTTGTTGCAGGAATCCAGCTGAGCCTGTGCTCCCGGGGCGTAGAGCTGCCCACGCAGCTGGCAGGGGCACTGACTGCGGGGCAAGCAGCTGGCATTGTGCAGGAAGAGGCCAGGCGGGCAGGTGCAGCCAGGGGTGCAGAAGCTGGTGCACTCGACCCCAGCGTCCTGAGCCAGGCACAGCTGAGGGCAGGGGCCCCCGTCCCGCTGGCACTGCTCTGCGGAGCGGAACACCATGTCTCCCGGGCACTGAGCTGGATAGGAAGACAGAGCGGGTCTCAGCATAGGCAGGAGGAAAGGGTCAGGAGAGGAAGGGGCGAGAGGAAGCTGCATGCAGGGGACCCAGGAGCAGGACCGAGAAGCCGGAGGAAGCCCCTCCCACCTCCCTCCTGGGCAGGTTCACTCCTGTGCCTGCAAAGATTCACATTTTTGCCTAACTGCAACACAAACATCCTTTTCTTTTTTTTTATTTGTTAAGATTTATTTTTACTTGCAGGGGGTGGGGGACAGAGAGGGAGGGAGAGAGAGTCTTAAATAGACTCCGTGCTAAGCTAAGAGCCTGACACAGGGCTCGATCCCAGGGCCCGAAACCAAGAGTGGGATGCTCAACTCACGACGCTACCCAGGCTCTCCCAACACAAATGTCCTTGAAAGCTGAGCAGTCCCTGGGCCAGGATGGGGCTCAATAGAGAAAGGTGAGGGAGACGGGGCCAGGGGCTTCTAAAGACAGGCAGGCTCTGCTTCTCGCAATTCCTGCAGTGAGTGGCTCTGTGTTTCTGAGCTGCAGGCCTAGGAAGGAGAACTTGGGCAGGGAGGGGCAAAGAGCCTGAGCCCTGGGCCACAGCCCATCCCTAGTGCCCAGGGTACAGGAGCCAGAGGAGGGAGACGAGGAAGTTCGGCAGCCCGTTAGCTCAGGGTATGGCCTGTCCTGGAGCTGGAGGGCAGGGTTGTGGGAAGGTGGGGTGCAGAGAGGTCTGCATCCCCCAGGGCTTGACTGGCAGAGAAGGGCGTGGCTGGTAGAGAAGCGCAGGGTGGGAGGGGAGAGAGGCTGGCACCTGCGCAGGGCTGCGTGTTGCAATCCCTGGTCTGGCTGTGAGGTCCCTGGCAGTCGGGGTCACCAGGAGTGGAACCAGAGCAGCTGCGCCCACGTATCTGGACGCCTCCGTCACAGGGGGCCGAGCAGATGGACCACGGAGCCCACAGACCCCAGGCGCTTAGCACTGTCAGGAAGAGTCAAGTGCATCACGGTGGGGGCTGGGCGCAGGTGAAGGTGTGGGCAGGGGGTGGGGCGCAGGCGGCTGGGCTGTGCCAAGTGTGCAGGATCTTGACTGCAGCTTCCGCTGCGTCCCCACCCCGGGCTGGCCCAAACACCCCTTCAGGCGACGCCCACCCTGTTGGTCACAGGCCAGGGGCGGAGGAGACGCTTCGGGACAATAGGTCTGCTCTAGTCCCTGTGCCCCCCACGCCCCAGGTGTTTAAAACCTGCCCAAGGGGTCATTCTTCCCCTTTGCTCCTCATTCCATCCCGATGCCCCGGCCACTCCCGGGACAGCAGGGGACATACCTGGGCACACAGGGGGGCTGCAGGCCTCCTCCTGGGTGGCCTCTCCTGGGCAGGACGCGTTCACGGAGCTGGGGCAGAGCCGGGAACGACTGCGCCAACCAGGGCCTCCTCCCACGGCGAGGCAGCTCTGGGAGCAGGAGGACCAGGGTGCCCAGGAGGTCCAGCCCAGCAGCTCTGGAGGGGGAAAGGGCAGGCCTTCCACACAGGGGTCCTGGCAGGGCTGGGAGGCTTGGGAGGCTGGGTTGGGTCTGAGAAGCTGTGGGGGCCGGGGAAGGACTTGTGGAGTCAGGGAGTGCCTCTCTGGGCTCAGGCGTGGTCTCTGCCCCTCTGGGACCCCCAGCCCCGGGCCCAGGTCTCACTCGCAAAGCACAGCCTCCTGCTTAGCCAAGCTCCAGCCCAGGCCACCTCCACCTGTGGGCGCAGCTGCACCTCATGTACCCTACCCACCCACACATCTTCCCCCAGATCAAGCCTTCCAGAGTCTTCTGAATACCTGTCCTTCACTCAGCTTCAACGCTGGGAGCCCAAGCCCCCGCAGACACCTGTCAGTCGGACACCATGCTCCGCTGGCCCCTTCTTCCCACCCCTGCTGCAAGAGCCTGGCCCAGACCCACGGACCCATGCCCAAGCCCCGACTCCTCTTCTCACCTCCGCCCCCCGCCCGCTCCGCCTGCTCTGCAGAGTGTCTGCCTCACCTGTTCTGCTGGAGGGGACCCCGGGAAACAGTCTGGGCTCCTTCGTCTGGTGTCTGTGTTCTGATTGCCACCCTGCCCCCCACCCCAGCCTCACAGGCTCGGCCAGAGGAGCAGCTTCACCCCTGCTTTCAGACACCCTGCTCCCCCAAGATCAGCCTGCTTCTGGCACTTGGGCTGTCTGTGTGGGAAGAGGATGCTGCCTGGGCCCCACCCTCCGTCTGGTCCCCGACAAGACCCCTGGCACCAAGGCTCCTTCCAGGGCTGCCTCTGAGACCAGAAGGCCACAATGACCACCATGCAGGTGACCAGCGGCCCCAGAGATCGTGCTGTGTTCCTAGGGCAGCAATTGAGAGGAGGGAGGCAAGCCCGGCAGAGGCGGGGAGCCAGGGGTCGTTCAGGGGGAGGCGGGAAGCAGGCTCCTGCATCCTGGCTCCTGTCCCAGCTCCTGGCTGTACCTATCCTGCACTCCATGTGGCAGGCCTGGAGCTCCTGTCTGTCGCCGTCACACGGGGCACCCCCGGAAGCAGCCGGAGGGTTGGAAGGGGATCTGGGGGGAGAGACATCCCCCTGAACAGCCCGCCCGCACTCCTGTCTTCCTTGTTCACCTGTCCTCCAACCACCACCCACCCTCTACCACCTCCTTTCCTTCCTCCTCCCATACTCCCCCCACCACACACACACCAATAGCTCCACCCTGCGCACCTGAACCTGGCCCTCACTCCAGAGCCACAGGAGCGGTCACAGGGACCCCAGGAGGACCAGGCTGACCAGCCGCAGGGCACAGGGCAGCCCCGGGGTTCACACAGCAGGGCCCCGTTCTCACACAAGCTGCAGGGGAGGAGGAGGCAGAGGAGGTCGGGACTGGCTGGTGGCCTGACCCAGGTCCTCCCCAGCACAGCAGACACCCTCACCAGTGGCTGCAGTTGTCCAGGACAAAGGGCGCCCCCGGCTTCTTCAGCTCTTCACCCACGAGGCAAGGGCACTCAGAGAGCGGCAGGCAGCGAGCATCATGGAGGAGCAGCCCAGGGGGGCAGCGGCATCCTGGGGTGTAGGCAGGAGGGCGCTCAGCCCCCAAAAGGAGGGAATGGGGAGGGGAGGTGGGAGATGGAGGGCCTCCAAGCAACCCACGCTCCCCCTGAGGGCTCTGCCCGCCCCATTCCTGCTTGCTGGGTGTGCCTCACCCTCTAGACAGGGCCCACTGCAACTTCTGTTGGCCTCAGGGTCCCAGCAGGAGGGCGGACACGGTGGCACCAGCCCCTTCCGGCAGAGCTCAGCACTAACATGCACTTGGCCTGGCCCGCAGCCTGGCAGGAGATGGACGCTAGGTGGGGTGCGTATCACAGGAGGCCCAGTGACCTTCCCAACAGCCCCACCCCCACGGGGCCCCACCCTCGGGTGCCCCTGCCCAGCCCAGCTCCCTTACCCGCATCCCCTGGGCAGGGCTGCAGGGCGCAGGGTGCCCCCTCGTGAGAGGCCCCGGGGCAGGGGGCACCACCATTCTTGGGCGGGGGGTCCACACAACTCCTCTGGCGACTCCGATGGCCACCCCCACAGGAGACGCTGCAGGGCCCCCAGGCCCCCCAGGCAGCCCATGCCCCAGCCACTGTGTGGGAAGAAAGAAAGGACATGGACCAGGTCAGCCCAGGGAGACACAGATGGCACCAGAGAGAGCAAGAGGCACAGCAGAGACAAGCCTGGACAATGGCCAGCTGGGTGGCCTAGGGCAGCACCACCGGGACGCCACAGCTTCCTCTCCTGTACTGGGAAACCTCCCCTAGGTGGGTGGACCGAAGCAAAGAGCTCTGGCTGCCTCGCAGGATAAAGGATCTGGTTGCAGGGAAAGAGCCGGGACAGTAGGAATTCTGGAGCAGGGCACCTCTTGGCGGCAGCAGACAGAAACCAGCTTAGGAGTCCAGGTGCGGGGGCTCACAAGACACCCCCCCACCCCATGCAGGAAGCCCCTCTCTGCAACGCAGAGGCAAGGTGGGTGCTACTCCCTCAGGTCGACAGAACAGAAGGGCTCCAGGTCCTAGGCACAGCCTAGTAACACCCTAACTCTGAAGCGGGACGGGGTCTGCGGCTCTAGTTCCCACACTCAAGGTTAAGGACCAGAACTACTCAAGCAGGAAAAGGGCAAAGGGCAGGGCCAGGTGCAGGCTTCTGGAGGAAAAAGGCATGAAGCTGGGACATCAGAAGGGGCTGTCCTCCTAGAGCCCCGGAGAGGAGCCTGGACCTGGGGTCCCCAGGAGGGCAAGGGCATCCCTCTCGTGTGGGTCTTGGAAGGGAGACCAAGGCAGGTGTCCCACACCCCCAGGGGTTCCTGAGGAGGCCTGGGTGCTGGTTACCTGGGCAGGCCTGCACGAAGCAGGGCTGGCTGCGGAGCCTGTCGGACGGGCAGCTGCCCCCAGGCAGGGGAGGCCACAGCAGGTCCCGGTGCTGGAAGGCGAGGCCCGGCCCGCAGGTGCGGCTGCAGCCGCTCCAGCCAGACCAGGGCGCCAGCCCACAGTCCACTGTAGGGGGAAATGGGGGGACTCAGAGGAGGCTCACGCAGGGGCAGGGCCCTCAGTGGTGTCCCCCGGCCAGGCACATACCACAGCCGTCCTCGTCTGAACTGTCCTGGCAGTCTGGCCGCAGGTCACAGCGCCGCTCAGCCGGCAGGCACTCCCCACTACCGCAGCTCAGCTGGCTCGGGGAGCAGGGGGCTCGCGAGGCCAGCAGTCCGGCCAGGGCCTTGGTGGGCACCGTGAAGGGCACAGGGCTCGCTGCCCACGAGGCTGGGGGAAGGGAGCCACGTGAGTGATTCCTGACCCGGTGATAAACTGAGCCCCTTCAACCTCAGGCCAAGAACACAGCAGCTTGTTGGCCGAAGTCGTGCCTCCTGAAGCTTCCCGCGCCCCATGCAGGCTTCTCTCTGCTCTGTGTGGGTAAGAATGGTGGCGGGGGGGCGGGGGTGCTGGGCTTGCTAGAGGCCCTCACACAGCCACTGCTTGCTAATGGCTCTAGTGTCCAGAGAGAGGGTGTCTAGAAAACAGCTCCTTCCTCGGAGACCCTCTTCTTCAATGGGCGCTCCTAGGGGTGCTCCTTCCCTGATTGCGAGACTAGGTTTTGAGCACAGCGATCCGCTTTGGATGGATGGACGGACGGATGGACGGACGGATGGATGGATGGGGAATGAAGGGGAATGAATGAATGTTGGAAGGCTGGAGGATGGACGGGTGAGTGGTGCGTGGGTGGATATTTGGATGGTAGATGGGTGGATGGACGCATAGTTAGAGGAATCCTCTCAAAGATCACACACGGTTTATGAAACAGGCTAGGACTGGAAACTGTCCCATTTCCCCTTTTGACCGTCCCCCAAAACACACACATTCCTGGCTGTTTCTTTTCACTCTCTGCTACCCACCGCCTCTCACATTTCCTTCCCAGATGTACTCAGAATAGGAGGCAGAGAATTCCCCAAACCTAAAGCCCTCTGGCCACTGTCACCCCCATGACTTCAAACCCTCCAGGGTGTCCTGAGGGCCCCCTGCTTACCACAGTGGCTCTCGTCAGAGCCGTCCAGACAGTCCTCCCTGCCATCACACAGCTGTCCCTGCTCCACGCAGCCCAGCACCTCACAGGGCACCTGGCCTGGGCTGCACCGCGCAGGTGGGAAGGGCTCTGGGGCGATGCTCTGGCCTGTGGGTACCACCGCAGCCGGCTGACGGGACACCTGCCCACCGCATCCTCCCCCCTCCCGACGTCTGGTGTGCCCCCACTTCCTCCCTCTCTTGGGACCATGGAAAAGTCATGAGCTGTTTCAGGAGGTGTGGCCCAAGTCCTTCCACAACCCTGACCTCAAGGTGTGCCACCTTGAGCCAAGTGGCTAACCCCCTGGAGCCTCTGTTTCTCCAACAGGAATGTTGTTGGGATGCACGGGCTGAGCAAGCAGAAGACCACAGAATCTTACCAGCAAGGGCCACTGGGGTCACCTGGGATGTGGGGGTGGTGGTCACCGTCTGCACAGGCTCCCCAGGACTCAAGTAAGGAGGCTCGGAAGCTGGGGCCCAAGTCACTGGTCCTTTCCCTGCGGGTGCAGGAGAGGGAGGGATGAGGCCCGCCAGCTCCCCTCCCGTGACATGAAGCAGACCCAGGCTCTCGGAAGGGCATCCAGGCTCTGGGTGCTGCAGGGTGAGGACAGACCAGACCCTGCCCCTTCGGAGGGGCTTCGGACCACCGATGAAGTAGGACTCCGTAGTCCGAGGAGCATGAGAGGGTTTACACGAAAGTAGAAAAGCACTTAGGTTGGGGCTGAGATGTGTCCCCGCCTCTCAAGGAGACACACGGGGCCGCTTCCAAGTCAAGGGGACAGTACATTGTTTAAGGCCCTGCACCTGACGACTTCCTGGCAGCGACAGCGGAAAGGGGTTTGAGACTTCTTTGCTGACAAAAGATGAATGTTAAACAACAGCCGTTTTTCTAGAAGCAGATTTAGAATCATACTAGAATTCATCCCACGGTCTGCGTGTTAGGGACGTAAGGGATGGTACAAGTTGCTTCATCTGCGTTTCACAGAAGAATGGCCCACCTCTTACCCCCCTCGCTCTGCGACACCTGTCCTCGGGCTAAGGAGCAGGTGACAGACCCGGGCAGCCACCGGAAGGCCTGTACGTGACCAGCTGGGAGCTCCTTCCCCGCCCAGTTTAGGATGGCGCTGACTTGGTGAGCCCCTCCTCCCTGTCATTTGCTGCCAGCAAGCCCTTCCGAAAGGGGTGCCTGGCCGCATTCGTGGGTGAGCGGAGGGCGCACAGGCAGCATTCCACTGCCCCAGGGAGAGCTGTCCCAGCCAGGGGCCTGGGGAAGGGAGCCATGCTGCAGGGCCCAGGCTTGGCCCAGGGAGCCATCCCGGAGCGTCCAACCCTGGAATCCAGGAGGGTGGGCGGGGCAGGATTTGGCCAAGGCGCCCCTGGTGACCAGGTCTTCCTCCTGGAGGCAACCCTGCTCCACTGAGCGGTGTCAGGGGTCAGCAGGAGACCGACTGCTGAGATGTAACGGTCGCTCCCCCGGGGGCCTAGGGACAGGGGGCCTGGAATTTGTGCACCTACCTGTGGCGGGTATGGGTGACCCTCGCAAGGGATGCCAGCGCTCAGCCTCTCCCAGAGCCTATAAAGGGAGAGGGCTCAGTCACCCATGCAGCCTGGGCCCCAAAGGAGGCAGTTCTGCCTGGTGACTAGGTGACTAGGCACCCACTTATTCCCACTGGAGTGCTCCTTGGTCCCCCAGACCCTCCCCTGTCCCCAAAGTGCAGGGTAGAGTTAGGGAGAGGAGCCCCACTGCCCTGCACACCTCTGGGCTGGACACCCCAGGTACTGGGAGTTCAGGGGCTCTTCTCACTGCCTAGGATTCTGCTCCTGTGCCCCCCCAACCCCTGTCTTCCCCCAGCACCCACGCATGGGGGTCTCGGCGCCGCAATCACTCTCCCCTCTGGGTTCCTGACGGGGCTCTTCCTCAGGGGGCTCCACATTACAGAACTCCCTCGTCTTTCAAGCCTTTTCCAGTAATCCTTGGGGGTCCCCGGGACAATCAGGGCTCTTCCCAGCTCTGAGCGCCTGAGGGCCTGGAGCCAGGCCAGCAGGCATAACTTCACTAGTCATTGGTGAAGACCCTCCAATCGCCCCAATTCTCCAGCACAGGCCTCTGCCCTGTGCTTCTCGGCCGCTCCGGCCTCCAGCTCCCTGTCCAGTACCGGGCTGGCCCCCAGAAGGCTCCTGGGCTGAGGCCGACTCCAGTCGACCAGGGATGCACAGGGAAGCACAGGGCAGAAAGGGAGGAGGACTGCAGGGCAAGCGAACATGGCTGCTGAGGCCCCAGGGCCGGGGCTCCCCATGTCTCTCACTGCTGGGCCTGCTGCTCCCCACTCACCTCCGTGGGCTGGGGGGGCAGCGGTCCAGGCTGGGTGGAAGCTGTCGGGGCTGGGATCGTGGCTGCGGACCAGACTCTAAGAAGACAAATTACTGAGGGACTCCAGGGGCTCTCCCGACTCAGAGCCCCCCCCGCCACCGCCCCCCCGCCACCAGGCAGGGCGCCAGTGTCCTCTCTGGGCAGGCCCAGAGCAGGGCAGGGCTGGGGCACTCCAGCAGGGCACTGCCCGCTAAGATGAGACAAAGGGGTCGCCATCCCACTGGTCTTCAGCGTATTAACGCCCCTGGAGGGCTCGCAAAGCAGATTTCTGTTACAGGCTCAAGGGTCTGTTTCAGTAGGCCTGAGCTGGGGCCTGAGAACCTTCGTTGCTCATGACTTCTGGGGGATGCTGCTGCTGCTGCTGCTGGGCCGGGGCCACATTTTGAGAACCACTAACCTCCAGACTCTAGGGAAAGGGCTTCCGAGAATCCCGTGGTGGGAAGGGGCCTCCAGCCATGGGCACCTCAGGGCTGAAGGCGGTGCAGGGCCTCTCCCACAGGCCGGCCCCTCCACGGATAAGCTGGGCAGCAGGGCACCCACATACCTGCCAGTGGCGGTGGGCGGGGGCGTGCAGCCCTCCTCATCGGAGCCGTCCTCACAGTCCTTCACCCCGTTGCACGGCTCCCCCCGCGGGACACACTCAGCACCCGCACAGCGGCGCCCACCTCCTGGGCATGGGGGCGCCTCCAGCGGGGACACTGGTGGGAGGGCATGGCTGAGGGCTCCCATCTGTCCCGCCCCCTGCACCTGCTCACCCCCAGCCCACTGGTACCTGGTGCACAGCCCAGCAGCTCCACCCCTGGGGAGATGCTGTAGTTGGCGTCACGATGGCTGATGTGGGGCCACACCCGGACGTGCTGTGCCTGCACCATCCGGCCGAAAGTCCACACTGTGGGGGCCCCATCGTCCGAGTTCCTAGCAAAAAGCTGTAGGGACAGGTGTGCACCAGGCCTGAGCTGGCCTTCTCTCTGGGCCACTGCCCTGACCCCACTGAGTGGCCAAACTTCCAGGCACAAAGAGCTCATGCTCTCCTGGCATGAATCATCAGACTCCCTCAAGACTGTGGGTTCTGGCCCAGGTGCCCTGAGGGTGGGGACCAGGCTGTGTCCATTCATGTGTCCCCAGAGACACAGAGAATTCAGAGTAAATATGCGGTTATAGACTAATTCCTCCTGCTTCGTGAGGCTTGTCTCCCCAGGGAGGATACAAACCTCCTAAGGTCAGGGCTGTGTCCCAGCAGTTCCTGACATGGTCCTTGAGATCCTCAGTGAACTTGATGTCACCCTACTCCCCTCCACCCACAGAGCTCTGCACAGCTGCCCTGCAGCTCAGCCACGGCAATGGCTATGACACCCTCCTGACAGTCCCTTCTACTGACAGGTGTTCAACAGGCCTCTAAGGTAGGAATGCCCCTCGGGGAGACTGGGAGGCCCTCGGGAACAAGGACAGTGGGACCCACAAAGAGGCATGGTGGGTCCCTGCCCCAGGAGGCTCGGGTAGCCCTACCTTGGCTGGGGACAGGAGGTCAGTATAGTTGTGCCAGTGTAGACCATCGCTGCTAAACTGGAGGGAGGCGGAGGGCCCAGCCCCCTGCACCATGATGCCTGGGGGATGGGGCAGCAGGCAGAGCTGAAAGAGTCAGCCCCTCCCCCGGCCCACCATCACCACCCATTCCCCCAGCCCCGCCCCCGGCCCACCATCACCACCCATTCCCCCAGCCCCGCCCCCACCACACTGACCAGTGAGGTTCCTAGGCTGCAGCAGGTTGAGCTGCAGGAAGGGGGGGCGGGTGCGCCTCCGAGTGCTCCGACCCTGAGAGCCAGGCCCCTCGGTGGGAGCCCCCAGGAGGGCAGCCTGGGTGGGGGGCTCCAGCTTCAGGCTTCCCTCAGGGAGTCGGGCCAGGCCCAGCGAAGAATAGCAGGGGTCTGGGTGCAGAGGAGAGAGGGGCTGGATGGACTTGGAGAAGGGCAAAGGGTGGCAGGACCCTGCCAGGGGTACAGTCAGGAAGTCCCAAGAGTTGCTGAGGGAGGCCAAGGGCCCTGTGTTGACCTTGACCCGGGATGGAAGGGAGGTCCAGAAAGGGCAGAGTCAGCTTGAGCGAGGATGACTTCCAGATCCTTAGGATAACCTCCCATGGCAGGTGGGGGTAAATCCCAGTGACCCTGCCTCCCTCCCGCTGGGCTACCCCTGGGTCATGTCCACTCTCCGATCCACGACAGCAAGTGGCCCTCACCTCCAGGCGGAGGCAGAACGTAGGTGACCAGAGGGGCTCCGATCTGGGCACTGAGGGCTGGAGAGGGGGCAGGAGTGGCCAGGAGGTGGACCGTCTGGTTCTCACCTATGTAGGGAAACTCAGGGTTCAGGAGGGAGAGACCTGCAGATAGGCTCACAACGGCCCCTGGCCTGGCACCCAGTCCCTCCCCAGCTCTTGGAGCACTTTCTCTTGCAAGACTTCCCAAGAGCTCCCAGAACAACCTCCCAGCTGGGCAAGGCCTGTCCTCCTTCCCTTGGAGTGAGCTACTTCCACCAAATATTTAGAGAACGTAGAATAAGACCGCCAGTCTAAAACCACTTCAGGACCAGGACTAAGCAGCTGCAGTTCCCAATCCAGGGCTATTGCTGCTAATAGGGGACCTTTCTGGGCACTATAAATGGGTATCTTTGGATGGAAGCAGGAGTTGGAGTCTAGCTCCCACTTGCCAACTAACTTGTGCAGTGAACAACCTGTACAACTGTGTATACTGACTCTCCTCTAACCTCAGCTGCCTGTAGGTACACTTTACATACACAGAATCTGGACCCATAAATGCATTAGTTTTCAAGCCTTTGTGTTTTCCTGTTCCATTTGCTTGTTTGTTTGTTTATTTTAAGATTTTATTTATTTCTTTGAGAGAGATAGAGGTAACGACAGAGAACAGGAGCCAAGAGGAGAGGGAGAAGCAGGGTCCCCACTGGGCAGGGAGCCCGACGTGGGGCCAGGACCCTGGGATCATAACCTGAGCCGGAGGCAGATGTTCAGCCAACTGAGCCACCTAGGCGCCCCTTCCAGTTTCATTTGTAAATCAGTTTCCAAGTAAAGATTCTCTTGAAAAAAGTTCAACTTCGTCTTACTTGCTCTTAGGGGAAAGAGAAGGAACCAGACCTGGCCCAGCAGAACCAGAGAAAAGAAAGCCCCCTCAAGGCGGGAGGCAGAAAGCCCCCAGAGGACAGAGGAGGCAGAGATGGAGACCTGACCTTAGGAGGGCAGAGACAAGCCCTTCCCACCCAGACTGCCCCTTCCTTCCCCAGCATCCAGGACCCAGGCTCCCACCACCCAGGCCACGGGGGTAGCCATGTACCCCTGACTCTGGGGCTCCCGCTGAGCACCTGCCATCCCCCTACCCTCAGAGCATGGCAGGTCTGCCATTCCCCAGACCCTGTCATTCCCCAGACCCACTCACCAGGTGGGGCGCAGTGGCAACAGGAGCCTCCCACTCCCTCCATCAGGATCCAGTCCTGCAGACACAAGAGTCGGGCTGGACGTGCCAAGCTGGCCACACGCCAACCTCTGACCCAATCTATCAGCTGCCCACAGCCCTGGCCTCTGCACGCTGCCCTTTTCCGCCCCCCACCCCACCCACTCTGTCCCCTCACCTGGGGGCAGCTGCCCAGTGGGCAGTAGGGGGAGCAGCGCACGGTGCCGTTGTGCAGACACTGGCACACTCTGCAGGGGCCCTCTCGCCAGCGCTCCCCCACTGTGTGGGCCCGGCCCTGCTGCTCACAGCCCGTGCAGGGCTCCGTCCAGCACCTGGAAGAAGGGCCGCTGCTTGCCCACCCAGTGGGCTCCCCCAGGCCACCAGCCTGTCCTGATTTACCTAGAGTGGGTGGCTTCCCAGGACCCGGGGCTTCCAGTGATAGGCCCGGGAAAGCCCTGGGTCAACTGGGATGCGTAGTCTCCCTGTCACGCAGATGCTACCCCTGCTCATGAGAAACTGCAGCTGGCCCCGAAGAGAGGCGTGGGAGCAAATTGTGCCCAAACCCTGGCCTGTGGAGCCCATTTCAGCGGGGGCTGGGCAGGCAGATATGGCTACACCCCTGCAACCCCTCCCACTGAGCTGACCAGAGGACCCATACCTGCCCCTAGATTTCTGGGCTCCCCGCATCCCCCTTTCGGATTTGGAGGGCATAAACTGATGCAGGAGAAGGCCAGGGGTTCCCCAAAACTGCACTGGGAGTCCTGGTGTTGAGATTAATAGGGCTCAGAGTTGGGGAAGTTCCTCATCTAGGCTCCATGTTGCATATGGAAGCATCTCAAGTGAGGGAGAGCTCCCCAGCAGCTCCCTAACTGGGAGTCAGAAGTGAGGGGTAAGGGTCCCTGCAGGTGCCCGTACCTGCGGGCCTTGCGGTGGATGCCCCGGCACTGGCGACCTTGGCCGGAGAGGCGGGGATTGTTGGGGCTCCGGAAGGACCACTGAATGTTCTGGGTCCCACAGGGGCCCAAGCATTCAGCCCAGGGGGACCAGGAGGACCAGCCACAGTTCACTGAGGGAGGACCAAGAGTCAGGGGCCAGAAGAGGGCTGGGGGCCCAGCTGGGTGGCCTGGGAGGGGACGAGGGCCCCCCAGGGAAGGGCCAAGGGCGGGGCCTCACCGGAGCAGGCTGGGTCGGGCCGGCAGCGCTGGGGCCGTCCGTCTTGGCAGGTGCAGAGCTGGCAGTCGGCCCTGATGCGCTGCCCCGGCCGGTACCAGGTGTCGTCCAGCAGGCAGGGGCACTGCTGGGGCCCCACACACCGGCCCTCACTGTCCAGCACCTGGCCGGCAGGGCACCAGCAGCCTAGGGGAGGCGTGGGGTGAGGCTTCTCTGCAGACAGCTCCACCTCCGCAGACACCCCTGCTGCCCCCTGGGCCCCGAGTCCACCTTACCAGGGCCGCTGCAGGGCCGGGTAGCCGCACACTCAGCCTGACCAGAGATTTCATCACAAGTCAGAGGGCAGGGGGCACAGGGCCAGAACACCAGCTGCCCGGAGCAGGTGGCATTGGGACAGCCGGCCTGAGGGCACGGCCCTGAGAGAAAATCAGAACCAGAGTCTGAGCAAGGTGAGTCCCCTGTGGACGAAAGCTCCCCACCGGCAAGCCCTCCACACCCTCCTCCCAGCTGGGCCCTCCTTCCTTGTACTCACTGCTCTGGCGGGTGGTGGGAGGGTCCCCAGGCAGCATGGCACAGGTCCGGCCCCCATTCTGGGGGGGGTGGCACTGTCGCTGACGGGTCACAGTGCCCATGCACGGCTCAGTACACAGGGACCAAGGAGACCAGGGGGTCCATTCGCCATCCACTGCAAGCAGGAGGGGCAGGACAGATTGGGGTTTGGGAGGGCAGGAGGCCGGGCCAGGAGCCCAGTGGTCTTCCTCTCCCTCGCTCTTGCTGGCCCTCCCAGGCACCCCAGGCCCCTCACCTGGGCAGGCAGCCATGAAGCAGGCCTGAGTCTGGTGCTCCGGGCCTGGGCAGTGCTGCAGCACCCGGAGACCAGGGGGGGAGCAGCGGCGGCTCCGGCCCTGCACCCCGGGCCCACATGTCCGGCTGCACGGCCCCCATGAGTTCCAGGGACCCCAGGCCCCACAGCCCTGCTCTTCTGGGGAAGGTCCTAGCTCCCCCACCGATTCACAGTCAGGCTGCCCGTCACACACCTGGGGAAGGGACGGGAGCAAGGTTGCTTTTGAGCGGGGTGTCACGATGGCCCTGCCTCCTGTGCCACCCACTCCCCTCCCCCACTCACCAGCTGGAAACTGATGCAGAGGCCATCAGGGCAGGAGTACTCCGGGCAGGGAGCCCTGGTCCCATTGGGGCCTCCTGGGGCTGTCATCCCCTCTGCGGGGAAGGGAAGAGAAAAGAAATCAGGCCAGGAGTCAGACGCCCTCCCCCCGCCAACCAGCCTTGGCCTCCATCAGGGGCCCGGTGTCCCTACCACAGCCCAGCTCATGTTTGCCCTGGGAACAGTCAGAGATCCCATCGCAGAGCTGCTAGGGGTTCAGGCACAGCCAAACCGCAGTGGGGAGTGTGGAGAGTGTTCCGCTGAGCCTCTGCACCTGCCACCCTCTGTCTGCACAAGGACTGGCAGAGGGGACAAAATGCCCCCAGAAGGGGAGGGCAAGCAGGAGGCAGAGCCAACACTGTATCTGAAACTAGCTCAAAAACACCTTTGGGGGGGTGGGGGAGGGTGTCCAGGAGGGGCCTGTGGACAGCGGCCCCCTCCTCCCGGGGACAGAAAGGGCTCATCTGCAGGGGCACAGAAGGAACTCCCGGGCCGCTGGGGTGGGGCTGGAGGGGTCACCCTCCAAACAGGCCCCCTTCGGACTGCGGAGCCAGGACCCATTCTCACCCCTTCTGGCCCAAATGTGGGCAAAGACAAAAGCCCCTTCTCTCCGCTGGGCCTGGGTGGGAGGGCAACAGTCTTCAAAGAGAATTTCATGGAAAAGATCAAAGGCTCTGATGCCGCAGACCTAAGTGTCCCCGGGGCCCCAGGGGTGCGGCTGGGGGTCGGGGTGGGGAGAGACGGGCCCTGCCCTCTGCGCGCCCGCTGGGCTCTCACCGCAGGCGTCGCGGCCCTCGTCCGAGCCGTCGGGGCAGTGCGGCACGCCGTCGCACAGCTGTGCGGGGGACACGCAGTGCGGGCCGCGGGCGCAGGGCGCGTGGTGCAGGGCGCAGGGCCAGCCGCAGCCGTGCTCGTCGCTGCCATCCGCGCAGTCCTCCTCGCGGTCGCAGCGCCAGCCCCGGGGCGCACACTCGCCGCTGCCGCACCGGAATTCGAGGGGGCCGCAGGGTGGCGCTGCGGGGGCACCCGCGCTAGAACTGGCGGGGTGAGGGGCTCTGGGCCCACCAGGCCCCTTTCCTGTGCCCAGACTTCCCGCACTTCCAGCCTCTCCCTAAGTCCACGCGCTCCCGCATTTCACACCCCACCCCACTGGTTTCCCAAAAGATCTCCCCTCGCCCAGGAATTCCATGGGCCACCCCAACCCCCTCACCTCAGTGGGAGCACCTCGGATGTCAGGAAGTAAGGTCGGGACTCTTCCAGGCCCTCTCAAACCCCTTTCAGGAGGCTGGTCTGTGCCCGCTCCTCACCCCACCACCTGCCCCAATACTTCCCTCTGAGATGCTCCCCCCAACCCTCTTCCCCAGGACTCCAGCTCTCCCCCTTTCCCTCCAGGACACTCACCAGGGCTGGCGCTGGTGGGGGGAGTTGGAGCAATCATCCCAAAGCCAGTGGAAGGGCCAGGCAGAGTGCCAGCTGGGGGCGTGGGCAGCGAAGGCAAGGAGCAGTGCCCAGGTCCCTCGTCCGCTCCATCTGGGCAGTCCCAGATTCCGTCACACAGCAGGATGGCCCCCACGCATGTGCCATCAACGCAGGACAGCTCCCCAGGAGTGCAGTTCAGCTGTCCTGCAGCCAGAGAAAAGAGGAAGTTGGTCCCAGGGCCCTGCCCCTTAAGCTTGCTGTTTGGGGTGCCCCATTCCCACATCTCCAGGTGCCAGCTTCTCAGCAGGAACCTGAATTTCAGGGGAAGGAGGGACGGCAAGAAGCTTGGGGCTCACAAGACAGGCCTTGTGGGAGGGGGTGCCTGGTGGACTGGAGTGCTGAACGAGACCACCCACCCAGACAGGCCTCCTCATCAGCAGCATCTGGACAGTCGGGATGCCCGTCACAGAGCAGGGCCAGGGGCAGGCAGCGCCCATCAGTGCAAGCCAGTGAGCCACGGGGGCAAGGGCAGCTCTGCTCATCCGTCCCGTCTCCACAGTCGTCCTGCCCGTCACAGCGCAGGGCCAGGGGCAGGCAGTGGCCGGAGCTGCAAGACATCTGGCCCTCCCCACAGCCTGGCGTGGCACAGCCTGGCATGGGGCAAGCAGGCAGGGTCAGGATGACAAAGGTCCTAGAGGAGCCACACTCCTCCACCGACCCCGGAAAGACCAGACCAGCCCTGCCCACCAGCTGCTCACACCGGCAGCAGCTAAGGACACGTTTTAGTGACACATGCAAAGACTGACCTGTCAATCAGCCACTGCCCCACATGGGCAAGGACACTCACCCTCTTCGTCTGAGCCATCGCCACAGTCATCCTGGTTGTCACAAAGCCACCTGTGGGGCACACAGTGCCCACTCTCGCGGCATGGGGCCTCTCCCTCCATACAACCAGGCTCTGGCTCCTCACAGACGGAACTGTCGCTCCCACAAAGCCACTGCCTTTCCTTGCATGTGCTGAGCACACAGTGAGCTAGGATCAGTCACAGTGCTGGGCTTTGCCAGCCTGGGGTCAGGGGACTCTCCAGAACCACCCCCCACACTCACCAGTTCCCACAGTCCTTCTGCAGCACAGTCCCCGGTAGGAAGAAGCTGCCCCCGGACTCACAGGGGCAGGAAGCTGGCTCTAAGCAGACCCCTCCTGGGATTACAGAGGACAGGACTGGAGCAAAAGGGGCACAGCAGGGGCGCCTGGGTGGCTCAGTGGGTTAAGCCTCTGCCTTCAGCTCAGGTCATGGTCTCAGGGTCCTGGGATCAAGCCCCGCATCGGGTTCTCTGCTCAGCGGGGAGCCTGCTCCCCCCTCTCTCTCTGCCTACTTGTGATCTCTTTCTTTGTCAAATAAATAAGTAAAGTCTTAAAAGAAAAATATTTTAAAAAGGGGGAACACAGCAGCCCCTGGTGCCAGCCCTGTCACCACGGCCATGTGGCTCTCCTCCCCCTCCCAGCGCTGCCTCCCTCCTGCAGATTCTGATGCTACCCACCATGCAGCAGGGTCCCCTCGGGGCAGAAGCAGCCCTCCACACAGGCGATGGCCTGGCAATGCCAGCCGGGCTCGGGACCATGGTCATGGCAGGTGGGCGGACACATGGAGCCACAGGCCTCATACACCTGGCCTCCCTCACACTGCAGAGCTGGGGAGAGGAGAGCAGCTTGGGTCACGGTGGCTCGAGGGCACCAGGATCCAACAGCTGCAGGCGAGCGAGCCCAAGATGATACACACGGGGCGGCGTGGGGGGCATGGGGCAGACTCTCGCAGAGCCCCTCCCAAGGCTGTTTACAACATGAAGGTTCTACAGGAAAGCAAGCTCCGCGTGCTTGGTTCATCTAGAAAAGTGTGTCCACCACGAGTATTTGCCCTTGAAAGCATACAGGGCTTGCCTGCAGGCCAGGAGGAACATCCAGGGAGGAGGAACGGAGGGCACGGTGGGGTTGGGCATCGGGGACCGAGGGCAGGGCACACTCACGGCAGAGCTCCTGGCTGCGCCAGCGCACAGGGAGCCCGTGCCGGGCACACTCGTCTGCGTAGGTGGCAATGGCCGAGCAGAGACACTCACAGTCGCCCCCCGAATCGCAGCTGTGAAAGGCATTGTTCAGCTGCCGGACCCCCTCCCCGCCCCCTCCCCGCCCTTTCCCCCCCATCCCCCGGCTCGCCCCTCTCACCCGCAGGCATCATACACACACCACTCATAGTGCTGCTGCGGGGGCACCTCCGAATGGCAGCGGGCAAAGAGCGGCTGCAGCATCACTGCGCAGCGGGCACGGGCCCAGCCGGCCCGGTGGGCGTTCACCTGCGGGCACAGTGCCATGGACCAGCCAGACCCCACCCACAGCACCCAGTCCGGCCCCGCAGGTTGCCTGCAGCTCCCCCCACCCACCCACATCCTTCCCCCTGCCTGCCCGTGCTCACGGTGCAGGGGTGTGGCAGGTCTCCTGGCTCAGGGCAGAGTGGACTCAGGTGCCAGGAGTGGGCAGCCAGCTCAGCAGTGGGTTCCAGGACGCCCTGGCGGCTCCGCAGGTCGTTACTGGCATCTCCATCAAAATCTCCACACAGCCCAGACACGCGGCCGTGGAACTGTGGGGACAGATGCACCAGGACCCGGGTGCCTGGGCAGAGAGGGCAGAATGGTGGAGAAATGACCCCATGGGCCTTCCTCAGGGGTGGGAGAAGACCAAGGGCGTACGTCTAGGGGGCTAGGGCAGAAGTGGGAGCCTACTCTCCTAACCAGATCCAGCGGGCTGGGCTCTAGTGGGAACCGGGCTCCAAGACAGACTGGGACACCCACCAGCCCCAGAGGCCTTGATGGCCAGAGGCTCAAGGGCAGCCCTGCTGTGCCGACCAGGCAACTGCCTCCCATGCCAGGGGTTACTTCAGCTTTCCTCCATTTCTCAGTAACTGTTTTTCTAAAATGCCAACTGCTTGGGTTTGGGTGGTGGGAGGTTAGATTTATTTTCATTTCTTCTTTCCCAAACAGGGTATTTTCTAAATGTTTCCTTGGCGAGGAGGTATTGCTTTTACATTGAAGAGAAACATAATTTTAAAAACATAATTTGGGAACTCCCACCACTTTTACAGAAAGGGAAGAATATGGGGGGAGTCAGCCTCATGATGCTAAGGCGGGCACGGGTCAGATGGTTAAGCGCAGGGGTCTGACCTCCATCCCACAGCAGGCTGAGGCCCAGGCGGGTCGTGAGCAGCAGGAAGAGACCAGCACGACGCAAGCTCAGCCCAGGGCCCGTGTAGACTTTGGGGGGCGTTATGCTCACCCCATTCACTGTCACTGCCCGGCCTATGGAAGGAGAGAAGTGTCTGGGCTCTGCCTTGGAGTCAAAGGGCCACTAGATCCCTAGGAGCCCCTCCCCAGCCTGCCTCCAGCCTTCCTTTTGCATCTTCAGCTATGTGACCTTGGGTAAGTCATTAGACCTCCCTGGGCCTTAACTTCTTGGAACCTTCCAGAATTCAGATTCCTAACCAAGAAGAGAGAGAGGAGAGACACCAGCCCCGCTGTACTGATGGTGAGCAGTGGGGGACCCCAGGCCTTGCCCCAGCCCCCCACCCCCGTGCAGAAATGTAATGCCAGCCGGCGTGCCCCCCGCTGGCAGTGCCACCCTTCCATGCCGCACCACCTCTGAGCATGTGCACGATGGTGCTCTGTAGCTGCACGGTCAGCGCCTTGGTGCAGGTAAGCCCGCTGGCCCCACAGGGCAGGTTCTGGGCGGAGATGGTGAAGCGGCCGCCGGCTTCTCGCACCAGCAGATATTCACAGGCTCCGGGGAAGGTGAAAGCCAGCCCATCAAAGGTCACGTAGTGGGGGGCGCCCGATGCCTGGCACCACCCACCACACTGGTGGCCTGTGCAGTGCCACTGCCGAGCCTGACACACGCTGTGGGTGGGGGTGGGGAGACAGAGGCGTGAGGATGAATCCTGGGGAAGCAGCTGTCCAGGTTCCGAGCAGCCGACCCTCAGCGTGGGGGGAATCCTGGAGAGCTTCCCTTGCCCAGGCCAGTCTGGATACCCCAGCTCATCCCAGTTCAAAGGGCTAGGCATACCAAACGTTGCAGTCCTCCTGGATGGTAGCGTTGGGCGGATACCACTGCCCACCGTGACGGCAGGGGCAGAGCTCAGGAGGCACGCAGCGCTCGTGCTGGGCAGAGGTCGGGGACAAAGGGGCACCTTGGAGGGCTGCCTGACCTGCCGCCCAGTGTTTCAGACAGCCAGGGGGGTTGGGGCAGTGCCCTGGGGTACAGCAGGCCCCGCGATGCCCCATGCAGCCCCCTCCCAGACTTACCAGCAGCACAGTGCCCGGGGGACAGACACAGCTTCCCAGGCTGTCTGGGGGACAGGAGTGGTTGGTTCCAGGGCTGTCACAGGTGAGAAGGCAGGCACCAGGGACATAGACAAGGTCACCGGGGCAGAATGTCCGCTGGGGGCCACAACGCTGAGCAGAGCAATTCCAGAGGCCCCTCTCCTGGCAGACACTGCCGAGGACAGGAGCCAGGTAAGAAGCAGGCCCAAGGCAGAGCTCACCTTCAGGCACCTCTGGTCTGACCTGGGAGAGTCTCAGGAACCCAGGGGGTCCGAGCCCCTAATGCTGACTCCAGAGACCTGAGCATCTCACCCCCCACAGCCCAATTATAAGCACGGGAAGTAGGGCTGCTCCCAGCACCAGGCATACCTGGGATGGACATGGTGACCCCAGCTCCAGTGGGGCCATTCTCTGGGCTTTGAGGTTTTCGAAGAACCCCACCCCCAGCCAGGTAGGAGAGGGATTCCCTGAAGTCTCATCCTCACCCACAAAGCCCTGGCCATTGGCTCTGTGTCCACAGGTCCAGAACTGGCCTTTACTTCTCCCTAACCCTTGGAGGAGCCTCTGGACCACACTACACCAGAATTCAGAGATCTGGGTCCTAGTCCTTCATCGCTATGTGACTCTGCAAGCCATGTAGCCTATTCAAGCCTCAGTTTCCTCATCTGCAAAATGGGAACAATTCTTCCCCTCCCTACTTTATCAGGTCGTTGTAAGAATTCAGCAGAATTAAATAAGAGAACATACTGGAGTGCTTTCTGGGCCTGAAGTGCTCCACAACCAGGGCAAAGCTAGGACTGCTCAGTCACCCCACGTATGCATGCCAGGCCCTAACCCACAGTGCTACAAGCCTGGCCCCTCTTCTCTAAGCTCCATCTCTTCACCCTCCAGCTCTCTGCCTCCCCCAAGGCCACCGCCCTCACCAGTGGTTACAGTCCTTCATGGTGACACTGCCAGGTGCATAGCGCTGAGTTCCAAGCTGGCAGGAGCACAAGCTGGGGGGCACACACTCGCCCTCGGGGTCCCGTAGCAGTCCTGAGGGGCAGTTACAACCAGACACACAGCTCCCCAGCTCCTCACAGTCTTCTGGCTCCCCACAGTTTTGACCACACGCTGGGGCACACTCCTGGTACTCCTGGCCGCTGGGACACGGGACAGCTGGATGCAGAGACACAGAGACACGGGCAGGTCAGGGGCATGACTGCCGCTGCTCTGCCCGCCCTTCTGGAATTCACACCCCCCAGGCCTCTGAGAGACGGCAAAGCCAGCAATGTGCTCAGGTCAGAGGGCTTCTTTGGGATCTCTCTGGGCTATTCCTGGAAGGGGCTGGCTGGCTGAGCAAACTCACAGCACAGTGTCTGGGACCTCCAGAGAGACAGGGCACCCTCCCGGGCACAGCGACGAGCAAAGGCAGCAAGCACAGGGCACAGGCAGTCCTTGCCAGGAGCACAGCCACACACGGCCGCCAAGCAGCGCAGGTGGAACGGCTCCCTGTCGACCAGCCCTTGGCATTCCTGAGTGGGGAGCGGAGGAAAAAATTGGGTTGGCTCCTCCTCCACAGATTCCCCTGTCCCCTCCGGCCCCCTTGGCCAACTCTCTGTGCCACGGTACCCCTTGCCACGGCAGGGAGTTGGGCCCTCCCCAGAGCCCAAGAGGAGGGCAGAGCAGGTGCTGACCCCATCTTACATGTGCGAACAGCCCCCTCCCCACAGTCTGGCTACCTGGAAGGTTGGGCCATGCAAGACGGCACAAGCTGCCTCTGCAAAAACGTGGCGCTGAGTGTGGGTGCTGCAGGGGGAAAGTAGGGCGCTGTCTTCTGAGGGGCACCTTCCCTCGCCTGCCACCTGGAACTTGCTAGCAAAGGCTGCGGTGCTGGTCTCCACATCGCCGGCAGGTGTCAGGAAGTCATCCTGCTGGTTCCAGGTGAAGGTGCCACACAGACCCTGCACCTGGGCCAGAGGAGTGGGCATGGGGCAGTCACATCCGGGCCCACTGTGGCGTGGTCCAGCCACTCGCCGGCCCCGCAGCATACCTGGCGGGCATGGCGGGGGTCCAGAGTGATGTAGGCTGCAGGGTCAGACACTCCCCACAGGACCTGGGCCCCAGGCCAGCGCAGCAGTAGGAAGGTGGAGGAGGCGCGGGAAACACTGAGGCCCTTGGGCCCGCTCCATGGCAAGCCCACGTCCTGCCCATCGATGAGTACAGCTCCTGGAACAGGGGCCTGTGAGGGGCTGCTCCTGCAGGGCGGGGCTGAGGAGGACTGGGGGTGAGCACATCCCAGGAGAGGGCTACCTGAGTCTCTGAGCTGGATGTGCGTGTCTCCCAGGGACACAGAGATGGCGTGGAGGCAGCTCCCAGTGTCACAAGCCCCGTGCTCCAGCACAATCAGCGGCTGCCCCTTCAGGTCCTGGGGCAGATGGTGAGGAATGTGGTAGGGTGGGGGTGGGCGAGACCCAGAGAACAGTGTCTGTTCGGCACCTTCTCCTGCTCTACCCAACGCAGGCAGGTGTGGAGCTTAACCCTGGCAAGCGCTGGCACTTGTGAGTATCTCTATGTGCACGTGCATACAGGAGTGTGCAAATATGTGGAGGTGTGTGTGTGTTGGTGCAAGGTGCCTTCCCCTCCCCTCTCCCAGTGGGTATGGATGCTCTCTGCTCTCTGTCTCTGTGTGTGCACGCGCTAAATCTGCAGTGAAGTACACACGTGTTTGTGTCCATGAACCTGAACTTGGTAAGTCACCTAACTTGGCTGGAAGAGGGCTGGGGAGGAAGGAGAACCCATATTTCTCCTCGGGTTGTTTTGCAGGAAATAGCCTGTGATAAGCCCAGCCTGTGCCATCTGTGAGAAAGGACTGTGAGGATGGGTTTTGCCTTGTGTCCAAGGGCTAAGGTAGGAGCCGTCGCGGAACTCAAGGGGAGGTTTACGGGTCTGCGGCAAGCCATCCTGCCTCCAGAGTCAATTCTCTCTCAGCTTTTCCCGAAATGGCTGTGTGTTTCTCATCGATTTATGGAGAGGTTTCCCGACAGTCACCTCTCCCCTACAGCACCCCAGCGAGGGCTCCTCCCGGCGTTAACCCCCTACCCACCTGCACCAGGCTGGAGCGGCAACCCGGGCTGCCGCGGAAGGAGAAGCTCCGCCCATCGAAGGTGAGGTAATGCCCGTCCCCGCCCACCGCGCACTCGGCTGGGCACGGCGCCTGCGCGCAGAGCCAGCGGCCGTCCTGGCACACGCTGCGGGCGCACAGGGCGGGGAGCGCGCTCAGATGCAGCGCCCACGACGCCCGGCCCCCAACCAACCCCTTGGCCCTCCCTCCCCCAGCCGCCCCTCTCTAACCCTGCAAGGCCTGGAGGTCAGCCGGCGGAGATCACCGGCTAGGTCTTTAAGCAGGGCCATCAATTATGCCATGAGAAGTCACAGGTCCCTTGTGAGGGGCCCCCCGGAAGGGGAGGCAGGTTGAGGACATAGCATAAGGGCGGGCTCCGAGGGGACCACGCGGCCTCCAACCCCAGCCCAAGACCCAGCGAGGCCCGCGGACCCACCACGGGTTGCACAGCTGGCGCACGGTGTCCCCGGGAGCGTAGCGCCGGCGCCGGTGGTAGCAGGGGCAGCGGGCAGCAGGCACACAGAAGGCGCCGTCCCAGAAGAGGCCGGGCGGGCACTCGCAGCCGCTCACGCACGCTTCCCGGCAGGACCCCTCTCCTCCGTCCCCCACTGCTGAGCAGCTGGGTGGGCAGGCCGAGACGCAGTCTGAGTAGAGCTGGCCCCCCGGGCACAGACGCTCTGTGGGCACACGAGTGGGCTGTGAGTTCCGAGGGTTCCCCTCCTCCCGCCAGACCCCCACCCCTTGCCCGCAGCCCGCAGAGAGGGTGCTTGGGAGGAGGCCCAGCGCTCAGGAAGCAGGGGCCACAGGGCTGCCATCGGTCGGTTCCGATTCTGCAGGGTGGGGAGGTCAGGAGTTCTGCAAGGAGTGCCAGGGACCAGCCCTACCGCAGAAGCCTGGCTTCCTCCAGCCCACGTGGATGTGCTGCTTGGCACACTCCTGGGCATAGTTGGCCAAGGTGCTGCACACGGCTTCCCGACGGGCCTCTTGCCCACTGCCTGCTGGGGCCCCAGAACAGTAGGCAAAGAGGCAGGCCTGGTGGTACTCAGCAGGGGGGACCTTCAGAGAAAGGACAGCTCCTGAGTCACCAGCACTCCTTGCTCTTGCTTCAGTCATGCCCTGACTTATAATCAAACACAGTGAGCACTAGAAGGGACCTCTGAGATCCTACATGCAAAGCAGTGACAGGACCCGATTTCCTGTTCGGCGCCCCTCCAGAACCCACTCTTTCCCGCCCCTCCCGCGGTTGATATCCCCACCCGTACCTGGGCATGGCATTCCCTGAAGGGACTGTCCAGCAGCTGGTAGCATACATCATGGGCATCAGCCTGCATGCCTGCCTCTGAGCTGCTCAGGGGGCCCTCACAGCCCTGGGCCGCCTCTGCTGAATCCAGACACCCAGGCTGGAGACACGGAAATTCAGGCCAATGGGGGATAAGAGACATTAACCAGGACACCAGGAAAGCAGCCACGACCCGACCCTCATAGGTGCCCGAAGTCCCCATTGTCATGGCTGCCAACCCAGACATCCTGGGGTTTGGGGGACGGGGCAACTAGATTGTCAGCTCTGGTAGGGGTTGTGGGAACTGGGGGGGTGGGTCACATCAACCCACAGGCAGGAGGTTTCATAACTAGCCAGTTAACCCAAAACTGGTCAGTGACCAGGTTGCTGGGTGTGTCCCCTGGTCGGTGGGTTCACCACTTTAATCCCGTGGGACTCTGAGCCTGCCCCTCACCAAGGATCCGGGACCAGGCCAGGCCCCATCCCAGGGAAAAGGCCAGTGATGAAGACAAAGAGCAGAGGCTTGAAGGTATCAGAGAAGCCAGGAATGGGCAGGGGGGCAACCAGGAGCCGGGCAGTGAGCCTGGGCTCCCTGAAGCCTGTAGTCTCACCTCAGAGTCAGGGAGCCTCCAGGAATTCCCAAAGGTGGCAGCTAACACAGCCAGTCTCCCTCTGGGCTCCAGGAAGTCATCTGGGGGAGGGCAAGCCAGAGAGGTGCCCAGTCTGGGCTCTCCAGTCTTTCCCTCCCTCCTACACCAGCAACCGAGTCACGCCCACTTACCCTCGGGCTGGCCATTGTAGACTCCACAGAGACCTTGAGTTTGTCCCTGGAGCTCAGAGTCCACAGAAACAGAGATGGAACTGGACCTGTCCAGGCGTATGGTGACCCCCAGACCCCCAGACAACACCAGCCAGTCCCCCTGCCACTGCAGGCTCAGCCCTGGGCAGGAGAAGGAGGGAGTCATACTCCCTGCCCCTCCCACCATCACACCCAGGTGCAGACTGCCCAGGGAAGGAGAGGAGAGAGAATTCTGACAATTCTACAGAATTCTGCACTTCATACTCTTTAAAGGAGAAGCAACTGGTTTCCCCATCAGAGCCCTGTTTGAGAAGTTCATGAACACTACAGATGCTCTCTTGAGCAAGTGACTACAAGCGATAAGTAAACTTCAAAGCTCTCGTAAGGACACACACAGCCCCAGCTCCACCTCACTTGGTGGAGCCAAGACCAGGAGAAAAGGTCTAGTAGGCGAGGATCCCACCTAACAGCACAAAAGCCCTACCTCACAGCAAACTGGGAGGCAGGCTGGGAAAGCGGTTTGTTTAAAGATTTTATCAAAGGATTTATTTATTTGAGAGAGATTATGCATGCAAGCAGGGGGCGGGGCAGAGGAGGAGGGAGAGAATCCCAAGCAGACTCCCGGCTGAGCTTAGAGTGTGATACGGGGTTCCATCTCAGGACCCCGAGATCATGGCCTGAGCTGAAATCAAGAGTCAGAGGCTTAACCAACTGAGCCACCCAGGCGCCCCTTAAAGATGTTCTTTTTTTTTTTTTTTTAATTTTTAAAAATTTTTTAAAATTATTTATTTTTTTTTTTTTTTGACAGAGAGATCACAAGTAAGCAGAGAAGCGGGCAGAGAGAGGGGGCGGGAAGCAGGTTCCCTGCCAAGTAGAGAGCCTGATGCCATGCGGGGCTTGATCCCAAGACCCTGAGATCTTGACCTGAGCTGAAGGCAGAGGCTTAACCCACTGAGCCACCTAGGTGCCCCAAAGATGTTCTTTTTAAATAATCTTCACACCTAAGGTGGGGCTCAAAATCCCAACCTTGAGATCGAGAATCCCAGGCTTTATAGACGGAGCCGCCAGGCATCCTGACACTCAAAGAGGTTAAGCCAAGGGCCTTGCCCCAAGCCATGCTGTGAGGGGCTAAGGGAGCGGGGGTGGCTTGCAGGAATCACCTTGGAGACTAGGTCCTTGACCTGCCTCCTCAGCGGACTCCCTCCCTCCCTCCTGTCCCAAAACCTCCCAGTCGCTGTGGGGGCAGGGCAGCAGTCTCCCACTCAGCTGCCCCTTTCGCTGTCCCCTGCCCCGGGAGATAGGCAGGCTGTTCCCAAGGAACACAGGGGGCCCCAGGAAGTCTGCCGCTCCCTACAGTACCGTGGAGCAGCTGAGACTCCCCGTCAGGTACCAGCTTCCCGTTCACAGAGACGTTTCTGCCCTGGATCAGCACCTCCTCAGGTCCCATCATTACTCGGGCCTTGGGGGGAGACACAGAGTGGAAGAGGTGTTCAGTGGCTCACCTCCTCCCCGTGTCCAGCTCCCTTCCTGCATCCTCCCCCCCCCCGCCCCCCCCCCCCCGTCTCCCTCCCTCACCAGCTGACAGTGCCCAGACTGGGGGCAATGCCCCCTGGGCGTGAGGTGGACCGCCCAGGTGGCATCCGGGGCGCCCGCCAGCAGGTAAGTGCAGCGGCCCAGGAAGTGGTAGTGGCGTCCATCAAAGGTGCGGTAGTGGAAGCCTGACCAGGTGGCGCAGGTGGCCGAGGGCTGCTGGCGCTGGCTCCAGAACTGGGCCACGGCCCCCGCCAGGGGCTGCAGGACGGCTGGAGAGGGAGCGCTGCCTGGAGGAGATATATGAGCTGTGGTGAGCGTCTGAGTGTGATGGCAGGAGGATGGAGGACGGGGACCTGGGGCTTCTCCCAGAGCAGGAGGCAGGTGGAGAGGGAATGGTCACTCTGGAGGCGGGAGGGGTGGGAGGTGACTCATCCGAGAGCACAAGGGAATGGGTCTGAGCCCTGCAAAAAGGCCCAGAGCTCAAGAACTCTATGGGGCAGTGCCCGGTCAGGGGGAGAAAGTGATGGCTACCCTTGCAGACTGACCTGGGAGGTGTCGGCTAGAGCAGCTGAGGCAGGCCTGGGAGCTGCCATCCCGCCAGCTGTGTCCCCAAGGCCAAGCACAGCACTCCTCCAGGCTTCCCGCAGAAGCATTAGCCGAGCCTGCCTGCAGCTGGCATTGCCGCGTGGCAAAGCAGTGGCCCCCAGGGGTGGCTTCTGCAAGGGCTGTGGTGGGTGGAGGGAGAGAATGGGGCGACCCAGACAGTCAGCCTGGACCCAGCTTCCCTCCCCAACAGCCTCCCCGAAACCACAGATCTGGGCTAATAGCAGGTGCTTACCCAGGGTGCAGTGGGTGCCCCCCCAGCCTGGGCAGCAAGCCCTCACTGTCCGGTTCCTTGCAGCGAGCCGGGTTTCTGGGGGTCTGGGTCCACCGAACAGGCGGCAGGGAGAAGATGTTAGTATTCAGCCCAGCCCCATCCCTGTCCCTGGGAATGGCCTGGGACAGTCAATCTGGTCATTTATTCTCTGAGTGACTTTCTCATGTGATTTCCCTTCCAGGTCTTTTTTTTTTTTTTTAAATATATTTTGTAAAGATTTTATTTCAGAGAGATTGAGCGAGAGAGAGTGAGTACAAGTGGGGAGAGGGGTAGAGGGAGGGGAGGGGGAAAGGGAGATGGAGAAGCAGACTTCCAGCTGAGCAGGGAGCCCGATGCCAAACAGGGTTTGATCCCAAGGCAGATGCTTCACCGACTGAGCCACCCAAGCGCCCCATCTCTTCCAGGTCTTAATTTCCCCTTATGCAAAGTGAGAATGATGTTGGGAAGGCAGACTGGAGGGGAGGCACAGGGAACAGGCATCCTACCTCTCCCTGTGCTACCTGTCCCCAGTCCCACACCCTGACTCTTCTTGAGCCCAGCCAGACCTATTGCCCAAATGCCTGCTTCTCCAGGACACCACCCAGTTCCCCTTCCGCCCAGAATGTTGGCCCCATTGCTCTCTCCTGCTCAGCAGCTAACCCAGGCTCCGACCCTCACTCACTTGTAGATGGGACAGAGCCCAGCACGTCCACTCCAGGACAGGTCCAGCTGCCAGCCCAAGCGCTGGTAATGGTAGAGGCTGGTGCAAGGCACCCGGTCCTCCTGGCGGGGGGTCACTTCCTCCTCCACCAGGAAGGTTTCTGTATGTTCACACCACCGGCTGCCCACAGATGGGGAATGACAGCTGCTGCCACCAGCCCCTCTATTGCCAAGAAGCCCTGTCCTGGGAGCCCATTCCCAATAAAGCCCCTCCCGGGGAAAGGTTAGTGAACTGAAAAGGAGGCTGGTGGGAGCCAGAAGCACCGGCTGCCGCAGAGGGTCCTGTTCGTGAGGCCGGAGCAGAGGATCTTAGTGAATGGGACCCCAGGCTGGGCTGCTTACCCGTTAGCCAGTGCCCAGGCCATCCCAAAGAGGAGGGCAGAGAGAAGCATGGCGCTCCCTGCCCAGGTCCTCTGCGGGGCTGTGAGCCTTGGGGGCGGGGGAAGACAGTGGCAGGTGAGCAGAAAGGCCAGTGCTGGCCTTCCCTACCCCACACTGCGGTCTCCAACAATCAGGCGTCAACGTGTCCAAGGCAGCTCAGACAACTAGAACGAGGCCCCTGGGGCTGGGGAGGCTTTATCTCAGCCCCATGCCCTGGGGCACCAGCTGCTCAGAACCAGATTGGACCTGCCTGCGCATTGTGAAATCCGCACAGAGGACCGCTCTCCCTGGCAACAGTCCCCTTCCTGCCCCTTTTGTGTGTGTGTGTGTGTAAGCGTGTGTATGCGTGTGCACGCATGTGTCTGAACGCTCACTGGGGGAGTGCATGTGCCCCAGAACACAGCTCAGATGATATCTGAGCCTCTGATATCCCCCCACCTTTAGGCTGTACCACAATTTAGGTGGACTCTGGACAAGCCACCTTCTCTTTCTGAGCCTCAATTTCCTTGTCAGTAAAAAATTTAGGGGCTTCCCAGGGATGCTTGTGTGTTGCGGGGGGGGGGGGGGATGGCTTGGCGGCTCCACTTTGAAATTGTGTGTGTGCTGGGGCCCCTGGCCAACTCAGCTGGTTAAGTGTCAGATTCTTGGTTTGGGCTCAGGCCATGATCTCGGGGTCATGGGATCAGGCCCTAGGTTAGGGCTCTGCACTCAGCACTCAGCGTGGAGTCTGCTTGAGATTCTCTCTCTCCCTCTGCCCCTCCTCCCACCTTGCACCTGCGCACGCGAGCTGTCTCGCAAATAAATAAATCTTAAAAAGAAAGAAATTGTGTGTGTACCCATCTTCCCAAGGATAGTTCTATAACTGTTATTAAGTTCTCAAAAGGAACTATGACCCCACAAAACGGCTGTTATTGTGCCAAATGACTGATATGGTCTTCTAGCCCCCAAATTCTGGCTATGATTCTCTCTCCCCACTCCCTTTCCTGCCCCGTTTCCCTGTAGGCACTTGAGAAGCCAGGACCAGTGAGCAGAAGGAGTTGAGTTTCCAGGCTGGCTGAACTGTGTGGAGACAGTGGGGGAGCCTATGCCCTTTCCTCTGTGGTCTGACCTCTCACTGGGGCTGATTATGTGTGGATGGCTGGGTCCATCCTGGTTTCCTTTTGAGAAAGTCTCCTAGGGTCCAGAACCAGGAAGCCTGGGCAGGGGAACAGAGCAAGCCTCAGGGAGGAGAGGCAAGGGTGGAAAGTGCGAGTGTGCATGGGGGGGTAGGAGACAGAGGGGCCTGGAAAGGCAGCCTCCGCAACCCTGGGGGCAAGGCAGTCCGATGGATCATCTGAGTATCCGGTAGGGGCAGCAGGTGGCCCAGGTAAATCCTGGTTACCAACTCCCAGGGCACCCGGGCTGGAATGTGGCCTGACCCTCAGATTCCATAAACCTCCATCCCCTAAATCTGCTGTCCCACTGACCACCGCGCATAGTTACCCCACCTCGGGCAAGGAAGCTGCTGGGAACCAGAGCCATGCTAGGCATTTCTCCTGGGCCTACCCTCGGTACTGTGGCCCAGAGAGGGTGCGGTGAGTCCCTCAGGGAGCTCTCAGGACGGGTCCTCAGAAAAGGCCAGGGTTGGGCCATGGGCACGTTGCTGTTCCTAATCTCTCACACACAGACCCCATACACTCTCCCCCTGTTGCTTCACATGCTCACACCCCCAAGTGCTCATGACCTAGCACAAAGAGACACATTCTACTCCCAGGGCCATGAGACGACTGGGCACTGACTAGTTGAAGGAGCCCATCCAGGAGGTTGAAGAGCCTTTTCCAGCTGATTCCGAGGTCCCCCGTGCTTTTCCAGGCACCACCTGCTCCCCTGCCCCTCTCCTAAACTTGAGGAAAGTTGATGGTGCCCTGCTGTGCGCTGTGGTTCTCCAGGGAGGGCCCAGTCTCAGCTCCGTATTCTAACCAGAGGTGATAAGGTAACAACACTTGCATTGGGGAGAACCCCAAGTCACCATGTCCCTTTCCCCTAAATGGGGCAGGAAGGAGGAAGCTGGAGGCCAGGGGAGACTGGACAAAGAGAGATGGGAGAGGGGGCCTGGAATAGACAGCCCACATTTCAGCTGAACAAGGACAGGGCACAGGGAGCTTTCTGAAGGAGTCAGGTGCCCGGCTGGCAAGACCCAAGAAAACCATCATAACCCCGTTGGAACACCAAGTCCCCCAGAAACCGGATCTGAGGACTGAGGGCATCCCTCCACACCTAACAGCTGCAGGTTCCCAGGCCAATAGGTGGACCAGGCCCACCCTGCCCAGCGCCCCCTCTCCGCAGCCCCCTCCTCAGGACGCCGCCCTCAGAGTCTCCGCCCAGCGGGTCTCTAGCCTCACCGTCCCCCTCACTGGCCTCCTCTCCAGCCCTGCCTTCTCCCTGGGGACCCGGCTCAAAAAACCCCCACCCCAACTTCTGCTTCAAAGGGCCCATTCTCGGCCGGCACTGAAGCCAGCTCTGTCTCCTTCGGCCACCCCTCGCTGCCCCAAGGGACCCGACTCCCGCCGCGGGTGTCCCGTTCGGTCCTCCGGCATCGGGGTCAGGGGTTGTGGGTCTGAGCGAATCCGGGTGGAATCGGGGTGGAGAGCAGGGGTGGGGTCGGAGTTCCCCAGACCAGCCCCACAGACCGACAGTCTGGAGACTCGACCCCACCTAGAAGAGCGGCACAGATACACTGCGGGGGGCGGGGGGGGGGGGAGGTCGCTATTCAAAGACGGCGACGCAGACACTCACTGGCTCTCCTCCCCTGAGCACGCCCCCTCCTCTTCCCCTCCCCAACTCCTCATCGCACCCCCTCCCCTCGCGCTCCACCTTTCCTCTGGCTCCTCCCTCGACGCCTGCCAGCACCCTCCCGCGCAGCCCGCGTGCCCTTCCTCCCTGCCTCCTCTCCCTCCTCCACCCCTCCCCCCACACTCCTCCCTTCCCTTCCCCCTCTTCTCTCCCCCCCCCCTCGTTCCTAGGCTCCCACTTTCCATCACCTACTCGGGGCCTCCGTCCCTCCACACCGTCACCTGCACGCCTGTCCCCGCCGTGCCGCCTTCCTGCGACCCCACTCCAGCACCCCCCTGCCCCTACCTCCCCCACTGGGTGCCCGGCTGCTCCCTTCCCGCTTCCGCGCTCCCCTCCCCCCTGCCGGGCGCCGCTTCCCCGCTCCCGCTCCCTCCGCGTCTTTTCCTCTCCCCTCCCCGCGAAGTTTCGGGGCTGTCAGTCTGTCAGTCTTTCGGGCAGTCGGCACCCGAGCTACAGGCAGCGGGCGCCATTGCGAGCAGAACCGGCCGGGGCAGAAGGCCGGGGCGCCTGGGTCCCGCCAGCAGCGGGGAGACCCGACCGGCCAGCCCGCCAGGTACGGGCGGTGGAGGCGCCCAGCGGCAGGCGGCTCCGCCCGCTTCCCCTTCTACACCGACACTCAGTCACTGCCCGCTCCGCGCAGGTGACAGCCCGGGGGGGGGGGGCGCCCGGAGCGCTGGAGGGGGTGGGGTGGGGTTAGTGGGGGAAAGAAAGGGCAGGAGAGGGGCAGGGGCTGGAGGAGGGAGGGGCTGGGGCTGGGTGGAGAGGGTCTGGCTTGGGGGTGGTCACGGCAGTCGAGGAGAGGAGGACCGGGGATCTGGAGGGAGGGGCGGAGGCTGGGGAGAGGGGCCCGGGTGGGAGTCCGGTGGGAGAGGGTTGGGAGGCTCCCGAGGGGAGGGAGTGAGGAGTCTCCGGAAAGGGGAGAGGCAGTGTGGGAGGGGGCCGTAGGGGAAGGGGGGCGACGAGGCCAAGGGATCAGGCCTCTGGGGAGGGGCGGGAGAGGAGGGCGCTGACAGGTGAGCCCGGGAGCCGGGGAGGGGCTGGGCTGTGTAGTCAGGTCTGCGAGAAGAGGCTCTAGGGGACGGACGGGAGGCGGGGAGGTGGGAGGGGAGGGGTCTGATCGGGAGGAAAACTTGGGGGGCGGTAGAAGTCCGTGGGGAGCAGAAATGGGGAAGGTAGCCACTGAGAGAGAGGGGAGGGAAGCGGAGGTGTGTTGGGAGGCAGGGGTGGAGAGGAGCAGGTTCAGTGAGAAGGTCCAGAGCCAGCCGTAAGCCACAGACTCCCAGGCTTGGGGGAGCCTGGGGACAAGGGAGAGAGCTCGGGAGCGGACTGGAAGGGGGAGGGGAAGAGCGGTTCTAGGGACTGGGGACCGGGAGGGTAGGGTAGCGAGAGCCTGCTGGGGAGGCAAAGGGGGAAGGGAGACGGGGGCCTCGGAGGGGAAGGCAAGCTGCAGGAGGGAGACAGGGAGAGAGGGAGGAGGATGGTGTGGGGAGAGCGGGGAGGAGGGCTGGGGAGAGGGGGAGGAGGGAGGGAACTGAGGTGAAGAGAGGAAAGGAGAAGGAAGGGAAACCAGAGTGGGGGAGGAGAGGGAGAGGGGAGGGGAATGCGGGGTGAGGGAGAAAAGCGGGGAGGAGGGCGGCGTTAGGGAGGAAGGAAAAGAGGAGGGGGAAAGGAAGGGAGAGGGTGTGCAGCTGGGGAGGAGGATGGAGCCTGGGGGAGAACCGGGAGGGAAGGGGAAGGCTGCCCTGAGCCAGGGGAGGAGGAGGGGAACCCTGTCGCCAAGTGTGCCCAGAGGAGAGGGTCAGGGGGGCGGTGTCCGGGGAGGGCCTACCCGAGGGGGCCGGGAGGGGCTGGCCCGGCTGTGACCAGGGGGAGGAGCCGGAGGGGCGGGGCAGGGGGCGGAGCTGGGGAGCGGGCCAGATTCGGTAGGGAGAGAGGGCGGAAGGCAGAGGGAGCCGGAGAAGGGAGAGGCAAAGGGAAGGCTGCCAGAGAGATGTGGGGGGAGGGGAGTCTGGTGGGGGGAGGGGCAGGGAACCCGCTGGAGGAGGAGCTGGGAAGGGGGCTCGAGGGCGGGGTGTCCCTGCCTGGGGAAGCCCTGAGGGGGAGGGGCGATGGTTTTGAGGTAGGGTTTTGGGGAGAGGAAGCTAGAGTCATTTCCTGCTTCAGCAAAGACCCTCCTTGGAGGGCCTCCCCCCCCCCCCCGCCCCAGTTGCCCAGTAGTGACACTCACCTCCGCCCCTCGGCTGGCTCCTATTTCGCCAGCTCCTGCAGTGACAGCTGGAGGGCCTGGGAGATGAAGTTCCCGGCTCCCACCCGGGTCTTCCACTCTCCACCCCCCCCCCCCCAGAATGGAGAATCGATTGATTCCTGACGTCCCCAGGCAAGGGCACTGGGGGGTGGGGAGCACTGGTGGGCTGGGCCCGGTTCAGAGACCCGCCAGGTGAGGGAAGGATTGCAGCTGATTTCTGGAACTGACCAGAGCCTGCAGAAGTGGCTTCAATGCCTTGGCCTTGCCCTGCAAAGATCTCTTTGCTTTCTGAAACCCATCTTCCCTCATGCCCCTTACCTGTCCCTGGGGACATCATCTTTGGAGCTCCTGGGGATCGCTGATGGGGAGAAGTTGGGCAGAGCCAAGGCCCAGGTGGCAGCTGTCCGGAGAAGAATGTGAACAAGGATGTGTTTTCTCCTCAGGGTGTGTGGCCTGATTCCCAGGAGGATCTACCCTGGGTTGCCATGAGAGAGACTTTTGAGGCCCTCAGCTCCCTGGGTGAGCCGGCAACACTCAAGGAACGTGGGTGGGTGGGAGGCAGGATCCAGGGGCACCCTAGGCCTGCTGCTTCCCTACCATTCGGACAGCCCGGCTGTTCTCAAGAGATGGCAACCCTGAGACCCCAGAGACCCCTGGGAGCCTGTAGGGCAGCCTCAGTTCCATTGGGTCTATTTTCAAGTCGGGCCGGGCGGAGGCTGTGCGGGACCGTTGCGCACGGCGCGCATGCCCATTGTAGGTGCACCTGCAGACTCCCGGACTCCTGTCTGGAGTACCCGGATATTTCCATCTATTTTCTCTTCCTTCACCTGCTCTTGACTCAGTGCAAAGGGGTACTGAGGACACAAAGAACACCTGGCCAGGCTGCTGGGAAGCCTGGCTCTCCCCTCTCATGCTGGCTAGAGACCCTTCCTTCCTGAGCAAGTTGGAAAAAGCCCCTTAGCTGTTTCGGGGAAGAGGAAGAGCCCCTCCCTTTGATCACTGTTCTATACTCTGACGCTTTATTTGGCCCCATCCTTCTGCCTATTAACAGGATTCTCTGTGGGACAGCCGGAGATGGCCCCCCAAAGTGAGCCTGGGGAAGGGTCCCATAATAACCAGGAGCGGATGTCCCCTTCCAGGGAAGACAGCATGCTGGGCACATGCTCTGGTAAGTAGGTGGGGACCAGGAGCAGTGGCTCGGGGAGGCATCTACCTTTCCTTCTTCAGGTATTTGTTGAGCACCTACTAAGTGCCACGGTACTATTCTCCATATTTGGAATACCTCAGTGGCCAAAAACAAAGATCCGTGCCTTCCAGGAGCTTAATCTTAGGGAGGACAGAAAGTCAGCAAACAAATATAAAAATGTACTTATAGATTGTCTCAGGGGATATGTGCTATGGGGAAGGGCCTGAGGTGGGGGTGGGGCTGCAGGATTAAATAGTAGGAGGGTGAGAGCGGGCCCCATTGGGAAGGTAAGATTTGAGCAAGATTCGGAAGAGGTGAAGAAGGTGGCCGAGTAGCTCCCAGAGGGAGAAGACAAGGAAAGCAGGCCCGTGTCTGGCTTCTTGACATTCTGGTCTTGCCCAGTGATTTGCCTGGAACTTGGGTCCATCTGCCATCTGGGAGGTCTGCAGCCCCCCTTGTAGAAGTCTCCTGCAAGCCTCAGAGCAGGGATCTTTCCTTGCCTCCACCACCTCCTACACATATTCCAGAAGCTCCTCACAGCTGCGGCTCTTGCAGCCTTCACAGCCTTTGCTTACAGCTGCCCCCGCTTGAAGGAGCCTGAGGCTGCCCCTGGGGCAGCAGGGAATTCAGTCCCTGCAGCTATGATGTGGGACACAATCCTGCCAGGGGGACTGGGACCGGGGTTTCAAAAGCCCCTGCTTGATGGCCCCAGTGGGGACCTCTGTCCTTCTGTGATGTCTTTGGAGTCCTTGAGGTAGCCTGTTCTCTTCCAGGACACGAGGCCCCCAGACCAGAGGAAGGCGCCCACACTGAAGAAGCTCAAGGCCCCGGCAGAGGAGGCCAGGCATGCACGCCACAGAAGGCCGAGCCCATGGGCTCCTGCCCAGGTGAGTCCTTCCATCTCTCCAGACCACCGGGGGCCCAGGCAGAGGGGATAGGGGCCTTGTCAACTCCCGGCTGCTATCTGAATGAGGCAGCCACTCCAGGCCCTTCCAACCTAGGATGAATCCGTCCCTGGCACCTTTCTGCCGTAGAGCTTTGGCCCCCAGAGGGAACTCCACAGCACAGATGACAGGACTCAGAGAGGCTGGTCACCCAGAGAAACTGACCCTCACCTCAACATCCTCTAGAAGTCTTAACTTCTCCTGCCTCCCTCTGTCTGCGTGTGTATTTGTTGATGACTTGAATTGCCATTCCCATGAAGACCTACCTTTTCATTGCCTTCCCCCTAGACAAGCTCCCTTCCCCCCAAATCTCCACTGGTCTCGGTGGTCCCCCAATGCCCCAATTCTGTGGTGCTGGACTCATGTCCCCCACACCCAGGGGGACGGAACGGTTGATTTCTCTCTTCACCGTACTGCCCTTACTCCCTCCAGCTCCCACACACGTGGCACCTTCTACCTGACTGATGTCCTTTATTCCAGAGGTTTATTTAGAACCTGCTCAGTCCAGGCTGTGTTAGGTAGAAGGGAACGGACACAGACCCTGTTTGACTCCTGCCTCCCCATGTCCCAGCCGAGTGACCTTAGATAGGCTCCCTCACCTGCAGGAGCTTGTTTGCCCACCTGTAAGCAGGGAGAAGATGCACTTCATGGTTGCTGTGAAGCTTTGTGACAGCAGATAGACCATGTGTCATCGGCGGTTGGCACTCAATAAGTGGTGGCAGTCCTCATTTTCATGAGACACATACAGAAATAGAACACAAGACGTCTCCCTTTCAGAAGCTAAAATCTAGCTGAGATGACAATATGAACCAGAATAAGGAATTAAAAGAACAAATAGTAATCGGGCCACATTGCAAGGAAGTATAACCGTGTTCCGTGAGTGCTGTAGGTAGATGAGAGATGCTCACGCATTGGATTTTTCAAAGATTTTGGCGACCCGTGCTGCATTTTGAGGAGGTGTAGACATGAGCCCTGATGGTGGGGCAGAGGACGGGAAAACATTCTAGGCTAAGAAGAGACTTTAATACAGAAAATTTGCCGTGTGGCCGGGGTTTGAGCAGACCAGCTTGGCTACAGAGGAGCGTTTATGCCTAGGACAGGAACTCAGATCCTCTGGTTCAGTGGTTCTTAAACGAGAATGACTTTGGGAGCTTTAGAGAAAGCGAAGAGATCAGGCATCCTGCTCCCAGAGATGCATTTGGGTAAAAGTCACCAGGAGATTAGGAACCATGAACTAACACAACCCTTACACCTAAGCCAATGAACGCAGTGAGCTCGGAGTGCTCACAGAGTTAACAGGTCACACTACTGGCTAGTGGCAGGGGAGAACCCAGGTGGACACTCCCAGTCTGGCCCTGAGCTCCTTTGTCTAGGCTGGACCATTGCAGGGCCCAGGAGGGACAAAGCTCCAGTGGGACCGACCTCCAACCTGCTTCCCCAGAGGGTGCTCCCTGCTTCTCCCGACATGGGCACTGTTTACTGGTTCCCCCATTCCTGCAAACTCCATCCTCCTCTTCCTACACTGGGATTTCCTGCCTGGCTCCAGAGGCCAGAATGAAGGGAGGGAGTTAGGGATAGGGCAAACCTTGGAGAGGCAACTAGAAGGGAGTTCCAGCTGCTCAGCTGATGGGAGAATGCGGTTCCAGAAAGGGCTGGAAGATCTGGGGCAGCCACTGTGAGCAGATGAACGTGGAGGGAAGCCTGAGGCCTGAACTTGGAGCAACCTTTATATTCAGGGGCCACAAAAGTACACGCGCCTTCTGCAGAGGCAGGGAAAACGCTCCCCGGCCCTGCAGAAGCCTAGGAGAGATCCCCCAGGAGGAGCTGAGGGCTCTCACCAGCTTCCTGGGCTGCAAGGAGCTGAGGAGGAGGATGGACCAGGGACACTCTCTGGAAACATCCAGTAGAACTGAGAGAGCAAGAGCCAGACGGTGGCGTGGCTCCAGAAGCGGGGCTCCTATGGGCCGGAATAAAAATGGAGCTTAATTGGCTCGTCTGGTTTTGACTTTCCAGGGGATGAGTGGATGATACGGAAGGTGAAGGTGGAGGAGGAGGATCAGGAGGCGGAAGAGGAGGTCGAGTGGCCGCAGCATCTAGCGTTACTCCCCGGCCCTTTTCCCGCGCCGGACCTGGGACCTCTGGCCGCTGCGTACAAGCTGGAGCCCGGGCCCCCAGGGGCCCTGGAAGGACTCGCGCTGGCCGGGTGGGCCCCGACCTCGGAGAAGCCCTACGGCTGCGGGGAGTGCGAGCGGCGGTTCCGGGACCAGCTGACTCTGCGGCTGCACCAGAGGCTGCACCGCGGCGAGGGCCCGTGCGCCTGCCCGGACTGCGGCCGCAGCTTCGCGCAGCGCGCGCACATGCTGCTGCACCTGCGCAGCCACCTGGGCGAGCGGCCCTTCCCCTGCTCCGAGTGCGACAAGCGCTTCAGCAAGAAGGCGCACCTGACCCGCCACCTGCGCACGCACACCGGCGAGCGGCCCTACCCGTGCGCCGAGTGCGGCAAGCGCTTCAGCCAGAAGATCCACTTGGGCTCGCATCAGAAGACGCACACGGGCGAGCGGCCTTTCCCCTGCACCGAGTGCGAGAAGCGCTTTCGCAAAAAGACACACCTGATCCGCCACCAGCGCATCCATACGGGCGAGAGGCCCTACCAGTGCGCCCGGTGCTCCCGCAGCTTCACGCACAAGCAGCACTTGGTGCGGCACCAAAGGGTGCACGAGGCGGCCGGCCGCGCCCCCTCCTCTCCCGACGCGCCCGCCTCGCCGGGTTCCCCGGCCCCGTCCCCGACCCCGTCCCCTCCTGGGCCCAAGCCTTTCTCCTGCTCCGACTGCGGCCTGAGCTTCGGCTGGAAGAAGAACCTCGCCACGCACCAGCGCCTGCACCGCGGCGAGGGGCGCCCCTTTGGGTGCGACCAGTGCGCGCTGGGCGCTACCGTGGACGCCGCCGCCGCCAAGCCCTTGGTCTGCGCGCCCGGTGACACGCCGGCGACCCAGGGCGCTCCCGCCAGCGAGCGGTCCTCCTGCGCGGACTGCGGGCGCGGCTTGGCCCACGGGCAGCAGCCGGCGCGGCAGCGGCGGGTGCACCCGGGCGAGCGGCCCTTCGCCTGTGCGCAGTGCGGCCGCCGCTTCGGCTCGAGGCCCAATCTGGTCGCGCACTCCAGAGCCCACAGCGGCGCCAGGCCTTTCGCCTGCGCGCAGTGCGGCCGCCGCTTCAGCCGCAAGTCGCACCTGGGCCGCCACCAGGCGGTGCACACGGGCAGCCGGCCCCACGCCTGCGCCGTCTGCGCCCGCAGCTTCAGCTCCAAAACCAACCTGGTGCGCCACCAGGCCATCCACACCGGCTCCCGCCCCTTCTCCTGCCCGCAGTGCGGCAAGAGCTTCAGCCGCAAAACGCACCTGGTGCGGCACCAGCGCATCCACGGCGAGGCCGCCCACGCGGCCGCCGACTCCGACCTCTCGGCCACTGCCTGGCCCACGCCCTCAGAGGCAGCGGCGCCCCCCCTCTTCTTCTGAGCCGTGCTCTCTCCAGGAGCCTTCTTTGGCTCGCTGGTTGGAGAGACCCGTGCCCGACATCTTCTGGGCGGTAAGCACGACGGCCTGGGCCCCGATGGCTGTTCTCTGCCCTCTTTATCTTGCCGGAGAGGAAGAAGTCTGGGCAGGATGACCAGCTTTGGCATTCTGTGACAAAGACAATGCTAAGAGTGAGCCCTTGCTGGGAACGTGAGTCCTGGAAAGAATCCCACCAAGAGACCCCATCAGAAAGCAGACATTTGTTTTCTTGGACCCCAGCCTGCCAAGGACGGGCTGGGTCAGGAGCCTTTCCAGGGGGAGTGAAAAGAATGAGTATGTGTGTACTTAAAGTGTCATTAAAATCAAAATCTGAAGGTTTGGGGGCTGTTAAATGAGCACCGCGGGAGACGGGGAATCCCTGACTCTTCTCATCCACTGCCCCCACTCAGTCCTCCCCCAGAGGACCAGCCCTTCCTACCCCCCCTACCCCCCCCCCCCCGTGAGCTAAATTTAGCCAGGCACTGGTAATGGGCTCTAGGAAATGAAAATAAAATAGAGCTCACCGCGCCACTATCCTGCTCCCTGCTTTTAGCTCAGACGCTTGATGGAAGAAACATGAACATGCGTGTCTCATGGCAGGTGCCAAGGCTACCAAGGTAGGGAACGCAGAGAGGGGCAGGGCACCCTGTGGCCATTGCCATGGAGATGGTGTGGGCTCTGGAACTGTCCCCAGGGGCTCTCAGAACAGCAGCCCCACCTGCCACCCTGCCTGGCAGCGTGAAGGACGTGAACAGCAGATGAATGTTGCTTTCCCAACACCATCTCCCCTAATTTCTGTCTTTAAGGTGGATGCTTGATCCAGACGTCTCCGTAGCCACGTGTGCCTAGCTGGCTGGCTGGCAGTGAGATGGAGGGGAGGATGATGGAGAACATGCTGGACTGGGAGAAGGCTCTAACCAGGTCTGACCACTCCTGGGCCTCTCACGGGACATGGAGCAGAGAATCCATTTTCTTGCAACTCTACTTTCTAATTACCATAGATTGTTGATTGATAAGGGCTGAGGCCATTTCCATCTCTAGCACTACCATCACCAAAAATAACCCTCGCCAACAGATATTGGGGTGCCTCCTGCCTGCCAGGCACTACACTGGGGCACTAGGAAAGAATAGTAAGCGAGACAGACATACTTGCAGGAACTATCAGAAATCCTCGGGCAAGCCCAGAAGGCTTTGGGGGGCGGGGATGTGATGAGGGCATCCCAAATCTAGGGAAAGTCAAGGGAGGTTTGCAGCATGAAGACATCTCTTTTTTTTTCCTAAAGATTTTATTTATTTATTTGATAGAAAGAGACCCAGCGAGAGAGGGAACACAAGCAGGGGGAGTGGGAAAGGGAGAAGCAAGCTTCCTGCTGAGCAGGGAGCCCGATGCGGGGCTCGATCCCAGAACCCTGGGATCATGACCTGAGTTGAAGGCAGACGCTTAACGACTGAGCCACCCAGGCACCCCCAGCATGAAGACATCTCTACTGTGAGGCCTGGAGAATGAACACAAGGGGCCAGGTGAAGGGGGGTGGTGGGGAAGATGGTACACTCAGGGGTCAAAGTCCAGCACAGAGAGGCTCAGAGAGGGAGTCTTGAATGAGAGGGCCAGGAGCCTGAAGACTAGGAGGGGCCGACTAGAAAAGCCTTCAGCACAGATCAGGGAGCTCAGACTTTATCCAGGGGCAGCAGGAAGCCGTGGAAGGGTTTAGGCAGGGGAGCACTAGGATGATGTAGACACGGATGCATTTTAAGAAAGACGACTGGCTAAGAGACGCCAGACTCGGGATGAGTGGCCTAATGTGGAGACGGAGATGGAGGGTGGCAATGTCAGCCTGATTTCTGCTTGACGACTGACTACCCGACAGCAGCATTCTGCTGACATGGGGAACAGAGGAGGGGGAGCCGTCTTGCCCTGGGGGCACAGATTTGCATCTGCCGAGGGGTTGGATCCAGCAGGAAGCAGGCCATGTGGGTGCAGAGCTCTGGAGGGGGTCTGCGCTGGAGAGAGGTCCAAGACCCACCAACATGTTTGTCAAGCAGTGGGGCAGTGGATAATTGGCGAGAACCAAGTGTAGAGTGAGCCAAGAGGGCTCTGGACAGAACCCTCGGGACGGTCCCGTTCAGGGGACAGCATGCGGAGAAGCCCAGAAAGATTGGGGGCTTGTGGTGCCAGAGAGTGGAAAGGGAAGCCCCGAGGTGCCCGTCAGGGCTGAGGAAAGGCAGTGTTTCCGGACAGAGGAGGAAGTCCGCAGCCGAAGGGTGTCCAGAGACCACACAATAAGAACTTTCCACTCCTCTGGATTCTGCAGCAAGGAGATCCTTGGCAGCCTTGCTGTGACCTGCTTCCTGGGCCATGGGGACAGAATTCAGGTCGCAACGATGAATCTCAAAGGCACAGTCCCCCAGAAGGGAGAAGAAAATGAGACCAAGGTGCCGGTGGATGACTGAGGTGGCTTAGGTCTCTTTGACCTCGACGCAGAGGAAGGAGGACATGGGGGTCTGAATGCAGGGAGTTTAATTTCTGTGGCCAAGAATGAGTGGGGGATTCCGGGGGTCTGTGGCCGTGAGGCCGTAAGTAGGTGCCACTGAGTTTGGCCCCAGCAGCATTTGAAATACTTGGAAATTTCACTTGAAACTCTGGATTTCCAGCTTCTCCCGGGAGAAGCTGGAAAAAGCTAGCGGCTGGCACTGAGCGGAAGTCGGCCTCTTCAGACGTGGGAGAGGAGGCACAGTGTGCTGGGCCCCTGCCCGTCCATCGGCCGCGCTCCCTTGAGTTGCCTCCCAGGCCTCCCAGGCCTCCCAGGCCTCCCAGGCACTGAACCTGTGATTCCCGAGAAACAAAAGTCATCTCACAGACTTTGAAAATCAAACACATGCAAGCGACATTTATGTTGGTCATACCGATGTTTATATTTCTCTAAACATTCTGGAATTCTTGTGTAAGAACAACTTTTAGGGGCGCCTGGGCGGCTCAGTCGGTTCAAGTATCTGACTCTTGATACCAGCTCAGGTCATGATCTCAGGGTTCTGAGATCAACCCCCACCCCCGTTAGGCTTCATGCTGGGCATGGAGGCTGCTTAAGATTCCTTTGCTCCCGGGGCGCCTGGGTGGCTCAGTCGGCTGAGCATCTGACTCTTGGTCATGATCTCGGGGTCGTGAGACGATCCTCTGTACTCAGCAGGGAATCTGCTTGGGATTCTCCCTCTCCCTCTCCTTCTGCCCCTCCCCCTGCTCATGCAAGTGTGCACGCTCTCTCTCTTTCTCAAGTAAATAAATAAATCCTTTAAAAAAACACAAGATTCTTTCACTCCTGCTCCCTCTGCTCCTCCCTCTCCCCCTCTGCTCATGCTCTCTGTCTCTCTCTCTGCTAAAAAAAAAAGAAAAAAAGAAAATCTTTAGACCCTGCAGCATATCTGGGGAGACCTTCCACGTCCCAGACATTTACAGGACTTCCCATTCTCTTGAATCTTCTTGGCAAGGTGTATCTTTGAATCCTTCGAGTTTGTTGGCAAGAAGTCGAGGCATTTAGTGTCGAGCCTGGTGGTCATCTAAACAGGAGACGAGGCTGAAAACGTAAATGAGTCTGCAGGGAGAGACCGAGTTCCTGAGGGCTGCTCCCAGGGAGGAGTGCAGAGTGGAACAGTGACAGTCTCAGTGACAATATACGCCCCCCATGCCATCCCCGGAGGGAGCCAGCCCAGGTATGACCATCCTGGGAAGGCAGCAAATTTTTACCTTAGAAGCACATCCCATGGGGCGCCTGGGTGGCTCAGTGGGTTAAGCCGCTGCCTTCGGCTCAGGTCATGATCTCAGAGTCCTGGGATCGAGCCCCGCATCGGGCTCTCTGCTCAGCAGGGAGCCTGCTTCCTCCTCTCTCTCTGCCTGCCTCTCTGCCTGCTTGTGATCTCTCTGTCAAGTAAATAAATAAAATCTTAAAAAAAAAAAGAAGCACATCCCAGCACGTGACAGTGCTCTGCGAAGTAAAGCACAAGTGCACTATTTCTCTGTAGAAGATGAAATGTTTTGTTAACTCATTAAAATTTATTTATTTTTCCCTGATCGTGTTCCAAACCAAGATTGGCAGTAGCCACTGGGTAGAGAACCCAGTCTTTGCGCCCCACCCCTGGCCTGTACCAGCCACGGAACTACATGGAGGTGTTTAACCGCACCACATGGCCCTCAGGAGTTTACGCTGGACATGAGTTCAATGTCAAGGAAATGCCACATAAGTGCTGAATGGCTCTGTGGCTCTAAGATGGGGCCTGAACACAGAGCTGAGCAGAGACGGGGTCTGGCTCCCAGGCAAGGAGGGAGGGAGAGGATGGCTCCAGCCCTGCCTTCTCCCCACACGTCTCCCACCCATGATCCTCGAAGCCCCCAACCCCCGTGGGGTCTTCTGATCCTGCTCTCTTGCACCCAGCGACCCTCCCCCTTCTCTCCTAACCGCCATGGAAACTGCGATTCCCAAACTTTTCTTTTAATGTGGCAAAATCTACAGTACGTGAAATCGACCATTGAAACCATTTTAAAGTACTCACTTTGGTGGCATTAAGTTAATTCACAACGTTATGTAAACATCACTGCTATGTTTCCAGAACCTTTTCATCCCAAACAGAAACTCTGTCGCATTGTGTTTTATGTGATGGCACAGGTCAATAAGGTTACTCTTGGGGTCGGGGAGAGGCCAGTACAGGCCTGCGGTGTTAGCAGGGGTTGGGGGGGCTACCCTAGAGCCTGCCCACTGTCCTGGTAGCTAGGGGAACGAGCTCCACGTCCCTGTAGTTACCAACACGTTAGAAAACTCTTCCATCCAAAGACCCGAGTTCTTGCATGTGAAGGAGATGGGGTCCAAATTCACTTCCCACCAAATTAATGGATATCCAGCAAGTTTCCATGAATTGTAAGAGTTCACAGAGACGATAAACACCGTGGAGGCCTGGTCCCCACGAGGCGTCCGCCTGGCCTTTCCTCGTGGCCTAGACTTTATCAGAGTCCTCAGGCCTCTCTGTATCCCCGCCGCACTCCATCTCAGATGGGTGGGCTGGGGACACAACCTCATCGCTATCATCTCCCAGGCTTTCTGGTGGCCATCCCCACTCAGGTGACCCGTACGCATAAGAGCAAGGGACTCAGTCCTGACCGACAAACTCTTCCTCCTCTAGGTCTTTTCCTGGACTCCCACCTCACTCCCATCCCAATCTCCTAACCTTCAAATGATCTAACTGGGAGATCTGAGACGGAAGGCAACCCCAGAGCCATTCTGCTAGGGCAGGCAGAGAAAGACACTGGCCTCTGGCATCAGAACACAGTGGTGAACAGAAGATCGTGCTTCTTACCGGCCTAGGACGTCTGGACCACCCCGACAGCACCACCGCTTCTTCTAGGATGAACACCAATGAGTGGGGGCACCCAGCGCCCCCCGACATTCCATTCCTGTGCTGTTGCTGCTTCTCGCCTTGAGCAGGAGGGGAGAGGGTCAGTGAGAGACCAGCCCGGTGCATGGCAGATTCAGACGCTCAGACTCTTCCTATTGTCTTTCTAGGTGACTCTGTGCTTGGGAAATGAAGTTAGTGACAAAGAGGGCGTCTGGCAGCAACGAAATGGACAAACAAAGTGGGTAAACGTGAGAGTCTTCATCCAGGCTTCAGTGGGGTCTGCCTAGCCCATGTTAGTAAGACAGAGAAACTTCCACGCAGCCTGAAGCCTGACCTCCCGTTTCTTCCCCCTCTCCATTGGTAGGGCTGGTCATCCCTACAGATGTCAAGGACTCCAGGCGTCCCAAGCCTGGTCAGCTCCACGAGCAGGGACACTCTGGTATTTTCATTTTCCACCCATTAAGACTGGTTAAGCTGTAATGTCTGCCCAGCCTCGTGCAAACACAGGAGGGAATTCGAGGAAAGATCTCGCCCTCGTGGCATTTAGAGTCCAGAGGGAGGATAAGCCATGGGTCGCTCGGGGGCCCAGCATTCTGGCTGTTCCAGGAGACACCGAAGCAATAGAAGCCAACTCACAACCTGAGCCTTAGGGAGGGAAGGCTTGAGCTTCATGAAGCACCCAGACCCTCCCGCGGGGTGCTATGGCCCAGCCTCGGGCTTGGGAAGGGTCCAGACAAGGGGAGGGCACGGGCCAGAGCAGTCAGGGTCAACTTGCACGTAGGAGGCTCCTGAGTGAGTCTGGAAGGACACTAGGATCAGAGCAGACAGAGAGGAGGTGGGAGACTCCAGAACCATCCAAGATGGCGGGTAACTAAGTGCTGAGCCGCGCAGACAGGCGTGGTGCCCCCGGAGGGCAGGTATTTTGGGGTTGTCTCGCTCGGCGTCAGTGCCCAGCAAACCTGCCTCTCTGGTCCCTCTTCTAGTGGAGCATCAAATAATCGGGAGTCCTTTCTTCTACCGCACTTCACAGTGCAGGCGGCCACACCGTATGGCCCTGTGTCCACTGCTCCGAAGGGAGTACCCCAGAACTACTGAGGGACGGGGCAGGTGGTGTGAGAAGGGTTTGCCATTACCGCCACCAGCAATAACCGTAGCTAATATTCACCTAATACTTGCTGTGTGCCAGGCCCTGACCTGAGTTCTGTGTGTGTGTGTGTGTGTGTGTGTGTATAAACGCAGCCGATCTTCACAATAACTACCATTATTATCCCCACCCTATAGATGAGGAAACTGAGGCACAGAGCAAATAAGTCATTTGAACGAGGTCATTCATTCACTCAACAAACATGAATGGAGTACCTGTTACGTGTCAGGCACTATGAGATGCTGGGAATAACAATCATAAACTAAAATATTGTGAACACTTAGTTTGTGCTAAGTACTCCCCAAATTAAGGGTTTTGTAGCTCCCTTTTCCTCACTACCACCCTATGAGTGGGCACCATTGTCCTTGGCTTTGTTTTTTTGAGGAGGTAAAAGGGCTTCAGAGAGGCTCAGTCACTTGCCCACAATCGCATAGCAGTGTGTGATAAAGGCAACCCAGTGCTTTGGTTCTACAGAATGTCCTTTAAAAGATAAAAAAAAGATTTTTTTGAGTTGTGGTAAAATACACATAGCCTGAACATGCACCATCTTTTTTTTTTTTAGATTTTATTTGTTTATTTGACAGAGAGAGCACAAGCAGAGGGAATGGCAAGGGGAGAGAGAGAGAGACGCAGACTCCCCTTTGAGCAGGAAGCCTGATGTGGGGCTTGATCCCAGGACTCCGGGATCATGACCTGAGCTAAAGGCAGATGCATAACCGGCTGGACCACTCAGGTGCTCCTGAACACGCACATCTTAACCCTTTTCAGGGGCGCGGTTCAGTGACATTCAGCGACTCACATCACTGAGCAACTGTCGCGACCATCTACCTCCTGAACTCCTCTCGTCTCGTGTGACGGTTCATTTTATGTATCACCTTGGCTGGGCCATGGTGCCCATATAGTAGGACACATATTGTTCTGGATGTTTCTTGGAGGGGGGTTTGGGATGAGATTAACATTGAAATAGGTGGACTTTGAGTAAACCTGCTTGCCCTTCAGAATGTGGGCGGACTTCACGCAATCAGCTGAAGACATGCGTAGAGGCAAGAATGACCTTCTCTGGGGAACAGACCTCCAGCCACGATCTGCAGTACGGGCTCTTCCTTGGGGCTTCCTTGGGGCTCCAGCCTCTTCCTTCCTTGGGGCTCAGCCTCCTGGCCTCCCCTGCAGGGTCAGACTGGCCAGCCTCCATAATCCTGTAAGCAAACTCCTTGTAACAAATCTTTTTCTCTCTCTATGCACATCCTATGAGTTTGGTTTCTCTGGAGAACTCTGCCTGACACATCGTACAAAGCTGAAATTCTGAAAACAACAGCTCCCCAGTCACTCCCCACCCCCTACTCCTGACAATCACCACGCCACTGTCTGTCTCTACAAATTTGACCACTCAAAGTCCCTCAGAGCGGTAGAATCTCACAATATTCGTTTTTATGACTGGCTTAGTTCACTCAGCGTAATGTTCTTGACGTTCTTTCATGTTGTCTCATGTGGCAGCGTTTCCTTCCTTCTGTGGGGCTGAATAATATTCCAATGTAGGTATATATCACATTCTGTTTATCAAGTCGTCCATCAAAGGATGCTTGGGTTGCTTCTCCCTCTTGGCTATTGTGACTAATACCGCTAGGAACACGGAAGTGCAAATATCTCTTCGTGTCCTTGTTTTCATTTCTTTTGGGTATACACCCCGGAGTGGAATTGCTAAACCATAGGGCAGTTCTATTTTTAATTTTTTTTAAGATTTTATTTATTTATCTGGCAGAGAGATCACAAGTAGGCAGAGAGGCAGGCAGAGAGGGGAGGGGGAGCAGGCTCCCTGCTGAGCAGAGAGCCCGATGTGGGACTCGATCCCAGGACCCTGAGATCACAACCTGAGCTGAAGGCAGGGGCTTAACCCACTGAGCCACCCAGGTACCCCTATTTTTAACTTTTTGAGGAATGACCCCATTGCTTCCCACAACAGCTGCACCATTTTGCGTTCCCATCAACAGGGCACAAGGGTTCCCGTTTCTTCACATCTTCACCAACATTTGCTGTTTTCCAGTCTTTTACTTTTTATTTTTTATTTTTATTTTATTTTTTTTATAAACATATTATGTATTATTAGCCCCAGGGGTTATTTTCCAGTCTTTTAATGGTAACCATTCTAATGAGTGTTAAGTTGACCTCTCATTGTGGTTTTGGTTTGCATTTTCCTAGAGCCTGTACTTCTGTACACCAGATTCTGCTATTTCCTTGCAGAGAGGGTGCTCACATTCCTGGTCTTCAAGGAGCTCAAGTGGGTGGACCCAGTGGGTCCAGGTATAAGGGAAGTCATGTGAACAGTCCTGGAATGAACGAAGCAATGAGTTAGACCTAGAGGGTCAGGAGGGCCTCTCTGAGGAGGTGAGGTAACTCGCTGTGACCATGTCCCTTGGACTAGGATCTCGACCTTGTGGCCACATTGCCCCACTGCATTAGTGCCTGTCTATCTCCTGGGAGAGAGAAAAAGGCTCCTGCCCCAGGGGCCCAAGGCTGGAAGCCACATTTCCGGGTGGCCCAGACCTGAGAAAAAGCTGCTGAAAGCGGGCTTGAGCATCTGTTGCAAACTGTTCTCCTTCCGGGAGCAACTGTGAGCTGGGGAGTCACACTGAGTGGTGAGAAGGACTTCTGTGTGGAAGGGTTGCCGTCCCCTGTGATCTTTAGCAGCGAGGAACTGTCACAGGATGAAGCTTAGTCCCCACAGTAAATACATATTGTAATATCCTGAGCAGAGGCAGTGGGAAGAGGGGCTGGCGTCCAGCAAGTGACTCGCGGAGGGGACGAGAGAGGGTGGAGAGAGGCTGTGAGGAGCACAAGGAAGGAAGGGTGTGTTCGCAGAGCAGGTGGGTAGACAACTGGGACAAGAGCCTGTGCATCACCAACTTAGTGAAGCTGCCCAGGTCGGGCCCAGCTCCAGGCCCCAGGATTGAGAACTGTGTGCAAGTTGCCTGCCTAGCTCGCCGGCTCTGCCTGCTTCCCCTGCACAGACAGACAGACAGACACACACTAGAGTCTGCTGCAGGGCTCCTTCTGGACCACAGGTGCTAGATTACTTCCCAGGGCTGCTGTCCCAAAGTCCCACAAACTGGGAAACTGAGAAACGTGTTCTCTCACAGTTCCGGAGGACAGGAGTCTGAAGTCAGCGAGCTGCCCCTTCGAAGACTCTCGGGCAGGAGGCGTCCCAGGCCTCTCTCCCAGCTTCTGGGGATACCGGCAGCCTTCACCGGCTGTTCCTTGCCTTTGTGAAAATGCATAAAGGCAACCGTATTCAAAATGGAGTCCGAAAGCCCTGAAGAGACGGCTCTCACGCACCACCGCCTTAGCTCACAAAGTAGCACAGCAGGAAGAAGGAAGATTTCCTCTCTGCCTAGCAACCGCAAGCTGCCCTCACCTGCAGCCAATGAGAGGCCACGGCTTCAATCGCCTGCAGCCAATGAGAGGCTCCCAAGCCCTCTGCGCTCCTATTTTCCTCCAATGAACTCTTGTTCACAGCACCCCCTCCCAAATTCCCCTTTCCTCTGTAAAAGTCAGTGTCCGCCTTTGCTCTCTAGGCTTGCCCGTGATTCCCCATCCTTCGTGTGTTCCAAGTCGCAATTCCTGTGTTATTCCCAAATAAATTCATTTGCTCCTGGAGATACTCTTTGTTGTTTAGCTTCTGAAGTTGACAGCTTGTAGACGCCTCACTCCCATCTCTGCCTCTGTTCTCACGTGGTCTGCTCTGTGTGTGTGTCTGTTTCTATGTCTCTTCTTAGAAGGATCCAGTCACACTGGATTAGCCCACCCTAAGGGCCTCATTTTAACTTGATGACATCTGCAAAGACCCTGTTTCCAAATGAGGTCACCGTCATAGGGATGGAGGATTAGGCCTTCAACATGTCTCTTTAGGGGACAGCGTTCAACCCAGAATACAGAGCTTCACCGGAGTACCAAGCCACAACTAGAGGAGGAGAGACGTGACCGGGTCAGTGACGGGGCCAGCTCAGTCCGGCAGAGGAGGGCTGCCGGCAGCATGGTTCTGATCCAAAGCGGCGTGGGGGACCTGGGCCCTCTGCAGCTTGCACTCCCCAAGCTCTTGCACTTGCACGTCAATGAGCTGGAGGTTTTTGGAGATGCATCACGACATTCAAAAAATTCAAAATATAAAAATTTTGCTTTGTGTTCTTTTATTTTACAAGTGGTTTTTAAATTTATATATATTTTTTATTTCTCTAACAGTGGAATAGCTTTGACGACCATAAACAAAAAAGCACAGCTGACTTTTAGGTGACTACAGGAGTAACAGAGAACAATCTTCCATCAAACATGACTGGCTTTTGTTTGTTTGTTTGTTTTAAGATTTTTATTTATTTATTTGACAGAGATCACAAGTAGGCAGAGAGGCAGGCAGAGAGAGAAAGGGGAAAACAGGTTCCCTGCTGAGCAGAGAGTCCAATGTGGGGCTCGATCCAAGGACCCTGGGATCATGACCTGAGCCAAAGGCAGAGGCTTTAACCCACTGAGCCACCCAGGCGCCCCCAAACATGACTGTTTTGTCTAGTGTTTCTGTAAACCACTCGTGTGTGTGTGTGTGTGTGTGTGTGTGTGTGTGGGTGTGTGTTGTGTGCGTGTGCATGCACACATGCGAGAACCTGCCCACACTAGGGCTTATTTGTGAAGAGATAGAGTGTGGAGGAGTCACACAGGGCTGAGGCTTCCCTCAAGGGGTGAGCGAGTTTGAAGAGGGGCTGCAGGGATGGTTTGGACAGATGGTGGAACTGGGGTGGGGGCGCTCCCAGCCAGCATCCTGGGGGACAGTATGGGCAGACTGAAGCAGGGCAGGACAGGGTGGGACAGTGAGGTCAGAGGACAGGTTGGGGTCCAACAGTGGAAATTCTTTCTGCACCTCATTACTCCAGAACCCTCCTTGTGGGGGGGGGGTGCCTAGGTGGCTCAGTTGTTGAAGCATCTGCCTTCGGCTCAGGTCATGAGCCCAGAGTCCTGGGATCAAGCCCTGCATCAGGCTCCAGGCTCAGCAGGGAGTCTGCTTCTCCCTTTCTCTCTGCCTGCTGTTCCCCCCTACTTGTGCTCACTCTTTTCTGTCAAATAAATAAAATCTTTAACAGTAATAATAATAATAATAATAGTAATAATACCCTTCCTTGGTGTTGAGGCAGAACCTGGCCTGTGGTCACAGCATGGCAGCTGCTGTCTGGGAGGAAAGAAATTCCGAGGGCCTGGAAGGGAGACAACCCCCCGCCCGGGGTGGGAGAAATGACTCTTCACTCCCTACTGATCCTTGGAATTTCTCTAACCAGAGACAAGTCTTATACTTCACAAAGGGGACCCCTCTGTCATGAACAGGTGACGTCCTGTCTTCTCCTGAGAGCTTTGGTCTGGGGAAAGGCTGGTGCGCGCAGTGGCTGTAGGAGTCGAGAAGCAGCAACCGGGGAGAAGGGCGCACCTGGGCTCTTCCAGAAGAGGGGCTGCTGTCAGGGAAAGCTTTTAGGAAACAGATTTTCCCAACTCCCCGACAGAGGCCAGAGTGGAAGGCCGGGCTTAGGTCAGCCTTAGGGACATTCTTGGTCGACACCAGGACACGGATTTATGTCATGGGCTTACGTAACGTCATTATGTAACATCATTAAGAGCAGGCAAATTGGATTCTACTTCGGGCTCTCCAGAAGCCAGACCCTGGGCTCGCCTCCAGCCCAGCGAGGCAGTTTCTGCCTAGCTCAGAGCCCCCTTTCTCTCGCTGGGATTGCTCGGCCCAAGGTTTCCATGGAGGGCACTCAGGGGGCCCTCGGAGACCACCACGGTGCCGTGGCTTCCTCCCAGGAATGGTGTGGTTGTGGAGGGTGAGGCTGACTCTCTCTGAGTAGGCTGGGCTGTGGGGATCCTTTCTTCCAGAGCAATGGGCCTCACCGCCATAGCATCTTTGTACCGCCTGATGCACGGTCCCCCTGTGGCACCAGGTCCTCACTGGCCGTCCACACAGGTCCAGGCTTATGGTCCACCTGGACTTTCGATATCTTCTCTCTGGTCTGGTCTTCAGCTGTTCCTGCCTTGCAATTTGTCCAAGTGGCAAGTTGGTCTTCCTTACACTGGTTACTTACATAACCTGCTATATACACTTTCATTCATTTCCTTCCATGGGAGGCTTCTCCAGGTCTCAAGTTCTCTCCACCTTGACCTTCCCTCCTCCTCCTCCTCACTCTCCAAGCCTCCGTTGGCCCCACAGGGGGATGGCAGTGTAGAAGGGAGGAGGAAAGTTCTCTTTAGGCTGGGGGTGGTGTCATGGCACAGTGTCCTCTGAGGGGCAGGAGGCTGCTGCAATCCTGACTTTTCCTCTCACAGGTGCTCGCTGAGCTCCTCCAAGTCACTGGCTCCCCACGGAGACACCATCGGTCTGTGCTGTTTCCCAGAGAGGGCAGTGCACCCTCAGGACAGCCGCTTTCTGCCGGGGTGACGCACCGGACAGATGGCTCTCTCATCCCTGTCTCTCTGCATCTGTTCATTTCCTTTTCTCCACAGACCAGCTTTCCTGCCTCTTTACTCCTGTGGCATGGTGAACATGGCCTCCCACGGCTTCCACGTTCACCTGTTACCAGGGTGGTCAGTCAAGTGACCACCTCAGTTCCAAATTCCTAGAACTGGAAGGTCACGTTTACCCCTACTCCCCCACTCTGATCAGCCGTCACAGGGGACGAGATCACACGGTCTTAATCGGGGTCCTCGGTGCCTGCCACATGGTCAGCACTTACAAAGCGTGAGATATTGTGGGCTATTTGTATGTCTTCTTCATACTCTTGCCTTTCCCAGATCTTTTGTAATGACAGTTTTTAAATTGTTGGAATGAAGGTTCATGAATGGAAAGAAGGTGGTGTGGGCCTGTGTATATTTCTGATCTGTTGCTGCATGACCGATACCCCTGTGGTCAGTGGCTGGAGAAAACACACATTATCTGACGGTGTCTGTGGGTCAGAAACCAGGCACAGCCCAGCCGGGTCCTCTGCTCAGGGTCCCCAGGGTCTAATCAGGGTGTCAGCCCAGATGCTTTCTCATCTGAGGCTCAGCGGGGAGGGATCTGGTCCGGACTCCCACAGCCTGGCAGATGCGTTTCCTGTGCTGGGTGTCGGTCGGAAGCCCCCCCAGACCCGAGGTCGCCTGCAGATCTTCTGAGGGTGGCTATGTTCTTGTGGGCTTCTCAACATGGTGCTTACTTCATCACACCAGCCAAGAGAGTGTCCACTGATAAGACAGAGTCTTGTAAAACCTCATGTGACCGTGGCAGTGGCATCTGTCACCTGCGTCATATTCCAATGGTCAAAGGCCAAGTTACAGGTTCCTGCCCACATTCAGAGGAAGGGATCATACCAAGGACTAAACACCAAGAGGTGGGATCATGGGGGCACCTGCGAGTCTGTCCTCCGTGGTCAGTTTAGTGGTTCTGAGATAAATGCTGAAGTTCTAAACTCATAATTTCTTAATCTAAAATGGAGACCCTCTGGGGCTAGGGGTCTGGGTTTTACACGGGTTGGGGTCTGGGAAAAGAAGATGCAGTATGACCACGGCACCTGAGAAAGATAGAGAGAGAGAGAGTTGGTAAGTGCAGAAGGGCATGGCCCCAGTTAGTCTAGGACTGGGGAGAGGGACGGGTCCTCACTGGCCGGTTTGTTTGGTATTCTGGACATGGGTTTTTTGTCATCTGTCTAAACGCTAACTCACAGGGGGAAAGCCTCCTACATGAGTGTTCCAGAACATTCTCTTCCCCTTCCTGAGATGGCTCTATAAACAGGGGTCACCGCAGAGGTGGAGAGGCCCAAAGTGAAGGGCCATGGTAATGAGAGAATCAGGAAATAGCACTAAAGAGGAGTGGGAGGATTTGAGGAGAAAAGTGGTCCATAAACAGGTGGGATGTGGTTCACACAGGGGCCATGTGAAGGCAGGACGCACAGCCCAAAGTTCAAGTTCACATGCAGTGGAAGTACTTCGACACCATGGATGTTTCTCTCTGATGAGGCTGCATCTCTCTCTCACATAGTAGCGATGACATAAAGTCTAATTCCCACAGCAAACCTACTTTTTTTTTTTTTTAAAGCAGGTTCCACGCCCGACACAGGTCTTGAACTCACAACCCTGAGATCAAGACCTGAGCCAAGATCAACTGTCAGACACTTAACCACCTGGGGGCCTCAGACCTTTTTTAAACTGTGTATGTCATAGGCAATAGCATTTGGAGGGCTGTGAGTCAGCTAGCTCAGAGACTGGCCTCCCCTCCCCGGGAGCCCCAGAAAGCTGAGGACTCAGCTCCCGGCAAGAGGACCTGCGGGTGAGGAGGGTGGGGAGAAGGCACCCACTCCTGGGGCCTGTCCCAGAACTGCTGACGTCCATCAATAGGGAGTGTAGGCCAGCTGCGCACTGCACCAGAGCTGCCTCCCTTATCCCCAGGCGCAGTCAGGCTTGAGAACGGCAGACAAATGCTCTCTGAGATGCTGTGCAACACGGAGTCCCATCTTCCACTGCAGAGTCCTGTTAATTTGTCTAAAACAGGGCACCTGGGTGACTCAGTTGGGTGAGCCTCTGCCTTCAGCTCGGGTCATGATCTCAGGGTCCTGGGATTGAGTGACGCATTGGGCTCTCTGCTCAGCTGGGGGTCTGCTTCTCCCTCTCTCTCTCTCAAAAATAAATAAAATATTTTTTAAAATTGTCTAAAACATCCCTTTTGCAGTTGCACGGTGGGCATGAGAGTCGGGGGGCAGGGTAAGCAGGGCCGGCCTCCTCTTCGTCAGCCTGGGCTGCCAGACAGAACACCGCCGACTGGGTGCTCAGACAGGCATTTACTTCTCACAGTCTGGGAGTCCAAGATCAAGGCTTAGGCTGGCTGGGTTCCTGTGAGGCCTCTCTCCCTTCTCACAGAGGGAGCAAGTTCTCTGAGGCCTCTTTTTTTTTTTAATAAGGGCACGAATCCCGTTGGACCAGGCACATGATCATGACCTCCTGTGACCCTCATTACTTATTCCAAATCCAGTCACACTGGGCTCTAGGGCTCCCTTCAACATGTGAATTGGTAGTGGGGGGGGCAGTGGAGGGGGACATGGTTCAGACCAAACAGGCCTTTTTAGGCTTTATTTTTTATTTATTTCTTGGGGGAGGGGCAGAGAGAGAGAAGCCCCAGCAAGACTTCCCTCTGAACCCATTGCAGGGCCACATCTCATGACCCTGAGATCACGACCCAAGATGCCACCAAGAGTCAGATGCTCGACCGACTGAGCCCCTCAGGCACCCCCAACTTCTCTCTTTAAACCTGGTTCCTCACCTGCCCTACGGTGTCCTCCCTCGAAGACTACTCTGAATAAACACTAGATTCCCCGACTTGAATAGAAAGTGCTCAGAGGGGGCACCTGGGTGGCTCAGCGGGTTAAGGCTCTGCCTTCAGCTCAGGTCATGATCCCAGGGTCCTGGGATCGAGCCCCGCATCGGGCTCTCTGCTCAGCGGGGAGCCTGCATCCCCCCTCTCTCTGCCTGCCTCTCTGCCTACTTGTGATCTCTGTCAAATAAATTAAAAAAGGGGAGAAGCGCTCAATCTTACCTCTGTCATAGACTCACTTAAAATGTTGAACCTGAATCCAATAATGAGGAAACAGGCAAATCCAGGTAATGGGACATTGTGCAAGGCTAATTCTCTGACCTATTAAGAAATGTCAGCGTTGGGGTGCCGGGTGGCTCGGTCAGTTGAGTATCTGCCTTCAGCTTGGGTCAGGATCCCGGGGTCCTGGGATCAAGCTCCACTTCGGGCTCCCCATGCCTGCTTCTCCCTCTCCCTCTGCCACTCCCCCCTTGCTTAAGGTCTCTCTGTCTATCAGAGATAGACAGAGATAAAAAAAAAAATGTTAATATCATGGAAGAAAAAAGAGTAAGGAAAAATTCTGGATTCAAAGAGACAAAAGAGACATGGCAATCAAATGCAATGCATGATTCTTAGTTGAATTATGGACAAAAAAAGCCCTGTAAAATCATTTCATTCTGGGGACAATCAAAGAATTGATGCTGGAGAATTTCAATTTCAATTAAGAAATCTAAATATAGGGGCGCCTGGGTGGCTCAGTGGGTTAAGCCGCTGCCTTCGGCTCAGGTCATGATCCCAGGTCCTGGGTTCAAGCCCCACATCGGGCTTTCCGCTCGGCGGGGAGCCTGCTTCCTCCTCTCTCTCTGCCTGCCTCTCTGCCTACTTGTGATTTCTCTCTGTCAAATAAATAAATAAAATCTTTTAAAAAAATTTAAAAAAGAAATCTAAATATAGACTATGCATTGTGCAGTGATCTTTTTTTTTTTTTTTAAAGATTTAACTATTTATTTTAGAGGGAGAATGTACGTGGAGGAAGGAGAGGTAGAAGGAGAGAGAACATCTGAGCACGGAGCCTGACATGGGGCTTGATCTCACCACCCTAAGATCAGGACCTGAGCCGAAATCGGGCTGGATGCTTAACCGAGGTGCCCCTGTGCAGCGATGATTATTATATCGATACTCAGTTTCTTGCGGGGTGTCAGCAGTAGTAGGACTATGTACGACTATGTACGACACTGTCCCTCTAAAGATATATATGATGGAATATTTTGTAGTGAAATACCCCGATGTCTGAAATATACCTACGAATGATTCAGCAAAAAAGAAAAAACAATCTACGTATATACAGAAAGAGAAAGGGAGAGCTAGAGGCTGAGAGAGACAGAAAACACAGCTGTGGCTAAATACTACCATCTGGTAAATTCCGGGTGAAGGGTGTGCGGACGTCCACTGGACTAGTCTTTCACATTTTCTGCAGGGTTGAAATTAAAGGGAGAAATATCAGTTCCACTCCGTGATATACATTTGTAAAACTGATACAGCCAGCTACTGTTAATGCCAAAGAAATGACATGTTTAGAAACAGCAGACTTTCCCCGTCCAGATCCCTAAGATGCACATTCAGGGGTCCTGTTGTCTGGAGATTTGAAAACGGGGGGGGGAAAGGCACGAGCACAAAGCTGTTCACCGCAAGGCAAACATCAAACAGTTGAAAGACGTCTACATAGGTGATGGGCCTCAGTTGCCTGGAACATCGTTTGGTAAAAGAATCCTACCATGTGGGAGCCCACGGGGTCCCAGGGAAACACCAAGAATGCACCAACCCGGGGGCAGCAGAGAGCAGCAGCCCATGACAGGCCCAGTCCGTGCTCACTACCTGAGATTTGTGATTTAGGACAAACTATTGAACTCAGTACCTCCGAAGCTCAGTGCTTGAACCCATAAGATGGGGATAACAAGCTTTACTTTTTAAGACTGCTCTGAGGATTTAGGGGCACCTGGGTGGCTCAGTGGATTAAGCCTCTGCCTTCGGCTCAGGTCATGATCCCAGGGTCCTGGGATGGAGCCCCGCATCGGGCTCTCTGCTCGGCGGGGAGCCTGCTTCCTTCTCTTTCTCTCTCTCTCTGCCTGCCTCTCTGCCTACTTGTGATCTCTCTGTGTAAAATAAATAAATAAAATAAAATAAAATAAAATAAATAAAAATTTAAAAAAAAAAGATTGCTTTGAGGATTTAATACCTTGCAAACCCTTGGCACCATTCCTGGACGCAGGGAGTGCTTACTGAGTACCAGCCATCCCTGTTGTGACTTATCCCTTCGGAGGGCAGGCGTCTCAGTGGAGGCACCCACTTTGGACTTTGCTAGTAAAGTGAACTTAGTAAAAGCAAGACCATCGAGGAGGGGTACTGCTGACAGGGAGCACCAAGGCCCCTGCACGGGCTCACCTCGCCCAGGAAGCGGCCAGAAGCCAGCCCAGCTGGAAGAGAAGTCCGTGGGCGATCGCAGGGTGGCAAGTGTCCTGCTAGCGGGAGCCACTTATGGAAAGCTTGGAATGCCAGGCCACTGACTAGGACTCGGTTCCGTGCCCTCCGGGGACTCACTGGGGGAGCTGCCCCGCACCACCCCCCAGCAAGGCGGCCGCAGGAGCCGGAAACACACAGGATGGCCTCCTGTGGTCCTACAGCTCAGTGTCATCCATCAAGCCAAGTTTATTAGTTGGCTTGTTCAAATCTGTATCTTTCCTGCTTTGTTCTATCAATTTCTGAAAAAAGACATGCTAAAAATTTCCAAATGTGACTGTAAATTTGGATATTTTCCCTCCTAGTTCTTTAAATGTTGAGGCTAATAGAAGGAAGACAAAATTATTAAATACAGACAATATCCACAACACTGTTAATTAAAAAGAAGGCAGGAGGAGCACCTGGGTGGCTCCGTCAGTTAAGCATCTGGTTCGATGCTGGCTCTGGTCATGAGCTTGGAGTCGTGGGATAGAGCCCTGCATCGGGCTCTGCACTCGGGAGGGCATCTGCTCGTCGTCCCTCTGCTCCTCCCTTGCTCACTCTCTCAAAAAAAAATACATAAAATCTTAAAAAAAATAAATAAAAAGAAGGCAGAAGGAGAAAAAACCCAGAACAAGTGAGACAAACGTAAGCACAAAATAAGACTGTATATTAAAATCTAAATCTATCATAATTGCACATAAATGGAGTAAGAGCGCTAAAAAAAGAACAGAATTTGACCAGCTGGATTAAAAAATAAAATCGCACTGTGGGCTCTTTACAGAAGCCACATCTGAAACAGAAACACACAAAAAGGTGGAGTGAAGGGGTGCTTGGGTGGCTCAGTGGGTTAAGCCTCTGCCTTTGGCTCAGGTCATGATCCCAGGGTCCTGGGATGGAGCCCCACATCCCACTCTCTGCTCAGCGGGGAGCCTGCTTCCCCCTCTCTCTGCCTGCTGCTCTGCCTACTTGTGATCTATGGCAAATAAATAAATAAAATCTAAAAAAAAAAAAAAAAAGGTGAAGTCTAGCCTGCCAGTGTACCAAACTCCTCCAGGAGGGAGTGGTGACATCAGGGGACACATTGAGCAGCCAACAGCAGTCCACACACCCACCCACCCCACAGCAGCCCCCCTCCCACTAGACCCCCCGCCAGCCTGGAGGCTGTGGGGAGCCTGCTCAGACTCTGGCAGGTTAAGCCTCTTCCCACTTTCCTGCTTTAGGCATCCGGCTGGCAGGCAGCAGAAGGCAAACTCCCTGAAGCGAGCTTGGGGTGGGGGAGGTTTGTATCCAGGTGAGCCCGGGGCCATCAGCCTAATGCCCACAATGGGCACACACAGAGCTAGACCTTCTCTTCTCTCCCTGCAAGCCCGCTCCCTGGGCCCCTGGAATTCCCGAGTTCAAAAAGGCCCCTCTGTTCCTCTCACCGAAGACCACATTTCCTCGCGAAGCAGGTGAAGGAGATGCACATGGACTAAATTTCCCACCAAATTAGCAAGTCTACATTTTCCAGCTACCAACCATGAAAGGGTTTTGTGCTCATGCGGCAGTAGGCCTGTGATGCAAACACACAGAGCAGCAAGCTTCTTAACATTCATTTTATTACTTGTTTTCCACATTCTTAAAAAAAAAAAAAAAAAGACTTGAGCTTCGAGGTGGATCTGGACCACTGAGCCTGGGCTGGCCCCCAGCATCCTTGTCTGCAGCAGAGATGAAGGCTGGAAGGAGGGTTCCCTGGCAGGTGAGGGCATGTGCCCGGCTGCCAAGCACCACCAGGGGTGCAGTGCTCCTGCGAGCTCTGCCAAGGACAAGCTGTGCAACTTCAAGGTCACCTATGCCCTCTGAGCTCATCTGTTCCTTCACGCCTGCTACAGGGTCTACGTGGTGCCTGATACTTATGAAGTCCACCAAACAAAACCCTAAAATGCCCAAGGTAGGTGCTGACCCCTCTGTGACCACTGCTGAGAAGGGGAGAAGGGATAGGAGGCCAGCGGGCAGGACCAAGGGAGGGCTGAGCAGGGGCACCCAGAACCCTCGTCATCCTGACCGCACTCTCCACCCCCTCCCCCCAGCCCTGTCCGTCCCCTTCATGGGCTCTGAAACGTGCCCAGCCTCGCTCACAGAAGCCTGAAGAAAGGAACAGACTCATCTTCCTGAGGTCTCTGAGTAGAAAGTCTAGAAGTTTTCTGCTCCTTACTCTCTTATCAAGTATGGCAACCTGGGAAGAGGCGGCCTAAACATCCAATGACGTGATCTCCTGGACATGAGCTTCTGAGACAGTCCTCCTGGGACTTACTCAGTCCTGAATACATTGCAATCACCCGCTCAGTGACGGGCTGTCAGCCCAGCCCCTCTCCCCTCCCTCCCACCTCAGCAGCCAGCCGCGTGTCCCTCGGCCCTGAGCAGGCACGGCAGCCACAAGGCTACAGCCCCTTTTGGGCCCCGAGTTGGCCTGGGTCTCAGCTCAGGCACCCATGTTCCCTGATGGCAGAGCCTGCCGGGCAGCTCCTCCTAGGAAATGCGCGCACAGACAGTTCCTGAAGATTCCTCACATCAAATAAGGACGAAAGTGGGAACATAAGGTTGGGGGAAGAGATCTAACCCTGGGGACAGACACGAGGCAGGTAAGCCACAGACAGCACTCCCAGTATACCACTGAGTGCCACTTGCGAGGGGCAGGGGTGCACAGCAGGTCCTTCTGGTCTGAAGACCCCTTAGTCAAGCCCTCGTCTCCCAAGACAAAGTCAACAAAGCTAACCAGCCCCTTATACGTGTTATGGTTTGAAATGTGTTCCCCAAATTCATGTTGAAGTCTTAACTTCAGTACCTAAGAATGTGACCTTATTTGGGGACAGAGTTTTAAAGAGGTGATCGAGTCACAGTGAGGGCACTGGGGTGGGCCCAGTCCGACATGGCTGTTGTCCTACACAAAGGGGGAATCTGGACGCACGCAGACACAGAGAAGCCATGTGGACATGAAGATGACCAGTGAGAAGCCAGGAGGGAGCCCTGAGGCACAGTCTCTCTCACTGCGTCAGTAGAACAGGCCTGGCCACCCCCCTGACCCTGGCCTCTGGCCTCCAGGCTGAGAGAGTGAGTGTCTGCTGTTCACACTGACTGGGCTGTGGTCTGTGGTCGCGGTATGATGTTCGGGGCTCTTCCAAGGACTCATCAGGAAATTCCGTTTGGCAGCTGATCTCCCCAGCCTTCTGGGAGTTGGGTGAATTCACCCGAGGGTGTGGAGAAGCAGGCAGCGGAGCCGACCGGGTACTCGTCCTGGGAAGAGAACCACGGGCAGCCCCTTCCTAGGAGCCCAGGGCCTTTATCTCCGCACCCCACTCCTCTCACACTAGACTGACTCCACACAGGCAAATCCAGCTTGGGCCATGAGGCAGAGTTCTCTCCAAATGAAACCCAGGCCCTTGATTTACCAGGACAGCAAGGGCCAAGCCCTCCTCCGGGCTGAGATCAGGGAGGGCGGATGCTAGGAAGTGGGGCAGTCGTGGTCCCTCTGTGGCTGACGCAGTGGCCAGGCAAGTGTGGTGTGCATGTGCTTGTGGGCCCACCAGACCCCGGCTGGCTAGGGCCGTCCCAGTGGGAGGGACAAGACAGGGACGCAGCATCTGAATGAACCTGAGCCAAGAAGGCCAAGGCGTAGCTGAGAAATGCGCCCCAAACAGTGGCCTCCCTGAGCAAACAGCGGCACAAAGTCAGGGGTGCTCAGGCCAGTGGCGGAACTCCCAGCACCTTCAGGGCTCAGAAGCAGGGAAGTTTCGGCCGGAGCAGGGTGAGGGCGTGGGACAGCCCCTAGGAGAAGTGGCCAGGCTCTGGACAGCTTCAGCAGGACTGAGCTGATGAAGAAGGTGGTTAGGGGTGCCCCACCTCGGGGCCCTGTGTTCCCCACCCCACAGCTGCTCCTCAAGCGCTCTCTGGACCCCCGCCATCAGGCTGTTTGGATCCTTGGGCCGGCTCCGGGCCCCTAGTGGCACCGCAGCCGCGAACAGCGGCTCTGCCTCCACTCTGCTTGCAGACGCCATCTGTGGGGGCAAGGCGGCAGTAGGCACTGTAGGGGTGGGGGGACTCTGGGGACCCCCAGAGTGTCCAAGGGAGGCATGCAGAGGCACCACGGCGCGGCAGCTGCGTGCTGAGGAGAGCGGCTGCTGGGAAGGGCTGGAACTGGGTCCAGAAGGCTCTGCCGTGGGGGCGTCTGGAGGCAGCTGGGATGCCGGGCGGAACCTTCGGCAGGAAAGGCCTGAGGTGTCACCAGCCCTGCCGCCTTCCGCCTGAGCACGCAGGATCTTTGGTTTCGGCCTGGTGGGGCCCTTCTGTCTCCAGTAGGGCAGGTGTCTGTGTGCAGGGCCATTAGCCCAGCGAGAGCCCCGGGAGGGGGCCCACGGCCAGGAAGCCTGGCACTTGGGCCCAAGGCCCCGAGGGCGCCTCCCCAGCCGATCCACCTGGGTCCTCATGGTGGCTACTTCCTGAGACAGGCCTGCCAGGGCCGCAGCAAGCCGATCCAGCTTCTCAGAGAGGGCGGCGCCCAGGCTGCGGATCTCGGGCTGCAGACAGCTTCCACAGGGGCACGGCGGTGGGGGCGCCTGCGGCAAAGCCGGCCGGACAGCAGCCGCGGCGGGGGGCTCCTGCAGGCCTCTGGGAAGTGGCTTCCCGTGGGTCCCCGCTGAAACCAAAGCAGGGACATGGCGTCAGAATTCATGGGCTGTCAGAACCTTTCTCTCCCCTGACGGGGGCCCTTCAGCATCCTCCCCAGCCACTCAGGCCTGGCTTTAGATGGGACGGAAGTGGCTCAGGCTTGAGGACATGGATGCCAGTGCCTCGGGCATCAAAGGCAACACCCCTCCCAGCTGCTCCCCACATTCATGGACAGGATGAACCCCGGACTGGGTCTCGAGCTTTCCCGGAACAGCGAGTGGCCTTCCCACCGTCTAGGAAAAGGACTGCCTTTCAGGGCGAAGGGCATCCCAGACCACCTAACCCTGCCCTACCACGTCAGAGAGCAGGGTCTGGAGAAAGCTCAGAGGACAGCAAGAGGCCAAGACCATGGACAGTATCTGGGAAAGGGGCCCAGGAGGGCCAGAGCAGCCCGGGGCAGGGTGGCTTCCCATGGGGTGACCAGAGGCAGCATCAGTGCCCAGCGCTGCGCTCACCAGCACAGCACATCCGTCCTGACCTCTACCCGCCCTATTCTGAGGTCAGACGCAAAGGATTTTAGACCTTAAATTATTTTTACAAAAATCACCTAATCCTTTCCCCTAAGGCCCTTTGGAACGGGTCTCCACCCCAGGCAAACCTCACAGGAAAGTGCACTTACCACCCTGGACCGGTGGGGCCCACCTGCCTTCCCTCACTTCTCTGCACCCCAGCCCAGCTCTGTCCCCTCTTCAGCACCTGGGCTCCAGCCAGAAGGAAGGGGAGAAGGCCCTCACTTGTGGAGAACCCATGGACAACCTAACCCTGACCCTGCAGGCTGGAATGCTGCCTGGCTGGCTGGCTTCTTCAGGAAGGATCCCACGCAAAGGGCTAAGGGCTAGGATGACGGCGGTGCGGCAGGCACACTTCTCCCCGAAGGGAGAGGCAACGGGGCCAGCGACCTGGGGCTGGCTCGGCACCCTCGGTAAAATGGTTGCGCCTCCAGAGTCGCAGAAGTGGGGAGCTGGCGTTGGAGCCCCCCCACCCCAGCTACTGGGGCGAGGATCCCGGCACAGGTCCCCCGGTGAGCCAGGAGACCAAGCCCCACGCGCGCCCTCCACATGCCCCAGCCAGGTACAGGAAAGGGCTTCCCCGGGGCCAGGTGTGACGCTGACCCCATCTCTCCAGAAGCCCTCGGCCAGGTCATTCAGCACTACAGGGCCCGTTTCCTCATCTCCCTGGAAAGTCTCGTCAAACCCCAGACTCTGATTCTGGGTATGATCTACGCCAGTAGGCTTGTCTCTAGAAAGTACTTTCAGGAAAAAGCCAGCTATTTCTGTGAGGAAACAGTGAACGAAATAACCACCAGGGCCTCGAGGTGAGAGCCCTCGTGCCTCTGACCTGAACGAGCTGGGAGGCCGCTGGGCACAAGCTGCCCCCCGCTTCTGGACCGCCTGCCTAGCGGGAAGGAGCTAAGCAGCAGGGAGGGCAGGCGGGAGACCACAGCAGACGCTGACCCCCTGCCTACCCTGTGCCCAAGGGCCCCTGACGACCTGAGGGGACGGGGAAGCCACCAGTTCACCTGCAACACTGGGTCTTCCGTTTCCAGGCCCCAGAGGCCCGGATTCTTCACCGACCCTGGGCTTCCAGGCCAGGGGCCCAGGGACTGATCCAAGAGGCTGGCAGGGCCCCGGGCCAGCCCTTTTCTCAGGCTGAGTGGCAGGGCAGGGGTTCCCAGCGGCCCCTGCGGAAAGAGCACAGACCACCTGGGGTGTGGATACCCCTTCCGAAACACGGATATTTGAACACGGCCTAAAAAATGGAACTTTCAACTTTCAAACACTGGTGAAATGGGGTGCAGGACGGCCGCGCTCGGCCTGTCGGGGAGGCCAACCCCGGCTGAACGGCTCGCCGGGGCACGTGTGATGCGCGTGGACTGGATTAGTTCTGGAATCCTCTGCAGCCAGGAAGTGACATCTCTAGCTCTCCCACGAGGTGAACGCCGGAGGGACCAGACGGAGAGGGCCGTGATCTGCAGGCCCCAACCCGGTGAGGCTCCTCTAGGCACACACTGGGGGCGCCCCATGGGTCATGGGGAGCTGGCCCGTGCCCAGCCCACTCTGCCGTATCCCACGTGAGGAACATGGTGTGGCCCAGCCCGTGCTGGGGCCAAGGACTGCGTGGAGCCACAGGCCTGCGTTGGCGGAGAACTCCCTTCCCAACTGTTCACCGCACCCCTACCTCCTCCAGCACTGCCCGGGGGGGTAGGTCGGCCCGGGGTTTCCGAGGACACGTCTCTCCAGGGCAACTGGAACCTGCCCCCTGTCTTCTCTTCTGCTTTTCCTGCGGGGAGAAACACCAGGTCAGGCCTGGACTGAGGAGCGAAGCTGCCCAGGGGAGCGGGCAGCATTTCTTGGCAGGACAACCTCTAAGTTCTCCCGCGTGGGAGAATCTCACTGTGAACAGTTCTTGTTTATCATCCAATTTGGACAATTTATATTACTACCAACACACACACACACACACACACACACACACCCCCTGACTTAAAGTTTCTGCTCGCCATGCCGTCCACTCCGAAGACCTCCATCTCGGCTAAACGTACTGTCGGAGGCCCGGCACAGCCACGAGCAAAGCCACCGGACAAGGAGCCAGGCTGGCTCGCCCAAGCCACGGATGCCCCCGTCCAGAAGGCCCAGCATCAAGAAGAGTTAGAGAACCGGCCACTCAAAACCCCACTTCTCTCTCTGCGTGCCCTAACTCCCACTTGGATGCTTTAAATTCCCCAGTAAAGGGTGAACCCGCCAAACCCAGACACTCCACCCTGGGGCCCAAGAAAGGCAGAGTCCTGGGCGTGTGCATGGCTCTTGCTGTGCCTCCTGACCTGGCACCAAGTGCCCCGCAGGGGCTGGGTGTAATAAATCTGGTTCCTCCAAGTCCCCTGACAGCTTTTGCCAACACACGTCCTATGATAGTAAGAACCACAGGACTAGCCCCAGTGGGGTAAATGTCCACAGGGCTCCCCACAAGTCACATGGGCTGGGAGAGCGCCTCGGGCTTCCCTCGCTGAGAGCGTCCCCTCGGACGGGGACACGCGTGGACAGACGGTATCAGCGCATATGGCGTGCACATGTTATAGCGACAATGTATTCGTGTTAGGTTCGTTGCCGGCTTCCTCACTCAACACAACTTGCTCAACCATCGTGGGGCCCTACGCCCCGCCCCACCCTCTCTGTCAAATGAGGCTCAGCTTGCAGGAACTCAAGCATGACAAAAGCAGAGAGTTCCAGCAAGAGTCAGGCCAGGAGAGAATCCAGGCCCCCTCCCAAGAGCCCCTGGGCTCACCCGTACGGAGCCGGAAGGGGTCCCCGGGCTCCGCTCTCCCTGGGCCTTCACCAGGGCCGCTGCCGGTGGGGGTGCCGCCTGGGCCCAGGGACAGGGGGCCAGGAGCCTTGCCGCCGGGCGGTCCCTCTCTGGCAACACAGGGGTGGGACGGCTCACCCTGTGGGAGCAGCTGCCAGAGCTCGTCTCCTTCTGAGCTGCTGAAGCTGGAGCTCGAGCTGGAGCCGGGGCTGGGGCTGGGACCCGCCAAGCAGTCGAAGCGCAAGGGCCTCCCAGGCAAGATCCCCTTCAGAGAGTTCTCCAGACAGCGGAGCGGGGAGGGCTTTGGGGCGGCACCTGGGCAAACAGCAACAGAAGAACATTCAGTCCATCGGCCAGATGACAGGCAGGAGGCCCCTCTAGCTCTGGGAGACCCTGTAGAGCTCCCGCTCTGGCCATGGAAGGTACGGGCGAGCGAAGGCAGTGGGCAGCTTTCCTGAAGTCCCAAGTCCCTGGCACCAGCCCCGGCGGTCTGGCTGCAGACAGGCCCCAGGTAGGAGAGCCGGGCCGCCCCCCACTTGCTTCACTCAGCACCAGCGGTCCAAGAGCGGAGACACAGGCCTGTCCACCGGAAGACCCCAGAGCCAGCGCTCCTCTGCTGGGAATATTTAGAAATACCGCATTTATCCAAATAAGCCAGACCCTGCCAGCCACTCCAGCAGGGCCGGGAAGGAGCAGCGCTGTCAGGACAAACGAGAGGTGGACATAGCAGGGGGTCCCCCGCCCACCGGGGACCGCAGGCAACAAACACAATAGGGGAAACCACCAGTCATCTCCTGGAGAAACCCCATCTGGCTTACGGGTTTCTTCAGGCACACGTTGGAGCGCGGCAGCAGCGGTGTGGGAAATGCACGCGCTCCAGCACGCAGCCCGGGCCCTGGGCAGGGACAGAAGGAGAAGAGAAGAGGGGAGGATTTTACTGGGAGGGAAGACATGCCAGGAAAACACCAGGGCGGTTGGCAGCTCACCATCTTGGAGCCACCTCCATGGTCCCAGCCGGGCAGCCCCGTGGTCTTTGAGCCCTCGCTGGTAGCAGACGGGGACACCGCTGGAGGTAAGCGCCTGGGGGCTGGCCAGCTGGAAGCTGCTGGTGGCTGCTCCCCCCTGACTCTGTCCCAGATGAACTGGCTCCCCGGGCTCGCCTCTCAGTCCTGTTTCAACGGGAAGAGGCCTGTCAGCCCCGTGGAGCACTGAGGCGAGGAAGTCACCGGACAGAGCATAGCTTCTGCCACTGCTGGCTTCTTGGGCCGCATGAGCACCAGCTGTGGGACACATGCCAGGCCTACAGATGTTCCCAGGAGCCGCCCAAATCTTCCAGAACCTCTTTATCCCCAGACCCAGCACCTGGACTCCTGGGGGCCCCACAGCTCAGCGAATGTGCTGGACACCAAGGCATGCGGGCCCGACACAGCCAGGATCGAGAGATGCTCTGTTGCCAAGGCCCGGGCTCAGGCCTGGACTCGGAGCAGCAGGAGGTGGGACTTGCAATCCGTCTCCTTGGCGGGTCCCAGTCCCGGCCCCGGCCCTAGCCCCAGCCCCGGCTCCAGCCCTGGCCCCAGCCCCGGCCCTGATGCAGCCCTGGGTACCCTGCCCGGACTCCACCCACTATGGAGAGGCTGGCAGCACTGTCCGGCTTCCTGACCTCACACAGCCTCTGCCCAGGCCATTTCCAGGGCATCTTCTCCTCTCAGGGCTGGCTGGAGCCCGGCCAGCTGTGTGGGGGGGCAGGGCCGGGGCTGGCTGTATGACAGTCACCCCCCCCTGCTCCTCGATACCCACGCCAGGGCAGCCATGCTTTACCTTCCTTGTCTGCCGTCCAGTTCTTGGGCCCCCCCCTCTGGGGCGCCCTGTCCCCTGCCGAGGACCAGGACGAGGCTGACTGTGGCCTGAGCAGAGGTATCTCTCTGAGACAGTTCTCCAGGCCCTGGAGCGGGGAGCTTCCCACTGGGCTTCCTGTGAAAAGCCCACATTTGCAACCTTGGAGGGTCAGAGCTCAGTCTCTGCGAAGCCCAGGAACCTTGCCTCCATCCCTCTGTCCAGGGCAGCTGGGGCCACGGGAGGAGGCTCAGAGCCCTGGGCCTGTCATGGCAGGCACCTAGAGCCCAGCACATGTCAGTCCTGGCTCTGGGCAGGCCTGCCCGGGCCAGCCCTGGAAGAGGCCAGCCTGTCTGAGCTATCTACACAGAACCTGGTCAGTGGGCTATGACAAGGGCGACTCATCCTTGGGAGGGAGGCCACCCTGCTGCCTTGCCCACAGACAGCCCTGAGGCTCCCTCCACCAGCCAGAGGGAAACGCTCAGGGGCCTTCATCTCCAGATACGACATAGCAGGTTGAGAAGGCCAACACTAGCATGGTCACAATTTGGGGGGAAAAAAAAAGCAAAAACACAAGTACGTCAGAATATTGTAGTTCTGGGGCATCTGGGTGGCTTAGTGGGTTAAGCCTCTGTCTTCGGCTCAGGTCATGATCTCAGGGTCCTGGGATCGAGTCCCGCATCGGGCTCTCTGCTCAGCAGGGAGCCTGCTTCCCCCCCTCCCGCCTGCCTCTCTGCCTACTTGTGATCTCTGTCTGTCAAATAAATAAATAAAATCTTTAAAAAAAAAAAAAGAATATTGTAGTTCTAGTGACAAAGCTATAGAAACAGCAGGAAGTAAATGAACCAAAAATCCAAAAAACGGAAAGGCCCTTCCTGGGTGAGCTGACATCGTGGCCACACTCTTTCCCGAAGGTGTGCGCTGCGGCGGGGCAGGCGGGGCAGGAAGGACGAGAACCAGCGCCTCTGGCCGCCGCGTGGGGCTGAACAGCGAAGCTTACTCACAGGAGCCCCAGACGCCTCCTGGGTCTCCCTGGGTTCTAGAGCCACAGAGGGAGCTGGGCTGGAAGCTTCTAAAAGGCAGTACGAACTCCCCTATGGTTTGGGTTCCTTGGAAAGCGAAGTGCACCGACAGAGGCCGCACGAGCAAGCGACGCGCGAACCCCCAGGGCGGTGCTGAGCGGCGGCCAGTGGGAACGGGCTGCGGCGAATGTCCGAGAAACTCGCAGGAAAATTCAGGAAGGTGCCACAGGGAGATGGCGAACAGAAAGCAGGTGGGAGGCCTGCGGTTAGAATTCTACCGCCAGCCGGGCCCGCGGAGAATGCCCCTGGGAGCTGAGAGACCGCGTGGTCGGCAGTGGTGACTCGGGACAGGGGACAACACCATCTCTCCTCCGAAACCTTTTATTTTATTTTTATTTTTATTTTTTTTTTGTCAGAGAGAGAGGGAGAGAGAGCGAGCACAGGCGGACAGAATGGCAGGCAGAGGGAGAAGCAGGCTCCCCAATGAGCAAGGAGCCCGATGTGGGACTCGATCCCAGGACGCTGGGATCATGACCTGAGCCGAAGGCAGCTGCTTAACCAACTGAGCCACCCAGGCGTCCCCTTTTATAGCTTTTGAAAGAAACACCGATGACCTATTAAAAACTAAACCTTAAAAAGAAAGGCTGGCTGCATTTGGGGAGGAAAGAGCCCCCACAGCAAGGGGCTGGCCTCGGTGGGCGCAGGAATCCAGGCTGCCATAGGCACAGGAGGCCACGGCGAGCCCGCGGCAGAGTCCTGGGGCAGCTCTAGGCCTTCCGCAGACAACAGATGCGGCAGGATACAGAGTGAGCAACGGGGGGACCCAGTGTCTGTGGACCAGGCAGACCAAGAGCGCTTGGATGACTCAAGTGGGGACAAAGGTCAAGAGGGGACATTATCGAGTCCTACGGGATTCCAAAGAGGTATGACACCATGGCCGCCCCTGCCCCATGGGGACGGGGGCGGGCGGGCAGCACTCGACGAGCTGCAGGTCACCACTGACACTCCTTAAAGTGCTTTTACATGAACCTTGGAATATTTTTTCGTAGGTCAGAGGTCAGTCTAATATTATAGGCATTTCTTTGTGGCTGGGATAAGGAAAAAGTTGACACTAGAGGAGACCTCTTCCTGTTTTATAAGGAGTCTTAGATGTAGTCCTGCCCCTTCAGAGCTAAGTGCCCACTGCCAGCCTGTGACAAGTCCCGTGTCCGCTCCTGCCATGATACCCCACCCCGGCTCTGCTCCAGACGCCGGGCATGGCAGCCTGCCCCAGTTGGCTCAGACATGACGGTGGGCACGGAGGCCTCTCATCCTTCCCCAGGACTGACTCCCAGCCTCAGGCTTCCCAGCTTACCTTTTCCCCGTGGACGTCCCTGGCTGCCCCCAGGGCTCTGGAAGTCCAGGTCCCCATCGGTGCTGCTGGATGAGGAGAAGCTGGGAGGGGTGCTGTGGGGACCTGACGGGAGGGCAGGGCTGCCTCTCACATAGCCCGGCAGACTCAGAGTCAGAAGAGGACCCCCAGCCACCTCTGCAGGAAACAGCACAGCTGACATCACGAGAAAGCCACTGGACAAGAGGTCCCCTGGGCCCTGGGCTAGGGGTGGGCACCCAGGACACCTACCCCAAAGGATCTCCCCCAAGGGTCTCCCCTTAGGTTAGGGGCTCAAGCACTGGTTGAAAAACCCACGTGAACCCAACTGTAGGTCTCGTGGGGCTGGAAGGTGAGTAAGAGCCCTCCGAGGGGACAGTGAGCAGGAAGAGCTGGGCTCCCACCACATTCAGGAACTGCTCAGGGGGACGCATCAGTAAGGGGGCTACAGAAGGGCCTGCAGCTCCAGAGGCCCAGTAGGAGGAACAGGGGACCTAACAATGTCCTCAGCACCCCTGAGCCCAGGGGCCCATCTACCTTCACTGTGGGATCTGCAGGGCTGTAGCTCGGGCCTCTGAGACCCGGGGTCTCCCGGCTGAGGGCTCCGGAATCCAGAGGCGGCCGGCGGCTGGGGAGGTAACGACCCACTCAGGGGAATGCCCTTCAGACAGGCCTCCAGGGCTTCCAGGGGTGAGCTCGAGGCACTGCCAGCTGGGACAGGGGAGATGGTCCTATCACCATCTCGGGCACATGCCCCCGGCCCAGCCCCAGGCTGGCTGCCCCAACCTGCCTTCTGCAGGGCCAAGGCCCACACGGGCATGGAGGCCTGCCAGGCAGGACACCCTGTGGGGGACTCTGGATCACTCCCTGTTCCCACAGGGCAAGGACAAGTCTGCGCCCCAGCCCAGGGTGGCGTGGAGAGACCCACATGTACACAGCGGCCAGCTTCCTGATGGGCAGGAAAGTTCTGTAAATGGAAGTCCCTACAATGGACAGCTCCCAGGCAAGGGCCCAGATTAGGGAGTACATGGGTGAAGAGAAGGGAGTCACCCCCTAAGAAGGCCTGCCAGGTCCTCCCCCAGCAGGCTGAACCTGCTCCCTCCCCTTTGGGCTGGCAGAACCTAGCTGGTGGGGCAGAGAACCCCATCGGAGGACTTCAGAGATGCCCCCAGGCCTCACCTTGAGCTAGGGGACCCCAGCTGGGCACTTGGACCCCTCTGGTTTCTCCATCGCCCCCCTGGCTGCTGGTGGCAGAGGGGCTGCGGGTCCACTTGCTGAGCTGACAGGATGCAGGCACAGGGGGGCTCCGGGCCCAGCCGTCCTCCATCTTCACCATGGAGAGCGCGCTGCCAGCTCCCGGACCGGGGCCAGGAGGAGGGGTCTGGAGGGGTCTGGGCCCTGTGGGAAGCCCCCATGAGGCCGATATAGGGTCAGGACGGGGCTCCCAAGGCCCCTGGCTCCAAGGCGGTCATGGCTCGAACACCAGCACACGGAGCAGCTCCCACCCCCATCTTGCCCCAGGCCCCTGTGGGGCGCCTCCAGACATTTCTACAGAGGAATGCCACATCAGCACCACAGTGTGTGCAAACACGACCCCAGCCCACACAACCATGATGAGAATGCCCAATTCAATATTATGCCCCAGGTGTCTGCTGGGCCAGAGCTCTATCTTCTGTTCTTGGCCTCCTCCTCCCTATGCTCCATTCCTCCCTTCTGGAACTTTCAGCTCTACTCCAACAGCCAAGCTGGATAGTGACCACGGATTGATGAAGCACTTCCTACATGCCTAGCTCTCTTTACAGGGATGGCCCCTGACACACGGCAACTGTGACCTACATGCAGAGGGAAGGCCCCGAGGGCCTGATGTGGGGGTCCACTTGGAGCTGGAAAAGGAAACAGATTATCGTCCTGGGGCCCTCCTGGACCAGCCAGTGGCCTTTACCTCCAGAATTCCTTGGGCAGGCCCCTGGGTCCTCCTGCAGTGGCGGGTCCCCCACTCCCAAGGGGCTGGGACGCCTGTGCTGGGCCTCTGGGATCTCCTTCAGACAGTTCAGCAGACCCTGCAGGGGACAAGCCCCGGAAGCTGCCTCTGTCTTCACTACAGGAAAGAGGAACGTATTGTCACCCTGAGCCCAGTCACGACAAATGACAAAAAGTAGACAGTCCAGAAATCTGGGAATGTGGGTCTTCTTACGGTTCATTTAGACCTGCACAGGCCACTGTTTCCTTGGTGCTTGCTTTAAAAATGCCTGTCTTGGGGGTGCCTGGGGGGCGCAGTCATCACGGGGTGGAGCCCCAGGATCTGTGCTCGGCGCAGAGGCTACTGAAGACTGTCCCTCTTCCTCTGCCCCTTCCCCACCCCCACTCTCTCTCTCTTTCTCTACCCCTTTGCCTCTTAAAATAAATAAATACATCTTAAAAAAAAAAAAAAGTCCTGTCTTCACACCTCCCTGAAGCAGACAGCAGGAAGGAGGGAAGATGAGAAGGCCAGCATCAAGGCGGGACACGACACGGGGAAGGAAGCGAGCGACAGGTCCCTTCCTGCCTGTGGTTCCCCGAGCGCTGAGCGCAGCTCCTCTCTGAGGAGGACCGAGCTTTTCACACACACACACGCCCACAAGTACCTTACTGTATCTGAGCTTCACTGTACCTGAAGGTGGAATCAGTGATCCCCTTTCACAGATGGGGAAACCAAGTCTCAAAGGAGCCTCTCACAGTCTTCACAGCTCCTGCCCCCACCACGCTGCCCGATAGCACCTCCCGCCCCCACCTAAGTGGCCACTTAGAGTCAAAGCAAAGGGACACTTGGCAGCTCCTCCTCAGAGGTCCCACAGTAAGACGAGTGAAAAACACAGGAGGATCCAGGGCCACGTCTGTTTCCGAGTTTCCTTCTACCAGCTGACCAAATGTCATTCTCCTAAGAAAGCCGCCTGCCTCTAGAAATAGGCCACTGACGATCGGGGAGCAGCCGCTCCTTTGGGAAGACATCATATTTACAGAGAAATGGCCACAGAAAGGCAACCTGAGCTTTTCTGGAGCTTCAGACCTTGGCCTGAGGAGACGTCCCCAGGGGACTCACCTTCCCAGGGCAGGCTCTCAGGTCCCAGCTCCGCTCTGGTTCGCTGAGAGGTGCCCTGGCCGGCGACGGGAGGCAGAAAGCCTTGGGACACCTCAGGGTGCTGGGACCCAGGCACGAGGATCTCCTTCAGACAGTTGATAAGGCCTTGCAAGGGGCTGTTCCCAGGGGAGACTACCACGGCACCTACAAGACCAGCCAAGGTCAGGGCCGCCCTGATGATGGCAGCGATGGGAATCTCAGAAGGTCCAAGATTCCCACTTGTGTGGACAGGGACACCTGCCATGTCAGGCTGTCAGGAGGCCGAGATCAGAGAGCCGCCCCACAGGCCTGTGTGAACCGAGCATGCCTCCGTTTCCCTTCCCTGCTCAGCTCTAGGGGAAAATCCCATTCTCAGCCTCTCACCTGTCCCCAGGGTCCCTTTCTCCTGTCTTCCGTGGCCCTTCTTCCTGCTGGGGCTACAGGTAGGAGGGCTGGGCTCCCCACCTGAGGCTTCTGGGCCGTCCTTCTCTGTAGATCTTGGTTTGTCAGCAGTTTCTGTTACAGGAGAGACAGAAAGTCTTTCTAGCCCTGGCTCCTGGCCCTGAGGAACTGCCCCAGATTGTTCCCCATAAAGGACAGGCCTCTCAGTCCCCCACACATCCCTGGGGGGGTGGCCAAGTCCTGGAAACTTGGACTTGTGGCTGAGTCAGCTCCTGCAAGCTTGTCCTCGGAGTCCGGCTTGGGGCTCCTTTCCCTGTTTCCTTCTGGTGTCACTGTAAACACCAAGACTGCTTGTGCTGAATAACCCAGAACCCCCCACATCCAGCCTCTGACTTTGGCTCAATAAATGAGTCCGGCAGCCTTGACATGGCAGGGCCCAGTCCTGTACTCACACTTCTCAAATCTGAGCGTGTGGACACCCAGAGCCAATCCGCCAGATGACACTTAAAATCACAGGCTAATTAGGGTCTGTTTTCAGGAGAGCCAATTTTAGTCCATATTCCTCTAAGACATTTTAATAAAAGACATTCCAACAAAGGCAAAATTTGCAAGAATTTCTAGAAATACAATGAGACCCCAGAGAAATTCTAGTTGCTGGCCTCTGCTCTTAGGGCTGCCTTGGTGAGAAGGTCTGAGACTCAGGTCAGGTGTGCACAAGGGTGTCTCTCACTGACAGGCCCGCGTGTTGGAAACCGCCTTCCTCTCACTGTGTGTGATCACGAGGACTCTGCAAGCAGGGCTGGGTGAGAGTGGCTCAGGGACTGAGAAGTACATTTCCTCTCTGCTCTACAGACAGGGGCCCTTGTCCTGCTCTCTGGGGAGGCAGCCCGCTTGAGCAATAAGGGAAACTGAGTCCTAGAGATAATGAGGATGGCACAGAGTCCGGTCCCCCTGCCTCCAGGGTCAGAGCCCTGCCCTTGATAGGTCGTACTCACTGAAGGGGAGGGGGCTCCCCTGGCCCCTGGCTCCAGGCGGGCTGCTGGACGACGAGCCGCTGCTAGATGTGGTGGCCATGCAGGGCCAGCCAGTGGACGTGTCTGGAAGGCAGCTGAGAAGGCCTCGGAAAGTGCAAGTCTCCACGGTCCCAGCTGCTACTGGGGAGGAGGAGAGGACACACAAAACTAGACTTAAGCCCAGCAGGGAAAATGCCCCCAACGTTGCCCATCCAGACCCTTCCTTGTCCTGTGCCATTGACAATAACCCAGATGTCAGTATCCTCTGCATGGTCATTCCCGGGCTCTGAAACATAGATTCACAGCCCCAGTCTTGTGCTGATAGGATCCCCCCATCCCCACTTTCTGTGTCATTTGCCATCCACTGAGCAGGCTCAGAGGCCAGGGCTGGTGGGGACAGACTTCTCACAGAAGTGCAGTCTGAGCTGAAAGCAGCCGGTGAGCAGAGCAGGAAGGACCAAGAGACTGAGGATATGGGCAGAGCACGGGCTGGGGGACTGAGCCCCAGTGGCCATGCAGACTGGACACGGCTTCTTCCTCTTCATCTCCAGAATAGGGACTGGCCTCACCTGCCACACAGGGCACCATGGAACAAGTAGAAGCCAGCATGAGGAAGGCCGGAAGTCACGGTCTCACGATCTACCCATGCCTTCTCTCTCGGGGACAGATGTGCTCCCAGGGCATTCGTGACCCAGATGACCCCACCTAGGGTTTGGCAGGGCACAGGCAGGCCCACGGCAACCAGCTTGAACTTGACGTTGTCCGACTTACCGTCAGGGCTCCCCTGCTCCCCGTCCAGGCTGACGGCCCCGCTCCCGCTCTCGGTCTCCGGACTGACCTCCCCGAACAGGAACTCAGGAATCTCCCTTACCAGCTGCACCAGGGCAGTGAGGTGCAGGCTGTGCGGGGGTGCTCCTCCTGCCGGAGACGCCGCAGTGAACCCCCACACCCTCGGTCAGCTCAGCACTCACGCTTCTGCGCATGACTGCCAACCAGCGTTTCGCGTTACCCTCCTACCATGTGGGTAGCAGCTGAGGACACACTGATGTCCGGGAAGTGAAAGGGATCCAGCCAGGACTGGGGGATGGGGACTCTAGGTAATGTCCCTCATTTCTCGGTACCTCTCTGAGGGGAACACCGCCAGGGCTGCCTCCCTTCCCCCTCCCACCGGCCGGGTCCTCTGCCCTTCCTGGCACCCCTACCCTCTCGGCCCCATCCAGCTAGGCCCGTGGGCCACCTCCACCATCCAAGGCCCCCAGCGGTCAGCCCCATGACAGCACCCTCGGGAGCCACGGGCTGGCTCTCCACGTCAGTGGCAGGAAGGGGGCTTGAGTAGAGGGTGCTTTCCATGGTGACACCAAGTTTCTTCCTAGCATGGCATACAACAGGCAACAGTGTGCTGGGTTCACAGCCCTGGGGGGCAAAGGGGGAAAGGTCACGAAGAGGTTTGGGTATAGAGAGTTTCAAGGGCTGAGGTCACAAGTGCTCCCTGAGGAGTAGAGCCAGGGCCTGAGCACTGCCCAGTGGAAGGAGCTAGAGTGAGTCCACCCGGGCCCAGGACACCCAGCAGCGCCTGACTCTCATCTACCAAGTTTACTCACCCAGGGGGCCTCCTCCCCTGGGAGTCTCCTGCCCCTCACCAGCGTAGCGCCTGCCTTCCATGGCTCCTCTGGGCTCCGCAGGCGACAGGAAGGCAGAGAGGGGGAGCAGCCCATCTGTCCCTGGGAAAGCAAAGAGGGAGGGACAGCCTCCTGAGAAAGGAAGCTGGCCTCCACCTACCACAATCATGCACGCACCTGTTCACACGTGTGTTCGTGTGATCACCTAGACCCCCAAAAGCATGGGGCCACCAGATGCTCAGAGCCCAGGCTGCTCAGCGTTCTGCCCATTCTGGGGTGCCCGGACTGAGTCTCACCAGAACCCTGGTGCAGACTACAGAAACAACAACGGCCTAAAAGAACCGCAAGGCCCTCGGCTCGGCCTGAAGCTCTCGGAACACCATCTCCCACAGTGCTCATTTTGTAGGCAAGACTCAGGCCTGGTGGGCTCAAGGTGACTCGGGACCTGCCTGGTCCTGGATCCTGCCTCCCTTCACTTTTCCCAGGGGCCGGAGTGGGCTCCTTACCCAGGGAGCGCAGTGTCTCGTAGTTCTCCCGCATCACGTCCCGGTAGAGGGCCCTCTGCCCCTCCCCTAGCAGCTGCCACTCCTCTTCGGAGAACCTCACGGCCAGGTCCTGGAAGGCCACGGACACCTGTGGGCACAATCTCCAGGGAGTTGGCGGTTCCCTCCCAGGGTCGCCCCCCTTGCCATGTCTCCATGGGTACACGAAGGAGTGGGGTGCAGGGAGAGTGTGGTGGGCACCTGACGTGCAGGGGCAGGTGAAGGGGTGGGGGATCTGCTCACGAGACAGGGATGGGGTTGGACTGTGTCCACAAAAACAAATGCTCAAGTCCCTACCCTCATCCCCCATGAATGTGGCCCTATTTGGAAACAGGGTCCTTATAGATGTAGTCAGGGTGAGGTCACGGAATAGGTCAGGCAGGCCCTTAACCTGGTATGACTGGTGTCCTCATAAGAAGAGGAGAGACAGGGGCGCCTGGGTGGCTCAGTGGGTTAAGCCATTGCCTTTGGCTCGGGTCATGATCTCGGGGTCCTGGGGTTGAGCCCTGCATCGAACCCCACGTCGGGCTCTCTGCTCAGCGGGGAGCCTGCTTCCCCCTCTCTGCCTGCCTCTCTGCCTACTTGTGATCTCTCTGTCAGATAAATAAATAAAATCTTAAAAAAAAAAAAGAAAAGAAAAGAAAAGGAGAGACAGTCACACAGGGAGAAGAAGGCCCGGTGACAATGGAGGCAGAGAATGAAATGACACAGCCACAAGCCAAAGAACACGAGGGACCAGCAGAGGCTGGAGGAGAGGAGGACCGGCCCCTGGAGCTTTCAGAGGGAGCACAGCCCCCCCACTGCCCTGGTTGTGGGCCCTGCGCCTCTAGCACAGTAAGAGAACCCACTCGCTGGTGAAACCTGCCAGCTGGTGGTAGTGTGTCGCGGCGCCTTTGCCGCAGTACCCCAGTCGCAGCGCCCCACAGAAGCCTGTGCAGTCTGTGCCCCCCAGTCTGGGCCCAAGAAAAGGCCGCCTCCAGGCTGGGAAGCCCAGCCCGCCCTGAATTCACCATGGGAGAGAGCCACTAGAGTTAATAAGCAAACTTCACCTCGAATGAGCAAGGACCTGAGGTTCGGTCACGACGGCATTAAAACAAGATCACAGATGAAACGGACAGTAAGTAGGACGAAGAACAAAACCAACATCCCAACAGTCAGGAACCAAGCAAGCGAGATGAAGCGAGATGAAGCGAGGAAGACAGTGAGCAGAGCGCCCCAAACGGCCTGGCCCGTCTAGAGGAGGCAGACCCTTCGGCACCAGGGCAGAGGACCGTGGGACGGGGAATGGAGAACAGCAGCTGACGCCCCTGTCCTCACTGGAAGCCCTTGATCTTCAGACCCCAAATCCCACGGTCACGGTGCTTCTGTAGACCTCTGGCCCAGCTGCTCTGCCTGACTCCAGGCCCGTGCTGCGCCGAGCCTGCCCTCACTGCCCCGGTCTCACTTGACCTTCAGGGCCCTGGCCAGCCACAGTGATCCCCATGGCCATGACCCACGGCATTTACCCCCAAGCCTGTGCAGCACATGGGAGCCTTTCCAGGCCACCATCCAGGCCTCCTTGCCCCCGTCCCCACTCCCCCATCCCAGCCCCCTCCTGGACCTCTCTACTCTGCACCCCAGTGGGCGTGCAGTCGGGCACGGTGTGGCCTACTCTGCAGGGCTCAGAAGAGACCTGGAATCATCCTTGGACAGCATCCCCTGCTTTGTAAGATACAAAAAATGTTCTGTCCTAACTTCTTTAAAAATCATCACTAAGTGGGCTTTAAAATGGCCATCAGACCCTACAAGATTACTAGCATCTGAAAGGCACGTATTTAAAATTACAGCAAAAATTAACTTCGTGCAAATTAAGCAAACAGAATGTAAACTAAGGGAAGCATCCTTCTGGTGTAAGAAAAATGACTGAATAAAATGAAAACACTCCTAATAAAGCAAAGACGTTAATCCACTACCTTGTTTCATCAAGTCAGTGATTTTAAAAACCATCACTGCTACTGACTCTTGGCACTGTCACCTATGGCACCTGCCCCCTCCTCTGCCAGTCACCCTCTGACAGCTGGCACCACATGGTATCACACCCCCCTCCCCCAACTCTGCTGCTGAACCAGTGGAGACACGCACCTGGCTGGAGGCAGCCTCTCCACAGCCTCCCTGCCTCTGGTCCAGAGGTTCTCACGCTCTCTCGGACAGCCAGCAGACCCTCCACACAACACCTCCACCCCACCTCCACCCCTCTGGCACAAGGACAGTTGCTCCCTTTCAGGAACATGCTCAGACACCCTCAGAAACATCTCTCAAAGAGCCATCCCCATTTCTTACTGGATTCTGGACACATACGACATAGCTAACAGGAGGGTCTACCCACTGACCGTCTCCCTGGGCCCTCTCCATGGAACACAGGCCATGTGGACGGCAGCCAGCCTGGGCATTTCCCACCTGATGGCGACAGCGGGCCAGGTGTCCCCAACACCTGGTACCAGGTACGTGAGATGATCAGCCTACCTCGGCCCCGTCTGCCTCTCCCCATCCCCTCTCCCCTGAACACTCTGCTGGATGCTAAGTGAGCCGTGTCCCCCGCAGGATCTACTCTAAAGAAACCCAGACGTCAGAAGTGGGATCCTTCGTTTTGGGGCATTTCAGAGCTCTCAACAATTAACAAAATGGATCTCTGCAGGCAGCTGGCCACACACTGTCACCCTCAGTGTGGGGTGAGGGTTCCACAGCGCCAAGTGGGGAAGCAGCAAGCTGAGCTGATAGACCACCGCAGCGCCGAGTCTAGGACTGGGACCTCTGGAGCTGAGAGCGAGTGCTTTTTTTGCTGGGCTTAATTGTGACTATAATAACCAGTGATCTTGGTAAACCTTAAGAAAACATGCAGCAAACATCTCATTTTTCAAAACTATTATTCCCCAGAGAAGTCTGTAGTGCTAGAACCTGAACAAAGAAACGTTCTTGTAGATGCTGCTGAACAGCACATCCAAATGGCATTGCTCTGGCTGGGACAGGGAATGTGGGAGAAGGACCCAGTGGAGCCGTGGACAGTTCTGCGGGGGGGTGGGTAGGGGTGCTGGTTTATCCTGAGATGTGTCAGCGGGCAAACTCTCTGTTCAACAAACGGAGTGAAAAGTACTGTCTTCAGCTTCCCCCATCAGAAGCTTTTTACAACATAATGACTGAAAACCAAAAGCACTTTTAGGATCAAACGATTTCTTTCAGGTTCCTTTTAATTAGGGTGGATTTTCCTGCCTCATCCTTGATTTACTAAATCAGGAGTAAGTCCAGAAATCTACAGTTTTCAAGCCACCCATGATTCTGACACATTCTCAGCTTAGAGCCATGGGGCAGGGGAGCACTGCAGCCCAGTCCCAGGCTGGAGTCCTGCCTAGCCCTGCCGGAAATGGAAAGCACGCTAGGGAGTGGACCCCCGAACACAGGTTCGGCCCTCCTTCTTCCCAGGAGCCAGCTCGCAAACGTCCTGCATTTGTGAACCAGAAATCAGATGACTGCCTAGACCTTTAAGGAGCAGGGATCATTAAATGCCGATTTCCGCCCAAAACGAGAGGTCTCTTCAGTTTCTCTTTAAATGCCTTCAGTAATGGCGGGCTCATCACATTCCCAGCAGCTGGTCCTATCAGGGGCCCAATCTGGCATTTAAGAAGTCCTGGACACAGGGCCACCTGGGTCCAGGACATCTTAAATGATCAGTCAGTGAAGCGTCTGCCTTTGGCTCAGGTCATGATCCTCAGGGTCCTAGGATGGAGCCCTGTGACTTCCATGTCATAGGGACGGTGGAAATCCTTGCTCAGCGAGGAGTCTGCCTCTCCCTCTGCCCCTCCCCCCTGCATTCTCTCTCTCTCTCTTTCTCCACATGGGACTTAGGGCTGGACCTCAGGAACCAGGCTGCCAGAATTCCAATCCCTGCTTCACTTCATACCATCTATGGGACCATGCCAAACTACTTAACCCACGTGGGCCTCGGTGAACTCATTTAGAAAATCAGGATCATAAAGGCCTACAGCACCAGGATGTTGTGAAGAGTAAATGAATTAACGTAGGAAGCAAGTGCTGGGAGGCCAGAAGCGCTCTGATTGGTGTTAGAGCAGCCGAGTCTGTCTGCCTGACGGCCCCGTGCGGGTCAGAGCCTCCCACAGCCCCACAGACTGGGCTCTTCCTCACACACCACTCCTGACTCTGAGGGCCTCTATCTCCTGCCTCAACAGACCCAACTCTTTCAGACACCAGAAGAGACGGCTTCCAGTCTTTCACCATCTCAGCCTCAAGACACATTCTTCAAGACAAAGTTCGCATAAGATGGAAAGGAGACCTGTGGCAGGAGGAGGACTTCCATCAATGGCTTCTCTCTGCCCAGAAAAAGCGGAGGAAAAGTGAGGCATGCGTGTGTGAGGGAGTGGGCACGCGTGAGTGTGCAAACAAGTAAGGCACCAGTGCTTGCCCTGGGGGAGGGACACACACTGTTGGCCTGCAGTCTGGACAGACCGTCCCCTCAGGCCCTTCTTCACCTCCTCCATGGCTCCCAGGCCTCGCTCCCTCAACCAACGGCAGAAAAGCTTTCTGGATTGCCCCAGGACTGCTGTACCTGCGAGGCCTCCTAGCCCTCTAGGGCCGTGCTCTTCCTCGTAACACACTCCCTCTACCCTGTTACTAGCCCAGCATGAAAACCACATCTTCCGTGCGCACAGGACCCGTCCATATTCCACAGTTCTTCCCAGCCTGGGCCCAGTCTCCCTGCATGCCTCAGGCTTCGGTTCCATTCGGATCCTGCACCCCGTGGCTCCCCACTTATTGGGCTGTGCTCGCACATCCCTGGGCTTCTGGGGAGTCACAACAGACAGAGAGACAGGCGTTCCTGGTAACTATCCATCTGTTATCTACGGCCCCCCCAAGCTACTCCAAGCCGCCTTCTCCGTGAAGCTACACTGTGTGCAGAAGCCTCCTTCTTGGAACATCAGACCTGAAAGACCGCTGATCCAAATCCCTCATTTTGTAGAAGAGGAAACTGCAGCCTGAGGAGAGCCCAGCACAGGACCAGCGGACACACCTGAGCAAGGGTGTCCCTGTGCTGCTTCACTGCACAGCCAGGGCGGCAAGGAAGGCGGCCCCCGTTTCCACAATATCCACTTGTCCTGGCTTCTCCCAAGAGCTTATAGGCCATGAATGACTGGAGGTTCTGATTCTGGGAGGCTAGATCCGGCCACAGAACAGCCCAGCCGCTATCCCAATACCCACCCACCTCCAAACCTTGGAGACTACAACTGGCTGAGGTTGGCTCAAGTTCATGGCCACCAAAATTACAGAACTGGCTCCAGGGAGGAACGGCAGGAATTCTCCACTGGTATCACCATATTTTTCCTGGCATCTTCCCAGCCCCGCACACACTTGCCAGGACTGCCCAGACTACGACAGATGGGGCTCTTCCTCCAGCTCTAGAACCTACACACCCTATCAGATGGGTAACACCTGGGACCTTGTTTCATGCCCCCTCCCCAAAGGGTCCAGGATCCTACCAAGAATAAAAGCATCAGATTTACTCATTCCCCTGAGGCCTTCATCCCCATGACTCCCAGGTTAACTAATAATTAAAAGGAACCAGGACGAGGGAGGTCGATGCGTAACCCAAAGGAACGAGTTCCCGAAGGTGAGGACAGGCTCCACGTACAGGGGACGGGGGGGGGGGGGGGGGGGGGACACGAGGGATGGGGAGGAGACCGGGGGTCGTCGGAGAACCTCGACTTCTCCGCACGAAATCCTGAGCACCAGGCCCGCCGGGGCGAGCACAGCCCGATACCAAAGTTGTTGGACCCCCGGGTCTTTGCCCCCCTACCACGAGACCGCCCCACCCCACGCCTAGCTGACCCGCCGAGGTCCGTCTGTCCTCCCGGTTCGCCTCACCTGGCGCGCCATTCCGGGACTCAGCCTCAGCTCTCAGCTTCCGGCGCGGCCCGCGGCGGCCGCAGACTGTGCTGCGACCCTCGGCGACAGCGGCGACCGAGATCGGCGCGGGAGAGAGCGGGGCTGGGGTTGCGGGCAGTGGGGGAAAGGCGAGGTTGAGCACACCGCCGCCTTCCCGCGCCCCCCTCTGCGAGAAGGGTGGTCCGGCTTCCGCCCGGAGACCCCCGACCTCGGCGGCCGGCTGGGCGCAGGCGCGAACTACATGTCCCAGTGGGCGCCGCGGCGCGGGCCGGGGGCGGAGCCAGGGCCGCCTCCTCGAAGCCCCCTCCCCACCTGCTTCGCTCAGGACCCCGGGAAGCTTCCGGGAGGGACTCCGCGCCGGGTCTCGCCTGGTGGGCAGCTCGCGGATGTGTTCCGCCGAGGTACGCATCCATCCGTCATCATCCATCCATCATCCCGCATTTACTGAGCGCATCCTCTGTGCCAGGTGGAGATGCTCGGATGAAACCCGCCTCTCCCAGAGGTCACGTCCCGTATACCGACCATTTCCGAGGCCGCGGGGAGGTGTGGGGGGGCGCGGCGAACGGCCGCCGAGATGGGGAGGGGGCTGCAGGCCAGACTGCGCGGGCCGCGGTCGGGTGTCGGTCCGAGTGGCTGCCAGACCCCCGCGTATCCCCAGATCTGCCAGCGCGCTCCCTCGCTCACCAGAGCGTCGATCCGGGTCATGACATCTCGTGCGACCAAGCGCTGGTCTACTGGGTCGATTTAGGTGACCCCAGAAGCTCCTGGAACATAGGAGGCCCTCAAATAAATGTGTGATGAGTGAACCAGGCGTGGCCCCCACCAACGTCCGGGTCCGGACGCGGCGGGCTGTGGGTGGGGGCGGATCCCGGCTGAGGACTAGGAGCCTCGGCCCCGGTTAGAACAGCTCAGGGGCGGTGGGCGCGTGGAGCTGAACGGGCTCTGCGAGGCGGAAGCAGGGGTCCAGCGAAGCGGAGAGGCCCGCCGCCCCGGGAGCCCGCTACCCCCGCTTCCCTCCCCGGTAGGGTCTCTGGAATGTTTGGGGAAAGAGAATTTTTCGCCCAGCAGTCCCAGTGTTGGTCCCTGAAGCAGCAGCTCTGGCCTTCCAGGCCTGTCCGCTGGCCTTGCTGGTCACCTCCCAGAACGCCGGGGTACAGTGCTGACATCCTTGGCCTGGCCTCCAGGAAGGGCGTGGGGGGAGACACTCTCAGTCACTGCCCAGCTTCATGCCCCTCCAAGCTCCCTCCTTCAGACGCAAAGAATCGCGGGCACAGGACGGCAGGGTGTCTGTGTAGCCGACTGGAGGAGGAAATATTGACACCACAGGCGATTCAGGACAGGGAAAAGGAACGCTTCAAGCCCAGCACCTGATCTCAGGATCCCTGAAGGCCATAGAGCCTTGTGGTCAGCCCCTTACCTATGCCGTGTGACCCACATTCCTGCTGCGGTAGACTTCCTCCTGCCAGCCAGCGCTTCCTGCTCCCACCGCCTCCCCACACCCACCGTTGGTCTCAGGATCCCTAAGCTTTAAAATCCCTTCATTTAGAAAAAGTAACATCTCCACCCAAGACACACCTTTATTGGAGGTATACAGAGTCTTGACCCAACCTTTGACTCAACCTCCCCCTACCTGACCAGGCTTAGACCCCATTTGTAGACTCTAGGCCAGCCATGGCTAAGATTAATTCACCAACAGCCAATTTGCTGAATGACCAGCTCTCCCAGTGATTGAGAAACCTTCCTACCCCTCTACCCTAAAGTTTTATTTGTACCTCTGACCCCATTCCTGCCCCCCCACCCCGCCTCTATATCTGCATTGCAAGATGATTGTGGAGAACTGTCTTAAATTCCATTTAAAGTGTTTATTTGGCAGTTCTGGACAGGAACAAAAGCCGGAGGGCAGATAGAACAGATTTAAAAAAAAAAAAAATTCTCAGTAATTCAGATGGGTTTGCAGCAAATCGATATCCACTGGCTTAATTTTCATCATATTTGGCTTTTGGCCGCCGGGGCATTTGGTGAGTTGACCTGATGAATTAGCCAGCTGTAGTTTTCCCAAGCAAACTGGCTAGCGTCCTCTTAAAGATAAATGGTGCTATCCACTCCTCCATGTGAAAGTGGCTGCAATTTAAAAATATTTTCTAGTTTTCATGATTTCTTTTTATATCCATGAGGTTATTTGAAAGTACTTTCTAGCTTCAAAACGTATGGGTCCTTTTTAAAGTTCTTTTTGTTGTTGAGTTTTACCTCGTGGTAAGAGAATATATGACGTTGTTTTTTGCTATGGATTTTCCGAGACTTGCTTTGTAATCAACTATGTAATAAATGAAACTTTCCCATGTTTGCTTTGAAAGAGCATATATATTCTAATGTTGGCTGGAGGGATCTAGTTAGATCTATTAAATCAATATTATTGATTGTGTTATTGTATCCTCTCCATCTTACCCCTTTTTGCCTTTTGATGTATCAGTTACTAAGAAAGATGTATTAAAATCTATTATTGTCCGTTTGTCAATTTCTCCCTGTATTTCTGACAGTTTTTGCTTTATATATTTTGACACTGTGTGTACAAATATATAGTTGTAGTCTCCTGGGAAAATTCATTTTATTATTATGAAGTAATACTCTTTGTTCTAATAATACTTCTAATCTGTAATTCATTTTATCTGATACCAATACAGCGAAACTAACTTTCCTTCGGTTAGTATTCATTTGGTATATCTTTTCCCATCCTTCCACTTTCAAACTTTCTGAATATTTATGTTTCAGGAGTGTGATTTTATAAGAGCCTACAACTAGAGTTTGTTGTTGAATCTCTATCTCAATTAGCAAATAGTCCATTTGCATTTATTGTGATTAGCAATATATTTTTATTCATTTCTACCATCTATTTTGTGCTTTCTATTGATTTTGATTTTTTTCTATGCCTTTCTTTCTATTCTTCTATGGATCAATTACTTTTTCTTTATTCACCTTTGAGGAATTCCCCTTGATTCCCTTCTTTCTACTAATTTGAAAATTATTATTCTTCCTTTTCTATACTTTTAGGGGTTCTCTTTAAAATTTTCCACACATATCTGATTTGATATAGTCTAACAATTAGTATTCCCACCCTCCTTTCACGCAAAAGAAGAACTTGAATGCATTAATTCAATCACATCATTGCCCTTATCTTCTGTATAATTGTTCTCTTTGGTTAAATCTTATTTATAAGCCCCCCTCAACTCATCTTTTTGTCTTACATAATAATCAGTGCTGTTTATATTCACCAGTATACTCACTAGTGTTTTTTTTTAAAGATTTTATTTATTTATTTGACAGACAGAGATCACAAGTAGGCAGAGAAGCAGAGAGAGAGAGGAGGAAGCAAGCTCCCCGCTGAGCAGAGAGCCCAATGCGGACCCTGGGATCCCAGGACCCTGGGATCATGATCTGAGCCGAAAGCAGGGGCTTTAACCCACTGAGCCACCCAGGCGCCCCTACTCACTAGTATTTTTGTTCACCACTTCTTCTCTTGTCTCTTTCTCCTTCCTTCTGGGTTCATTCTTCTTTCAGAATTACAAGTTTTAAAATTTTTTCAGCAAGGATATCTTAGAAGTAAAAGCTTTCAGTTATATTTCCATCACTTCTGAATGACAGTTGAACTGAGTAGAGAATTCTAACTTTACGTTACTTTCACTCAGAATACTTTATTCCATTGTCTTCTACCCATCATTTCTTCTGTTGAAAAGTCTGCTGTAATTCTAATTATGCTTCCTTTGGATATGATTTGTCTTTTCTGTTTGGCTGCTTTTAAGATCATCCCTTTGTCTGTGGTATTATGAAGGCACTGCTATGTGCCTAGGTGTGGATTTTTCTTTTTTGGAACTCATTCCTAATCTGGGGTCTTTGTACAAGTCTGGAAATTTATCAGCTATTATATCATTATGTTTTATCCTTGTAGAACTCATATTTGACATTTATCAGAACTCTATTCTATTCTGCACCTCTCTTAGGGACTCTTTTTTTGCTTTGTAATTTTTTTTAGAACTTTGTGCTTCATTCCTGGTAGTTTTTAAAGATTTATATTCTATTTCATTCACAAATACCTTTCTGTCTAATCCGCTATCCGTATTATACTATTAATGTCAATTATTGTGTTTTTCATCTTCCATGATTCTGCTTCCTCTTTGAAAAAGTCATATATTGTCATACATTTGATTTTTTATGTCTTTAATAATTCTGACCACACTTACTTCATATTACTTATGTATTTCTCCTATCTGACATTCTTTATTTTGTCTGATGGTTTTCACTTGTGGTTGTTAATTTTACTATTTTGAATTGTGAACCCATTTTAAGCCAGGTTTCATCATAGGAATTCTGTGGAGCCTGGCTTACAGATGTACCCTTCAGAGTTTGTGTCTACTTCTTCTGGGCACCCCACAAACACTGTTAGCCTAGGCATACTTTTTATGTCAACTTTTAGCTTGGGGAATTTCTGAACTGTCCAAGTAGTGTAAATTCAAAATTCTAACAGGTGTGAAGACAGGTAGACCTGTGGTTATGAATTTTCAGGGGAGATGTCCCACCCACCCAAAGAGAAAGACCTCTTATCTCCTAGTGCTAGTGTTTTACCAGCCCACCCTTTTACTGATGGTGTGGCTCTCTGGGAGTCTGACTTTACATGCGGGAGGGGCGTTTCAGGTCTAGACCTAACTCCTGGATCCACATGGCTGTTAAAACTCAACACCTCAGCCATCTCGAACCACAGGCATTCCTGGAGTCAGAACTTTAGTTCATCCCCTACCCTGCCCCCAAGATAATCCTTTGTTGTCATGAGAGCTCAGCTATACTCATGATTGGATATTTGATACCATTTGATAAAATGATATTTTATGTTTCACTTCTGGGTGTTTTGAGGTAGAAGGAGTTTTTAGATGATCTAGCCTAACATATTTCTGATAACAGAAATCCTTTTATTTTAAAATATCCCTCTCTTTTGTCAAGCTGTCCTTATCATTCATGTGACCATTTCTTCATTAGGTTGTTTTACCCACCACAGACAGTTCCTGCTCAGCTCTGCCTTTCCTGTGTCTGGCATCGAGTGGGAATCAAATACGTCTTGAGTGAATGGATGATTGCATGGTTGAATGGATGAATGTCAGCCACTGCTCTGATGTCAGAAAGCATTGTGAGGCTGGAGTAGGGGTCAAAAAGCCCATCCATGCCTCTTTGGGGAAGATGGATTAGGGACAGTGGTGTGCTAGAGCTGACTCGCCCACCCCATGTTAGGTGAGCTTATGTTTGTAGCTTGAAATTGACGACGGTGAGATTATTTGCACCACGAAACTGCGAAACACTAAAAATCAGCAATGCCCTTCCCCCAAGAGCTGGTTGTTAAATATTTAGCAGCAAAATAAATAAATACATAAAAATATTTAACAGCATACTACTGATGTGGAGCAATGAAAACGTGTAGAAAAAGTAAGCCTAAGCCTATGTAGAACAAGACCCATGGTGAGTGAAATGTGAAGTCAGAGTTGGGGGAACCTGTCACTCTGGGGCTGTGGTGCTGAGTGAAAGGGTTTTAAGTTACCCCTGACTTTTTTTTTTTTTTTTCTTTCCGGATTTGAGAAGTCTCAGTATCCTGAAGCTCAGTATTAGGGAAAGGAGCTGAATCTTTAATCTTTAATATCAGCTCCAGTGAACAAAAAGTGAGACACAGCAGGGGGCACCTGGATTTGAACCAGGGACCTCTTGATCTGCAGTCAAATGCTCTACCCCTGAGCTATACCCCCTGGTACAGTTGTGGATGTAAGTAATACCTTTAACCTGTGCAGCCACACCCAACACCCCTATAAATTTGTGACAAATGTTCATTGGCTGGGCCTCCTGGAAACTGCCAAGCCTCCCTCACTACCATTTTTTCTCTCTGATGCAGAGCAAACAACAGGTTCGCCTCCCTGATTTTTCCGGAAGAGAACTGACACCAGCATTTAAAACTGGAAGGGCCTTCAGAGTCACTAATCTGTGCCATTCACAGTGGGCATCTGCAGACATTCGAGATTACTAGTCTTACACCACACAAAGCCTTACTGGTGGGATCAGAGCCTGAATCCACTCTTCCTGACTTTGGGTTTAGAACCCTGTTACTGAACCAATGACTCTTTTATCTTCCTCTTGTCCCTATCTTCCATCAGTTAAAATATATGTATGTTGGCGGCCAGGGGGGTGGGAGTGGGGGGAGTTCTGACTAATACATAGAGCTGCCTGTTAGATCTATTTAATTTTATTTATGTATGTATTTTCATTTAAATATACAACTTTTTTAAAATAATGTTTTCCTGATTATAATAAAGCAATAAAAACAGTATAGACCCACAGGACAAAATGGATGTGTCTGGTAACTAGTTTCGCGTAGAAGAGAAAAAAAAAATCAGTCCAGCTGAAATATAGTCTGTAGAGGAGTTTGTAGGGGAGGTTGATGGCCAGAGGGAGGCGGCTCTGCAGGCTCACTGGGAATGAACGGCGGTTAGTGTCCTGGAGGATACCCGGCTATTGCAACACAGTGAAAAGATGCTAGCTAGAAGCACAGAGTGGGTTGGGGGGTATAGCTCAGGGGTAGAGCATTTGACTGCAGATCAAGAGGTCCCCGGTTCAAATCCGGGTGCCCCCTGTTGGTTTTCTTTCCCGGTCGTCACGGGCCACCCAAGTAGTTTCACCCCACCTGTTATTAGGTGGATTTTAAAATTGGGCTTATTTCCTCTGGATGGCTGAGCTTCCAGAAAGTGGGGCAGGAGGCTGGGGGCACACGGATGCTGCGAGACCTCATGGGCTCAGCCGCAGGGGGGCGCTGCTCGTGCGCATGTCCCCTGGACCTCAGCCCTGGGGGACCTGGATGCAGGAGCCCCAACGCGCACCTCCACACTTCCTCCTACCCGCTCCACCCCGGGCGCATCTGGGGGAGGACTACGTGGGCGATTCTAAATGGCTCTTGGCCTAACTAACTGTGCTTGGTTCTCAAAGCAGGTGCCCTGGGCAGGGGCCCGAGAAGCTGCCAGGTGCAGAAGGAGGCTTGGTAGGAAAGGGGTCCGGTCCTGGTGCAGCAGACCCCACGGGTCTCAGGCAAGCCCACAGAAGGCGTTGGCGACTTGCTGTGTTAGAGTTCCGACAGGGCAGCTGGGGGAAAGGCACCCAGACTCCTAGGTGGGTCCTTTGAACACCAATCACGTGGTCTCTGATCCCTAATCCAGGGAGCCCCCACCTGCTGTTGTTAAAAAAAAATATGTATGTTGTGGACTTTATTTCCTAGAGCAGTTGAAGGTTGACAGGAAAACTGAGCAGAAAGTACTGAGAATTCTCTTATACCCCCTCCCCTCACTTTCCCCCCATCCCCGTTTCACTGTGGTTAAGATCTTGCACTCATGTGCTACATTTGTAAATACTGGTGAGCGACTATCAATGGACATATTATTATTAACTGACACCTAGAGTTTACATTAAGGTTCCTGTGGTTTTATGGGTTTTGACGAATGCATAGTGTCACATATCCACAATTAACTAGCATCATAGGGATAGTCTCAGAGTTGTGAAAATCCAGCCTGCTACACCTAGTCATTCCTCTCCCCTCCCTGCCAATCCCTGATGACCAGGATTTACTGTGCCTGTTTTGCCTTTTCCGGAATGTCATCCATTTGGAAACATACTATATGAGGCCTTTCCAGATCAGCATCTTTCACTTAGCTATAGGCATTTAAGGTTCCTCCATGTCTTTTTGTGGCTTGATAGCTCGTTTCTTTTTATGGCTGAATAATATTCCATGGCGTGGACTTGCTGCCATATTTATTTAGACTTGTTGCCATTCCAGGTAACTGTCTCTTCCTGCAGGAAGGGAAGAGGGAAATTAAGAGTATATTATCTTGATGAGCACTGAGTAATATAGGAAAGTGTTGAATCACTGTACTGTACATCTGAAAATGATATAATGCTGGATGTTAGCTACACTGGAAAAGGAAAAGGAGAAGGAGGAAGAGGAGTGGGAAGAGGAAGAAGAGGAGGAGGAAGAAAAGGAGGAGGAAGAGAAGGAGGCCTGAGGAGGGAAATGCAACTATCTTTCTTACCCTCAACATTTGAAATTCCTTTCCATTTGGCGGGGATCCACAGGTGTGCGTGACTGGTGGAAACCAGGACCTCCCTGCACTACCAAAGGCAAAAGTACCAGACTTTGCCCTCCCACCAAGGCCAGCAATGCCCTAAGCTTAGCCACTCACACGCACGTGATTGAGACTTGGAACACGCAATGAGGGTCATACAGGCAGGAAGAGTCGGCATTTATTCCAGGGGAGCTCTGACATTGGTGGTGGGGCTAATGGCTGCAGCCCCATGCAGTGGGGGCATCACAAGCCCCCCAACTAGGATGCTGTTTGGGGCAAAGACTCAAACAGGCGTGACCCCCTGGCTACACTTTAATTCTGCCTGTTTTCTGAATGTAGATAGTTAGGTTTCCTTGGGTGGTCTGAGATTTTTGTCTTCATGCCAGTCATTTCCTAGTTTGCTTCGAGTAGCCATTATCAGTTTCTGTTTGGGAGACAGAATGCTGGCAGTGTGAAAACTGATACTAGAAGTCACGTGCAGGAAGTGAGGGGAACATGGTGTCGGTTTTCTGGTCTGGTTGAGGCTAAAAGCAGTGACCATCTGGCCGGTTATTCAGGAATTGGAACCTGGCAGTCATTGACACAGTGACCAAGGAGGGAAGTTGACTATTGTCTAGGTCACCTGGAAGGAAGTGCCCAGGGAGGGCCAAGCCCCAATATACTAAATTACCAGAGAACACCAGGAAGCACTCTACAGTAGAGCGGCTAATTCTGTTGGCACGGGAACTCAAAGACAATGAAACTCAAACATGTAAACCTTCTACTCCAGCCGGTGCTAAGTGCAGAGAGACTTATCTCTTACCCCTGAGTAACCGAAAAGGCCTCCAACCAAATGTGGGGTTTGATCCTGCAGGTTACTGAGTTACAATGTCAGTTAAAGGAGCAGTATCCTTGTCTCATGCGTGAAAGGTAGGACACTAATCAGAAAAGAGTGGGATCGTTGCACCCACTTGGCGCTTATTCAATGGACTCAGAAACAAAGGTCAACACTCCAGGCATGGAGGCTAGGAGCCAGCTCCACCAAATGGATTGTGTGTCCCGCCCCCACCGGAACCTGGCTATGCCAGGGAAGGGTGCCTAACGTTCCAATTACATCCCCTAATAAAAAGATGGTGTTTTAGAGGCCGGGCAAGCAGCCAGCAACGTGGAAGCCAGCTGGTTATGTTAGGAACCTCCTGGATGGGGCGCTGCTTTGTTCTCGCTGGAATACTTATTTTGAGTTTACATTACGTTTTTGAAGTGAAGCAGGTTACCTGTGCAACAAAGGAATGTTGTAGGTAAGCTGCACAGAAACGAGGAAATCTCCCCTTTTCTACCCTCTCTCCCACTGCATAGCCCAGTGTCCCCGGTGGTCTCCGCAAAGTGAACCTCACCAGTCTCTGATGTCAGGTAACCTCCCCTTCGGTTACTGCCCCGATGCCTTGTGGGAAGGACTGGTGAAGGTCTGCGAGCTGGGAGGGAGGGAGGGGTGAGGGTGGGGTCACAGGCAGGGGTCGATGGAGCCGAGCAGGTGGAGCTCAGAGAGGAGGGAAGGAAGGAAGGATGGGGTGCGGGGTCCCGCCGAAACCTGGTGCCTCCTGCAGTTCAGACGCGGCTCTAGAGGAAAAGCGCCTATTGGACATGAGAGAGTCTCTGGGGAACGGGAAGGCGGCCTCCCGGCCACAGGGTGGTCCCTGGTGAGGTTCTGCTGGGCCTGCTAGTTTCGTAGGCCTACCAGCGACGACTAGAACTCGCGGGGGGCTCTGGAACGCTTGGGTGCGGCGTCACAGGTGAAGTAATGTAAAGAGGAGCCAACCTCGCAGAAGGGGGTATAGCTCAGGGGTAGAGCATTTGACTGCAGATCAAGAGGTCCCCGGTTCAAATCCGGGTGCCCCCTGCTGGACCTTTGCTTTATTGCCAAACACGGAGGTACCATGATCTATTTAATGTCATGGGACGCCCTCCCTGCCGCTTTCCCCCACTTTCCCCCAGGCCCTGTCTCGGGTGGCTTTTGTCCCCTGGCATACTGAAGTGGCAGGTTGACCCATTGGCCGCGATTCTTCACCTCCCGCTTTCTGCGGCTTTCGCTGGTGACTTTTCCGTTTCACTCCCAGAGGTGAGCGCGCTCTGCACCCCATTGCTCTGGGCTCCATCGTAGGGATCAATCTGCACCAACCAGGAGACAAAACCACACAGTAACTTAAGTGGGAAGTTTAATATAAAGAATTATTGTGTTGTGAAAAGAGTAACCACACAGGTGCAAAGAAATCTCCACAAAGTTATCCGAGAGGAGAGGAACCCAAAGGACAAATTTGGAAGGGGGACCCCTCCCCAAAGCTGGGAGTAGATCCCGGGGGAAGGTGTGGTTGCAGCAACCTGACCTATTCACGGTCTCCGGGCAAGCAGCAAGCAAACCTCTTGGGCACAGGAGAGGCACCAGGAGGCGAGAGGTCTGGAGCGCGCAGCAAAGGCGCCTGGAGGGCTCGGGGACCAGACCTCTGCGGGGCAAGACGAGCGGGGCTGGAGGGCACACGCAGGTGCGTAGGCGGAGTTGGGAGGGCCCCGCGGGGGGCGGGGGGCGGGGGTGGTGGGGGTCGCCCGCCCAGCCAGGGCTGCCAGATCGCCGTGGTGGGACTTCTTTCTCTGGGTGCCTGGCTGGGTCCTCACGCACCCACACCTCTGACCAACCATGCAGCGGAGACCAAGGGGAAGGGGATGGAAAAACCAAAAACAAAAAAACACCACCAACAACAACAACACGTAGCCGAAATTAGGGAGACAATCCCCTTTTCTCCCGCAACATCCCTCCAGCGCCCTCTACTGACAGCTGTTCACATTACAGGAGAAACGCTTCTAGAAACCGGTCGGTTATCGCAGGGCGGGCATGCGGGCCTGAATTTGGACCCGAGAGTCCAAAAACTCGGTAGCTGTGTGCGTGTGACTTGTTTGGGGCAACAGGATGTTAGCGGGTGTATGCAGGCTAGGGGCTTGAGATCAGCTTGCAAGGGTAGGTTTGTCCTCAGGGGCTTCTCTTATTACCATGAGATGTGTTCCTCGTGCGAGCCGTTGCCCCTTCCGCCTGGACCCCAGCAATGAGCACACACGGCCGCATCTCCAGCCCAACTCATCTAGCAGAGCCGAGGCCGGCCGGACCCGCAGCTTGAAGCGAACCTATCCAGCCCAGCCCAGCCTAGATCAACTGATTCATATTCAATATTCTGCCCCGTGGGCATGACAGTAAATGCCCATTGTTGTGTGTCACCGGTTTGGGGCGGCTTGTTTCACGACACTATTGTGGATTCGACTGGCAAATACTAAAATTGACATACAGAAGGGGGCGCCTCCTATAAAAAGGCCTGAAGTACAGGGCATGCCTTGGCAGTCAAGCAACGGGTACGAGAGAACTGTCAGAATCAGCTGAGGAAATGGGAAACGATTACCGACAGGGCGATCAGAGGCGCACGGGAACCTGGAAGGCAGAACGTGTCCTTGAACTTGTAGTGGGTGGGATAGGATGTTTCAAGGAAAAATATTGAATATCTGAGCGATTATAGGCTGTTTTTGATAAGGTCCCACAGAGAAAGATTTGAGTTCAGAAGAGAACTTCCTGGTTTGCAGTCAGAATTTAGAGGCAATCTAGGTAGCTCGTAACTGCATGGTCAGAAAAATGAAACCATCCTCTCCAAAAGAGAGGTGAGGCCGTTATTACATCACTTTAGGAAAAAGACTAACTCCAGAGCCTTCTCGTAAAACATAGCCTCAAACCAGATCGAGCTTAATGTACTCATGGACTCAGAATATGCCCAAATACTTATCCTTGTGCTGGAGGCAGAGCAAATGTCCGAAAACAATTGCAATCGTGTAGCTTTTGGCCCAGGGAGTCAAATAAATAGAAAACCCACAGGTTGCTTGAGAGAACTGTGCTGTCAAAAGCATTACTAGCCTGGATGAAAAGAAACGAAGACTGGGAAGTAAAAGGACCTGGGCTTCCAGCATTCTATAGGGAGAAGCAAGTTGGGAAGAATGCTCAGCCACCAAAAAGGACATATTTTCCAACGATCCCTTCAAAAATTGCAGAGAAGCCTGAAGGAAAAGGAAGACTCCTCAGACTCAGGCAGAACAGTGGATGGGGAGCTGTCCTGACACGGCAGAACCAGAGCCTAATCATGCTGAATTTGGGGTGGTTTCTTAGACAATATTACTGTGAAAAGCCTGACAAATACTGACACTGGGATCCAGAAGGGGGGCTCTGGCTGGAGCAAGAGGTAAGAGAGGAACACAGCCACATTTGTCTAGCTTTTCGATTTCTGTGAACCAGTTTCTATGACCGTGTGTTTCCCATCGTGACCAGTCTTTGAATGTAAAAGGCTTTAGTGCCCTGAAGTCTACTCCTGTACCATCATTGGATTTTGGGTGTGTGAGTGATAGGTAATTCGTTTTTTTAAGCTTATAGATCTCTAAATCAAGAGAGGCTTCCCCTGGATCTAGTGCAGATCATAGGATCCTGGACTTTGACTGAATGAGGCTTCGGGGGCCTTGAGATAAAGCTGAGTATGTTAAGCGTGCAGGAGAGATTAAGTAATTATGACCAAGAGGGCAGACCACAGTGGATTAAAATGTTGGCCCCAGTTCTGAACTTATTCTGTGTGAGCCCTTTGCCACAAGACTTTTCAGATGCTCCCAGTAGAAGCGGAACAGATTTCCTTGCCCTTGATGTCGGGCTGGGTGCTGAGCCCCGCTATCACTGATGGGGTGTTAGCGCCTGGATCACAAGCTGAGGCTGGAAACCTGCTTGCGTAGCTGGGCAGGATTTGTTTGCAGTTCTGCCATTCCCGGGAGAAAAGTCTCCCTGCGAGCTGCCACTCTTCCGACTTGGATCCAGGAATAAACAGACTTGGAGCAAACCTGAGCACGATTCACATCAAGGATCCAAGCCCAGATGGACCCTCGGCTTGAAGCAGGATCTCCAGGTCAACACCAGACTAGATCCACTGATTGCCACGCATTTTGCTGACCTATGGACATGAAAATAAAGGCTTATTGTGGCACGCATCTGAGTTGGGGATGATTTGTTATGAAATATCATTGTGCACGTAGCTAATCCAGGCAAGATTCTTACACTTCCTCTCCCTTCCCCCTCCCACCTACTGAGGGAGGGGAGGGGAGGACACTGCAGTTTACCCAAGGAGTTGGGCTTGGGGCTGCAGAGTGGAAGAGCGCTGTTAGACAAGGGAGGGTCTCTGGGGAACAGAACGGCCAACTCCTGGCCAGAGGGTGGTCTCCAGCCAGTTTGTGGTGGGCTTGCCGGTTTCACGGGTGGACCAAAAGAGAATAGAATGTCCAGCGCACTATGTAATGCTTGGCTGTGGCAGTGCAGGTGAACTATGCTAAAGAGGAGCATGACTCTAGCAAGGGGGTATAGCTCAGGGGTAGAGCATTTGACTGCAGATCAAGAGGTCCCTGGTTCAAATCCAGGTGCCCCCTGTAGGTGTTTCACCTTATTGCCAAGTGCAAATAGGTAACCTCATTTAGGGTCCTGCTCATAGTAAAGTCATCTACATCAGCAACCTCCCTGGATCTGTGTCAGTTTCCCCAAGTGATTTCTGGGGCACAGCACATATCATGGTACTGTCGTTAATGATGTGTGTGTCAGAAGTTTCTTACTCCTTAAAGCTTACGTTATGATCAGGAGCTACCCAGCCTGTCTGCACCGGAATTACTTAGGAACCTTAGTAAAAATACAAGTCAGCTGTAGGAATTAGGATTTATAGGGCCGAGGAGGTGCCTGGGAGCTTCTGTTTTGGGGAGGCACATCCCTCCTGCTAAATTTGATGGTACCATCCAGGCATTCCAAGTAGCTGGAAAATTATTTTGGAATTTACAATACTATGTCATTTTTTTAAAAGATTTTATTTATTTATTTGACAGACAGATCGCAAGTAGGCTGAAAGGCAGGCAGAGAGAGAGAGGCGGAAGCAGGTTCCCCGCTGAGCAGAGAGCCAGATGCGGGGCTCAATCCCAGGACCTTGGGATCATGACTTGAGCTGAAGGCGGAGGCTTTACCCACTGAGCCACCCAGGCGCCCCAATACTATGTCATTTTAAACAACGTTCTGGTGTTAAACATCAATGATTTTTCAAGTTAGTGCCTTCCTCCCAGGACTGAGGGAATTGTAAGAGGTGGGCTTAGAGCCCAGGGAGTAGCCAGGGTGCAGAGGTAAGAGAATGTGGCCATGGTAGCATGGTGACAGAACGCACGGTCACAGTCCGGCGAGGTATGGTGACAGCCCATAACTAATAACTCGACTCCGCATTAAAGTTCAGAATTAAAACACGCTTATTAGATGAGACCAAGAAAAGTGCTTAATTGACAACCTAGAGGTCCCTGATTCCAATTCTTTTTCCCTCCCAAACTTTGAACCCTCTTTCCATCTTTTGAGGATTCCCCCATTGTGTGAGCCCTGCTGGAAGAAATGGCTCTGCTTGTGGCTACAGAATGAAAGGCTATTTTCTCCCTTTTCCCCCATAGTATTTCTGGCCAAACAGGTGCTCCTGACTCACACTGCACTCAGACTGAGTGACACAAATTCCAGGGTTGGCAGAGCTCAGGCATCGTCCAGCAGCTCCCTAATGGCTGGCTGAGAACCCAGCAGGCGGAGTCCCCTTGGATTGCCCCTGCCTCTTGAACCTTCCCTTCCGTGCTGCGGGCTTCCTGCCACCTAGACAAGGATGGTCTCATCTTTTCCCATAGGCAGAGCCAGTTCCTGTCTCTGCAACAATGTGTCTAGGCTGATACAACATTTGGAGTCGGTTGCAGGCAAAAGACCTTAAAGAAAGTGGGGTGGATGTAGGATTTCTTGCCGTGCTTGGGATAGAAGAAAGTAGAAATCCAGGGGATTCTTCTGGGCTGGAAATCCGAGAACCCAGGGGCTCTCAGTGGTCAATGAGCTGATTGATCAATCACACAGATTCAATTGACCATGGATTGGAGGCAGCTTATCCTTCCGGTGGTCATTTAATGGCTGTTTATGGCCGATGTCTTCTCTGATTGGTCAGTGTCCATGCTGTAGCAATGGCTAAATACTTTTGAGTACCAGCCCTTCTTGGAGTAAATTTCCCCCTGAAGGACATACACATAGATACACACACACACATAGATACACACACACACATACACACACACACACACACACGCGCGCACTTTGATATTTCCCATTTGAATGTATATGATGATCTAGCCTTTCTGCTTTTTATTCAATAATGAGTTGAGCTTTGTAGGAAGAGAAACAGCCCTGTTCCTTAGTCAAGGGGATATTTAGCAGACGCCTCAGCAGAAGACAGAGAACAGGAAAACCCTGAACTCTTAAAGCTCCTTTCTCTCACATGTTCAGATGTGACAACAACTATTTCCTTGGTCATTCCTATATATTTGCTGGTGCAAATGTTTCCATAAAAACTGGTGTTGAGGACATGTAGGAATTGTTTCTGGCTTCCCAACCCATCTCCCTTCCTAATAACATCCCAGTTTTCCGTGGATACAGGCTGGTAGAACGGAAGTCTACGACCTTCTATACCTTGGAGGTAGGCAGGAATTTCATGTAGATGTTCTCCTCGGGATTCCAGCCATGGACAGGAGACAAAGCGCCCAGAGTAGCTGATTCTGGGTCATGTGGATGGAATTCCACTCTGGCTTCTTGCCATGAGTCGACATGGCCAAGCCCTTCCCGAGCCATATCCTTCTGCTTCCTAGCAATTCTGTGATGTGTTTCCAATGAGCTCTTTTCTGAAATTAAAAAAGACAATTTGCTGAAAAAGACCAGCTGATAAAACTGCCTTCACCTTCTTCTTGCTTTCTAGCCATTGGAATGCGGCGTGATGACATCCTTGGACTGGCCTGGTGGATGAGGTACAGAAGCTTTGTAAGAAACATCCATCTAGTTCTACAGAGATGCAAAAACTGTTTCAAATAAGAAAACCACTGGAGCCACCAAAATGACGTCAGATATCCTGAATCTGGATGTCCCTGTGCTCTGAGATCACCACTCTGGACACAGGGTCCTTGGTTCAATATAATCAGGAAGGGAGCAGGTGGGATTGGGGGGTAGCTGGGACCCGTCTCCACCTGCCCATTTCGAATCTTGTTGGAATCAGTCTCTTTTCAGGATAAAACCATCTCTTGTTTAAGGACAGAGATGATTGGGGTTGTTGCCTTTTTTTTTTTTTTTTTAAAGCAAAACTAACTTGTGTGGAGAAAAGCAAATAGGTCATTTCAGAGATAACATGTTTATAATTTGCATATCACTTTCTTACAAAGATGAAACTATTCTTCTATGATGTGTTTAACAGTAAAAGGAATGATTACTTTTTCATGCCGATTTTAAAAAGGCTCTTTGGATACCTATCTTAGTGGCTACAGTGTAAAAGGTGATTCGTGTCCCCTGAGGAGACTGAGGAGGTGGCCGTGCAGGAAAGATTTCTAGAAGTCTCTGGAGAAGGACAGAGGAAGTTCAGAGTCAGACAGAGGTCCATCTGGATGCGGGTTAGTCAGTCAGTTCCCCCTAGTTCCCTAGAGATGAGGAGTTACCGTGTGCAATGGCTCACAGGCGACACGGGGCCCATCAGCAACGCCCAGACCGATAAGGGGGCAGGGTTCTGGGGGAAGAGCCTCTGACCGCATATCAAGTAGTCCCTGGTTCAAGTCTATGTGTCACCTGGTGGCCCTTCCTCTTGTTCTGACCACACATCTGCAATCACCCTGTCCTGGGTCTGGCCTCCGATGACCCTGAGTCTGTCCTTCCCACCTCACTGCCTTTCCACGCTTTCCACCCTCTCTTCAGGTCACACCGTCTGTCTGACACAGGGAAAGAGGCAACAAACAGAATAAGGGACAAAAGAAGAGAGATGAAGGGGATAGTTCATCTGCCCAGTTTAGCGCAAAGAGGCGTTTAATCATACACATGGATCCTAGTAGTAACTCGTCATTAAACCAAGTTTTGGAGGCATGATTTTAGTGACTGTCTTTGTTTTTGTTTTCCAGATCTATGCCATGCAGGGCACAAAGTAAATTGATCGCTCCAAAATCATCAGGAGCTTGTTAGAAACTCCCGTTGTCCCTTGTCCCCTTCCCAGAGAGTCTGGTTTAGGGCTTCCCAGGTGGGGCCCAAGAACTTTGACTTTTCTCAGCCCTTCCAACCCTAACCTCAGAGGGTCTGTTGAGCAGCGATTTCTGAGTTCTGCTCTTCTAGATGAGTCCAGAATGTTCTAGTGGCAATCTTTAATGTTTTCAAGGCCAGTGCCTACCTCCAGGGGCTGAGCGTAGGAGGAACCCTGGCTCTAAGTAGAGGTAAGAGGCAGGGGTGGGCGTAGCAGGTAGGACATGCTTCTGGGCGTGTAGGATGGAGAGTACTACCAAGAACTCATCTCAAGGTGACGGTCAGGGTGTGGCTCTGCAGGATTAGAGTGCTTATTAGACACCTATGAGCAAGTGGGGGTATAGCTCAGGGGTAGAGCATTTGACTGCAGATCAAGAGGTCCCTGGTTCAAATCCAGGTGCCCCCTGCTATACTTATTTTTACCCCCTCCAACAGCTGTTGTCTCCCTGGTATTGAAACCTCAGAGAGAAGAGATGGACCAGGACCCCTCGGTTTCACCTCCTGTGTTTCTCACAGACTCAGGTGGGCTCCACCGCCGAAGCCCACTGTGCTGTGCTGGCCGGGCCCTCTCGGTGGCTGCAGATGGGGTGTTTCGCTATTCTCTGTCCAGCACCGGAACCCCAACCCAAAATAGCGGGTCTTGGTGGAAAGCCCGGCTCTGCAACCTGCTCTACGAAACAGGTGTGCCGGTACCGCCGCCCCCGACCCACAGCCCCGACTGCTGGCTGAGGGCCCGGCTCAGCAGTTCCAGAGCGAGCTTCATTCCAGGGTCTAGACCTCTGGCTCCTCGGCAGAGCTGGTGGTTCTTCAAGCACCCCCTGGGGGCCACAGGGCTTCCTGCCCCGAATGGTGCTCTGTTGTGGCTCCGGCTGTGATGGGGGTCCCTGGGGTCCCTTGGAGCCTGACCTTCCCACCCTCCCTCCAGGGCCATGGGCTCCTGACTGGCTGCCAGTGACCATCTAGTCTGTTTCCATCAAACAGAAGCTCATTCTGGGCTTGCACCTGTGTGCGTGCCTGGTTACGGGAACTGGTGCTCTGAGTAACTGATCCTCAGAGAGAAGCAGTGTGTGGGAATGAAGGGTTAACCATCAGACCTCCTGTCCTGAAGGCAGGAAAAGATCGGTTGGTCCCACCTGGCTGGGAAGCTAGCAGACCAGGGTTAACAGACGCCAAACAGCCAAATGCCTTGTTGCCTGCTGTCAGCTGAAATGGCCGTGGAGAGGAAGACCCCGGTGGCTGATTCTAACACGCCGGGAATGACCAGCTCAGAGGTCCAGCTTCTATATCTAGCCTCAGAAGGACACATGGGGCTTCCGACGACCGTGCCGAGAAAATCTGCCTAAGGCACCCCGTGGCAGGGCCGAACTCCAGAGGCAAACTTGAATCCAGCCGGTGCTAAATTCCCTGAAACTGGGAGCCTCCTTGGTCTCTTAGGTGAGCGCTGGGGCATTTATCAGGGAAGAATAGTCCTCCTAAAACTGTAAAGGACATTTATGAAAGGATATGGGGAAATCAATCCCAGCTCCAAATGCCACCAGCCTCCAGATTTCCTCTTATATCCGGGCTGACGGAACTGCTCTCAGAGGGTCCGCTTCCCCATCCCTGCCCACCGAATGCAGAAGCTGTCCACTCACCCTGGAAACGGAAAACACCCAGTGAGGAGCTTTCTGGCCCACCAGAAGCTTTGTGCTTTGGAACCCACAGAGCCTGTGGCTCCAGGAGGGGACAGTGTGGGGTCCCTGCTGGGGAGAGGGGGTGTGGTCTGACTGTCTTAGTCAGGGGCTTCAGCCAGCAAAGTAAGAGTCCCCATGCCAGTTCAGAAGGGTTTGGGGCTTTGGTACCCCCAAACAGGCAGCCTTAAACCCCATCCCTGCCCCCTCCAGATGTGCTGAGCCCAGACATGAGGCCTTTCAAGGCAGATGGGGCTGCTCACTGGGAGGGTGGCGTCAGCCTTCCTGGCCAAATGCCTCCCCCAGGCTCAGCCCCAGGATCTGGCCTTGGGATGAGGAAGGGGAAAAGGAAGCACCATCTAGCCGGTGGTCGAACAGGGGAAGCTGGGGGAGAAGGGAGCAGGGGTCAGAACAAAGGAGCCCAGGAAGAAGTAGTGTGACAAGGGAAGGAGGGGGAGCAAGAAAGTGTGCCAGCGAGGGACAGAAGGAGGGGAGGGGTTGGGCAGGACAGGGGGACTTCAGGGCACTGATATGAGGGGTCAGTGGGAAAGGGGAAGGAGCTTATGGCCAGGAGAGGGTGAGCCAGCCAGGACATGGGACCTGCAGGAATAAACAAACTACTGGGTCCTGGGAGGTCCCTCCCTGGGGGAGGCCACAACCATGAAGTGGTGTCAACCAGGATAGAATGTGAAGGGAGCCCTGGCTCAGGGGGAAAGACCTGACTACAGGCCGGAAGGGCCACTGCGAGCTCATCTGGTTTAGTACTGGATGTTCTGTGGGCATCATCCGGGCCATCATTAGAGAAGGCCTCTCCCCTCCAGCCCAGGGCAGCCTCAGCTATGGGGAGGGGAAGCAGCTGAAGGCAGTGGGCCCCGTCACTCTTGTCCCAGGTTAGGGAAGTGGAAAGAACCCAAGACCAGTCATGTGGGATCTGGCCCCAACCGTATGATTAATCAGGTGTGTGCTTGGGCACATCTCTTAATTATGGCCTCTTTTCAAGCCTGTAACATGGGGCACCAAAGAAAATTGGTGGTTTCCAATTCTGACTTTCCACTGGGATCATCCCATGAGCTTGTTAAAAATAGAGTCCCTTGGCCCCATGCCCAAGGGGGCACGGATCCAGGCAGCCTGACCAGGAGCCTGTAAGCTGTATTTCCATGAAAGTGCATGCCACGGCTCTTACCATCTCACACCCCAGGGGTCGTGACAGGCCGTCCAGCGAGGGACCCTTGGGCCTTAGAGAAGCTCAGAGCCCTCCACTGACATAACCCTGCTTTGACACTGACGTCCTTGGCCATGGCTGGCTGGCACGGGCAGAGGGTGGTGCAGAAGGACATGGTGGACAGGAATGTCTTCCACCTGCCCCAGAGTAGGTCTTGGAGGCCGACTAGACATGAAGGGCTACATCAGTGTCTGAAGGAGTTCTGGAATTCATGACAGAGGCCAGACGTCTTCCCGTCAGTGTGAGGTGAGCTTTTAAGGACAGATGATCCTTAACTGTCCTTGTTCTTACTGATTTTTGGATGCAGCTCTAGCTCTCTTTCTCTCACTGGAGCCCATGACTCTACACCAAGGGCAGAGAGAAAAGAGCCCACTTGGGAGTAAAAGTTTGCAAAGGGGGTACCTGGATTTGAACCAGGGACCTCTTGATCTGCAGTCAAATGCTCTGCCCCTGAGCTATACCCCCTCAACTGGTGGAATGGTCTCAGTCACATTTTTACCTGTGTTGCTACATCATCGTTCAGTTTTGCCGGTTGGCATTTCCTGTCCAGCTCTGCTTCTCTCAGCTCATGTCTTCCTCGTGCGGGGATCCCAGACCTCGCGCTTCCCACCTCTCTACTATATGCAACTGTCTGAGGATGCCCCCAGTCGCCTTGTTGACCTTTACAGGTGGGCAGAGCTTTAAAACCATCCATATCACTCTCTTCAGCACTAAGGGCTGTTGAGCATGTCAGGGACACTGGGACGGTGACAAAACTGTGGCCGGGTGACAGCGCCTTCCCTGTGCTGAGGGAAGGTTCAGAGCCCATGTCCAAAGGTTACTTAACGACACAGAAGAACACCCATAAGGGGCGCCTGGTTGGCTCAGTCCATTAGGCGTCTGCCTTCAGCTCAGATCAGGGTGCTGGGGTCCTAGGATTGGGCTCCCTGCTCAGGGGGGATTCCGCCTCTCCCTCTGCCCCTCCTCCTCCACCCACCCCGGCTCGTGCTTGCTCTCTCTCAAATAAATATATAAAATCTTTTTTTTTTTTTTTAAAGAACATCTGTGATAATATGTCATGTGAAAAGGCAGGTTACAATGCAAGCTGGGGCAGCCACTCTGGAAAACAGCAGGGAGGTTCCTCAAAAAGTTGAAAATAGAACTACCCTATGACCCAGCAATTGCACCACTGGGTATTTACCCTAAAGATACAAACGTAGTGGGGCGCCTGGGTGGCTCAGTGGGTTAAAACCTCTGCCTTCGGCTCAGGTCATGATCCCAGGGTCCTGGGATCGAGCCCCACATCGGGCTCTCTGCTCAGCGGGAAGCCTGCTTCCTGCTCTCTCTCTCTGCCTGCCTCTCCGCCTACTGTGATCTCTGTCTGTCAAATAAATGAATAAAATCTTAAAAAAAAAAAAAAGATACAAACGTAGTGATCCGAAGGGCACGTGCACCCGAATGTTTATAGCAGCAATGTCTACAATAGCCAAACTATGGAAAGAACCTAGATGTCCATCAACAGATGAATGGATAAAGAAGATGTGGTATATATACACAATGGAATACTATGCAGCCATCAAAAGAAATGAAATCTTGCCATTTGCGACAACGTGGATGGAACTAGAGGGTATCATGCTTAGCGAAATAAGTCAATTGGAGAAAGACAACTATCCTATGATCTCCCTGATATGAGGAAGTGGAGATGCAATATGGGGGGTTAAGGGGGTAGGAGAAGAGTAAATGAAACAAGACGGGATCGGGAGGGAGACAAAGCATAAGTGACTCTTAATCTCACAAAACAAACTGAGGGTTGCTGTGGGGAGGGGGGTCGGGAGAGGGGGGTGGGGTTATGGACATTGGGGAGGGTATGTGCTATGGTGAGGGCTGTGAAGTGTGTAAACCTGGCGATTCACAGACCTGTACCCCTGGGGATAAAAATACATTATATGTTTATAAAAAAAAAGATAAAGATTAAAAAAAAAAAGAAAAGTCAGGTTATAAAACAGTGTCTGAGAGAAATTGTAGATGATCTCAGCATTTTTTCTGCACTTTTACTTATCCTTTAAGTTTTCCATGTTGAGCTTGTGGCCTTTGTTTAAAAAAAAAAAAAAGATACTGAGGAGAAATTATACTCTAGGAGAGTTCCACTCCTGGGAATTTATCCGTCAGAAATACTCAGGTGAGGAACACCTGGGTGGCTCAGTGGGTTAAAGCCGCTGCCTTCAGCTCAGGTCATGATCTGAGGGTCCTGGGATCGAGCCCTGCATCGGGCTCTCTGCTCTGCAGGGAGCCTGCTTCCTCCCCTCTCTCTCTGCCTGCCTCTCTGCCTACTTGTGATCTCTCTCTCCATCAAATAAATAAAATCTTTTTAAAAAATTTTTTAAAAAAAATACTCAGGTGAGTGCACAGAGATCCATATCTGTGGAGACTCGTTACAGCTTTTGCCTTTTTGTGCATTAGCAATAAACTAGAAACCACCTAACTCTCCACTGACTGGAAGTAGGTCACAAAGCAGTCACAGGATACAACAGAAACAGATAACAGAGGTACAGAGTACGATCTTGGAAAGACGCTTAAACAATATCATTAAGGGCCAAAGGTAAGTTGCCTGGCATATGTATGATGTGAACTCATTTGGACCTTTAGAAAGATACCATGTAAATATATTATTATATATTAAGGAGTGCCTGGGTGGCCCAGTCAGCTAAGCGCCTGCCATTGGTTCAGATCATGATCTCGGAGTGCTGAGATGGACCCCCTGCTCACTGGGGGGTCTGCTTGTCCCTCTCCCTCTGTCCCTGCCCCCTGCTCATGCTCTGTCTCTGTTTCTCTCTCAAATAAATAAATAAATAAAATCTTCTTTAAAAAAAGATTATACACACATACAAAGGTATTTGCATATAAACATACATTAATTTGTATATATATAAGAAATTTTTTGAGAGAGAGGTGGGGAGGGGCAGAGAGAGAGGGAGAGGGACTCTCAAGCTGACTCCGTGCTGAGCGGGGAGCCTGACGCAGGACTTAATTCCCCTCCACAGAGATCACAACCTGAGCCAGAACCAAGTCGGCCGCACAACCAATGGCGCCACCTAGGCAGCCTTAAAAATATACATTTAAATATAAATTTTTATATTTATGTATGTGTTATATATAGTGTATCTGTAAAATATATCTATATCATCTCCTGTGGGAGAAAATAAAGCAAACAACTACTGCCAACGAGGGGGGGGATTCTTTCATTTTCCAATTTACACATGTAATAATAACCCACATGCCTACACGCTCCAGCCTTGCAGGTACTGAGTGGCTAAAAATAACTGAGAGAAAGCACTACAAATATTCTTTCCTTTCCCGCCTTCCGCAGCTGCACACATCCTGATTCCTCCCTCGGAGGGAGCCCGCTGCCTGGTATGCAGCATGTTGGTGCATTTTCACCCAAGCAGGCCAGGCAGTTCCTGAGAGAGGTACTTCAGAAGGCGTTACTCATCACTGTACAGGTAGTCTGGGTGTGGCTACACAGATGAAGAATATTAATTAAGTCACCCCATAGCAGGAGGGGGTATAGCTCAGGGGTAGAGCATTTGACTGCAGATCAAGAGGTCCCCAGTTCAAATCTGGGTGCCCCCTATTTATTCCTAATTTAAATTGAAGCTGCATTTTTAAAAACTTCCTCTTCCTTATTAGACGTCAATGTGAAGTTGTTTTCCCCTGAAACCATCCAGTGGAGGAGCTTACTACCATAGTTGCTCTGTCTGCCTAGCTCCTTGCGTTCTGGGTCTCCTCCGATTCATCCCTAAGCGGGCATCATCAGTGATCTGATGTGAACAGTATCTTCCAGGGACAGTCCCTGTCTCTGCCTTTGTGTCCTCAGGGCTCCCCCTTCTCAATTCAGGCTTTCTGTGAATGGGATGGATGGGGTCTTCTCTTTCCAAGCCAAAGGGCTGGGATCTGTGACTCCCATGTTCACGTGCATGTTGAGGAACTGCTGAAGACGATCGTATGTCTTCTTCAAGCTTTACAAGTTAACTTCTGCATAAGGGACCAGTGAATTATACCATCCATCTCCGAACTAGAGAGTGTAATGACTTTCTGTGGTTTGGAAAAGGAGCAGCTGGGCATGTGGGTAGACAATCTGAGAGTTCATTCTGAGTTCTGAGATACGGCATGGAATTCACAAGTGATTTCTATGACGTCTTACACCAATCATCTTTTATGACCTTTCTCCCAACTCCCTAAAACACATTTCACCACCCTCTAGGCTTTGATCAACAGCAGAATTCTACACTTTTGATAGGCTAAAAACAGGTTCTCATGAATTATTTGACAGCAAGAAAGCTTCAATCCCTTTAGACAGGATGGCGGGAAAAGGCAGCAGAGAAGCTACTGTGGTCGGACTTTGTCTAATTCGGTCAGCTGGCCCAGAGAACTCTGTCTGACACCCCAGGTTGAAAATATTCTCTATCCTGAGTTCTGTTATCAGCATTACAGCATGAGGGCCTGAAAAAACAAAACTTCTTTTATCCTCAGGGATGTGCTTTGGAGTTTCCCTTTCACTGAAGCTGATTCTTTTTTGTTAGAGAAAGACTCGAATTTCTGACTTAGTGCTTATTTTCCCAGTTCCATAAACACTTGGAACTTTGGCAGAGAGCCGGGTGGCTTGTCCCTTTCCTGTCCCTGCCCTCCCACGACACCTTCTGATACTGAAAATGACGTCTGGTGGCAGCCTCCATCCATTTCCTCCTCCTCCCTGTGGGGCCTTCCATAATTGTGTAGGAGCTGTTTCTGTTTCTTGCCCTTCCCAAGAGCTCCCTAGTGGCCCCCACCCCCTGATTTAGCCCTTTCCCTCTTATGGGAGAGAGCCTGTGTATATGAGGCCATGTATATGATTTTCATCACTAAGCTGGGGCTGGTCCCTTCCTCAGTTGTCTTGCTCCGACTGTGAATATGAAAACCTTTCTCTACCTTTGGAAATGTCATTCTTTGACTTTGTTGTGAGTCTCTGCTGGCCTAGGAGGCGAGGTTTCTCCTCATTATTTTCAGACTCCTACACAGTCTGTATGCCTGTTGGGAGCGCCCTCCCTATACCCTTGGCACTGGATACTTGGGTCATAGAGGCCTCTGGGGAGGCTGACAGATCAAGGTGGAGAAGGCAAGTGTGGAAGAGGGCAGTGTGTGGCTGAGGGGCTGGGCTGTACTGGGGTCCCCAGAGGACAGTGAGCTAGCCCTTTGCTCTCAGAACTACCAAGGACATTATGCATCCTAGCTGAGTGGACAGTGGACTCTTGCTATGTGAAACCACAGCGACAGTGCTTGAGGGGAGGGGGCAGAAATGACAAATTCCTGCAACCACCACAGGGCAGAAGTGGAGGGGAAAGATAGGCCAGGAGGGTCTTGGGGTTTGGGGCCAACAGGAGTCTAGGCTTCCCTAGAGGGAGATACAAAATAACCATCTTTATTTCTTGTAATGATTTTTGCCTCAAAAACTATTTGTCTGGTATTAATATAGCTACCTGATATATATTTATCATAATTACATCTCTTTCTGTCCTTTTATTTTTAATATATTTATATCCTTATGTTTTCTACCTATCTTGCGTGAACATCCTATAGTTGTTCTTTTTTTATTATCCAGTTACATTCTTTGTCTTTTTACTGTGGTATTTTATACATTTGCATTTAATGTTAGTACTGATAACAGTTTGGTTTAAATTGTCTATCTTCTTTGTCCTTCCAGTTCTAGGTTCTTTTGCTCTCTTTTCCTGTCTCCTTTTGGCAACTATAGGAAGAGACCCCGGGAGTTGAGAGATGAGATCCCTGCACCGTGGAATGGAACTGGTAAAAATCCACAGGAGTCCATGGAGCTAACAGATTTCTCTTGATGATAGGATCACACAAAAGATGGTGAGTATGGGGCTGACAGACCCTGGAACCAGAGTGTATGCAAGGGAACCAGCAACTTTGTCTGCTATTGAGAGTGACCTAGGCTCCTGGGATTGGCTTTTGCCTAGAATAAAAAACAAGGAGCTAGAGAATAAAATCATTAGCACTTTTCCTGTGCTGACCTGGGTGGAGACAAGTGTCTCTAGGGGACAGCAATTTTCTCACTGTCCACAAAAGGTGGACTCATGGAGATGCAGAACCCGATCATAGCTCCAATTAAGCTACACGCCTCCCCATAGCAGACATCTGACTCCTTTGTTTCAATTACAGTCTCATTAGGGACATGCTTCCCTCCCCCTCTTCTACCCCTCACTCCAGCACAAGACGCTACCCCTGCTTAACAGACAGGACAGAAGCAGCAAGATGGCAGATCCTTGGTTTCCTGCCATAGGACAGGGACACTGATGATGCCCACTTAGGGATGAATCGGAGGAGACCCAGAATGCAAGGAGCTAGGCAGACAGAGCAACTATGGTAGTAAGCTCCTCCACTGGATGGTTTCAGGGGAAAACAACTTCACATTGACGTCTAATAAGGAAGAGGAAGTTTTTAAAAATGCAGCTTCAATTTAAATTAGGAATAAATAGGGGGCACCCAGATTTGAACTGGGGACCTCTTGATCTGCAGTCAAATGCTCTACCCCTGAGCTATACCCCCTCCTGCTATGGGGTGACTTAATTAATATTCTTCATCTGTGTAGCCACACCCAGACTACCTGTACAGTGATGAGTAACGCCTTCTGAAGTACCTCTCTCAGGAACTGCCTGGCCTGCTTGGGTGAAAATGCACCAACATGCTGCATACCAGGCAATGGGTTCCCTCCCCAAAAGCCCCCAGCCTATGTCCTCCTGGCCTACAGCCCCTAGGGGCAGGCAGCAGCCTGGAGAAGCTGGGATGATGGCTGCTAGAATGGCATGGGGAGGCAGATCCCCATGCCCGTCCTGGCGAGAACCTGAAAGCCAGAAACTTAACATGATTGAGTGTCTGTCCAAACCCATGTCATGAAGGCCTGACCCTCACCACCCTCGTGGGCTGACATTTGCTTCAAGGTACTCTCTAGCAAATCACGGTCTAGGACACAAGGTGATCCTCCCAGCAACCCCTTCTTCAGTTAGTATAGATGGAGAATGACCCACTCCAAGAAGTGGTCAGAAGTAGACGGCGGAAGAGTTAGGCATCCCCAAAAGCACGAACCAACCTATGCTAATGTAATTCAAGGACCAAGAAATGTTACTAGAGAAGAACCCCGTTTGACCTGGCAGCATTCTGATCTGTGGGCCATGACTGATCCTGTCCAGGAGATAAACTTACTTTGATTTGCATCTTTGCATCGCCAGCCATCCCAAGTCCCTGCCCCCACTGCTGTCATGGGAGCTGTCAAACTTTCTCTTCTGCAAACTGTCTCTCCCCACTACTGGCATTTCCCCCTCCTACCCACCAGCCTGGACATCTGGCAATCTCCTCAGAAGTCTGCTGGAAGCTTCTCTTTTCCCCTCCTGGCCAGGAGGCTGCAGAAACTCTCATCTCTACACTGATTTCTACCATGATGCTAAAGTCCCCAGGATTTCTTATTTCTGCCCAAGAGGGCTGACTGCCAGGTCAAATGGAAAGATTCATGAACCTGCAAGAGCGCAGAACTCCCCAGAGGCCAGAGACTGAGTGCCAGCAAGAACCCCGGTTTTAACAAACCCAAGTGTGCGAGAAGCAGCGTTGCCTGGAGGCCCACGGCATCAACTCTGAAGGCAGAGAGCCTTGCTCCAAGTCTTGCCCCAGCTGTGTGCCTTCTAGCTGGTTACTTCCCCTCTCTATGCCTCACTGCATAAGCTGTGAAATGATAATAGCATATACTTGATGGACGGGTGGGTAGATCAAATGAGTTAGTCCACATAAAACACTTGAATCAGGACTGGCACTAGGGAAGCTCTATGTCACTGTTTGCTGAGCAAATTTAAAAATGCACGAGGAAACTAGCTAATATCTGTGAGAGTCGACGGAATAGGAAACACTGGACTTGGACCTACAAAGACTCCACCTTTGACATTTGAATAAATCAATGAGGATCTTAAAAGGGAGAAATGAGATTGAAACTGAGGAGCAGAAGACTCAGAAATGATCACATATATTTGAAAAACTAATCAAGACATTCTAGAAATGAAAGATGCAATTAACTTGTTTTTACTTACTTCCTGTTGAAGTGTGATTTACGCAAAGCACACAAATTCTAAACGTACAGCTCAATGAATGCTGACATACACGCTCATCCAAAACCACCACCCAAATCAAGACAGAAAATTTCTAGCACTTTTAGGGTTTCTTTGCCTCCCTTCCCAACTGCCCCCCTCCCCAAAGATAACCACCATTCCTTCGCCATGGATCAATTTTGCCTGATTTTGGACTTATTCTTTTGAGTCTGGCTTCTCTCACCCAACCTCAGGTTTCTAAGACTCACACGTGTTTGGCCACCATGACAGTCGTGTGTTCTTTTTGATTCCTGTTTGGCATTCCAGTGTATGACTGTATCGTGATTTATTTATCTGTGCTACTGCTGATGGGCATCCAAGCTGTTTCCAGTTGGGAGCTATTAAGAGAAATGCTGGTATGAACCTTCTTTTATGTACGTGCACTCTTAAGTATATAGTTTGGAATAGATTTGCTGAATAAGAGAGCATTCACAGTTTCAACTCTAACTGATAATGCTAGTTTTCTGAAGCGGTTATATCAAACTCTACTCTTATAGGCAACATAGGAGACTTACTATTGCTCCATATTCTCACAATGCTCAGTACCACCAGTCTTCTCCATTTTAACCATTCTGGTGAAAATCTAGTGCTATCTCCTTGTGGCTTCCACCACATCTCCCCAAAGACTAATGAACATTTGAGCATCTTCTCATATTCTGATGGGTCATGTGAGTGTGTACTTTTGGAGAAGGGCCTATTCAAATCCCTTGTTTGTTTTTCTGTGGGGTTGTCTGTATTCTTCTTCTTGTTTCGTCCAAGTTCTTTATATGTTGTGGATACAAACCCTTCATTGGCTATATGTATATATGGATATCATGAATTTACAAGGAAGTTTGGAGGGACCACAGAAAAGCAGAAGTTTTGGTGAAGAAAATGATCTTGTTGGGGGACAGGAGAGTGAGGAGCTTTGCCATTCATTGGGTAGGAAGTCAATATACTGGCACCTCGGTCAGCTAAAATTGTGGAATTTTCCACTGACCCAGCTCAGGCCAGCTAAACTCACTCATTCTATTGGTGTAAGTTGTATTGTCCTAGAAAATTTTCCATGCCACCTGAATACTATATCTTATTGGCACAAAGTCATTCATAACATAATCCTATGATCCTTTTAATGTCTTTAGAAATTGTAATAAGGTATCCTTTCAAATATCTCTCATATTGGTTATTAGTGTTTTCTCTTTTTCCTTTGTCAGTCTTGTCTGGGTTATCATTTTTATTATTTGTTTCAAAGAACAACTTTTGCTTCATTGGCCCAATCTCTTACTTATCTGTTTTCTGTTTAATCAATTTATGCTTTCATTAATTCATATTTATTACTTTCTTTATTTTTCCTTTGGCTTTATTGTCCCTTTCCAATTTTGCTTAATTTTTTTTTTATTTTTTATTTTTTAGAGAGGATGGGGCAGATGCAGAGGGAGAGCAAGAGAGAATCCCAAGCAGACTCCATGCCTACCCAGCACATGAGTCTGACATGGGGCTGGATCTCATGACCCCAAGATCACGACCTAAGCCAAAATCAGGAAATCAGTTGCTGAACGAAATGAGCCACTCAGGCGCCCCTTTATGGACCTTTTATATCTTTTTTGGGATAGATTCAGAGTTAATTAATTTTCACCTTCTTCTTTTCACAAAGATGTGGGTGCAGGAAGGGTTTAAATTGCTCTCTGCACACTGTCACAGTTGCAGCTGACAAGTTTCAGTATCTGGTGTAATCATCATCATGTAGTTCTAACTCAGTTGCGATTTCTCTTTTGGCCCCTGGATTATTTAGACGTATAGTTTTTAATTTCTAAGAAGATGGGGATTTTCTAGTTATTTGTTAGGTTGTCTCGTTATTTATTGTTCCTTGAATTTTAATTTAATTTGGTCAGAATACATATTTGTTGTGATTGAAATACTTTAGAATTAGTTAAGACTTGCTTTACACTCAGAATATGGTCAGTTTGTGTGAATTGTCCATGAGTGACTGGGGGAAAAAATGCATGTTCTCTAATTGCGGAGTGTGAGGTTCTTTATGTGTTAATTAGGTCCTGTTTATTAATCATGTTCAAATCTTTTATATCTTTCTGATATTATTCTGCTTGTCCTTTCAATTCACAAAAGAGGGTTTTAAAGATCTCTCACACAATTGGAAAGTTGTTCATCTCTCCTTTTTAATCTGTTAATTTCTGCATCATATGTTTTGAGACTTTTTTTTTAGGTGCATCAAATTTAGAATTGTGGTACCTAACTGGTGAATTAAACTTTTTATCAATACAAAATGACCATCCTTATCTCTTGTAATGATTTTTGCCTCAAAAACTATTTGTCTGGTATTAATATAGGTACCTGATATATATTTATCATAATTACATCTCTTTCTGTCCTTTTATTTTTAATATATTTATATCCTTATGTTTTCTATCTCTCATGAACATCCTATATTTGTTCTTTTTTTTTAATCCAGTTACATTCTTTGTTCTTTTTTTTTTTTTAATCCAGTTACATTCTTTGTCTTTTTACTGTGGTATTTTATACATTTGCATTTAATGTTAGTACTGATAACAGTTTGGTTTAAATTGTCTATCTTCTTTGTCCTTCCAGTTCTAGGTTCTTTTGCTCTCTTTTCCTGTCTCCTTTTGGCAACTATAGGAAGAGACCCCGGGAGTTGAGAGATGAGATCCCTGCACCGTGGAATGGAACTGGTAAAAATCCACAGGAGTCCATGGAGCTAACAGATTTCTCTTGATGATAGGATCACACAAAAGATGGTGAGTATGGGGCTGACAGACCCTGGAACCAGAGTGTATGCAAGGGAACCAGCAACTTTGTCTGCTATTGAGAGTGACCTAGGCTCCTGGGATTGGCTTTTGCCTAGAATAAAAAACAAGGAGCTAGAGAATAAAATCATTAGCACTTTTCCTGTGCTGACCTGGGTGGAGACAAGTGTCTCTAGGGGACAGCAATTTTCTCACTGTCCACAAAAGGTGGACTCACGGAGATGCAGAACCCGATCATAGCTCCAATTAAGCTACACGCCTCCCCATAGCAGACACTCTGACTCTTTTTTTTCGATTACAGGGTTATGCTTCCCTCCCCCTCTTCTGCCCCTCATTCTAGCACAAGACGCTACCCCTGCTTAACAGATAGGACAGAAACAGCAAGATAGCAGCTCTTTGGTTTCCCACCACATCTCAGAGGCCCCTGTCTTCACCTTTCTTCTTTCCTGTTCTTCTCAAGGAAAGCGTGCCCATCCCCCCTTCCAAGTAAACCACTCCATCCGCACTCTGGTCCCCATGACTGAACTGACTCAATTCTTTCTCCATCTTGTTCCTTCCCCTGGCCAAAAACCTGCTCCTATCTCTAGCCTAAATTAGATTACGTTTTCCACCTTCCCTGTAGCTCCTCTTTACTTCTCTCTCTGGACATTTTGTAGTCCTCATTCTCCAACTCTACTTTCTCACACGATTCCTCATCCTGTACATCTCATCTGTCATCAGGTCCTGTATATTTAATCCTGGAAGCTTCTCTAGAATTCCTTTTCTCCTCTGCATCCACTTCCTTACTCCATCTGTGTCACTGGGTAGGTTTTGTTTTGTTTTTTTTTTTTTTAACTCTGTTAGCTTCAGTTTCCTCATCTTAAACAAGGACAAGTTTCTTGGAACAAATATGGTTAACTTCAGGTAAGCAGCTAGAAATGGTACTAGCACATAGTAGGTGCTCAAAAAATAATACCAGTTAAGGAAGTGTCCTTTGGCAAACTCAGCCATGTAAGCACTCTCTGTAATGTCTCTTAAGTGATGTCCTGAGATGAAGGGACTGGCCTTGCTGTTTCTTGACAGTCTGCAGGACTCCTTATGACCCACAGAACAAAGTCTGAATTCGAAAACCTCCCTTACAAACAGACCCTCCTCTGCTGAACATCCGTGTCTGACATTAGGTCACAGTCATGTGCCCTCCACCCTGTCCCCTGTATAGTCATCATGTGCACAGACACACACACATGCACCCACTCTGCACACATAAGTACTTGCAAACTTGTACCCTTGCATACCTTCTAGAGCCAGAAAGTGCTCCAAACACATGGCATCTTTGTTTCTTTGTGCATGTGCTCCCCACACACTGCCTGACATTCACCATCCAGACCCAACTGACCCCACCATCTCTGTAGAGCCCTCAATGAGTCAGCCTGGAGTGGCCAGGCTCCTTTCTAGCTAATATATTTTATGTTGCAAATCACTCCTCCTCACAAGAGGGAGAGCCTCTAAAAAGAGTGAGGAAGGAAAACGTATGAGTAGATTTCGCTCACCTCTGGACCCCCAGGCCTGGCCTCTTGCTCAGCACAAGAAACATTTGAGGAATTTAACTGAGAGGGCTGATTGCTCTCTGGGGTTTTGTCCTGCCCCAGGGAGAGAGGGGGATGGGGGAGGGGAGGCTGCAGAGCTGCTGCCAGAGGGCTCCCAGGTGGCCCAGGGGAACCCGGGGTAAGGGGGCATATGCACCAGAAAGACAGGCGCATTTTCAGTGGGCAGCTTGCCTGCTCCCTACAGGTCAGCCCTGCTTATTCAGGATGGGAAAACCACCTGGGTGGCTTCAACATAGGAAAGGTACTTGCTGGGAAAACAGACTCATTCCTCTGTGGGGAGACAGGACACCTAATAGCTTAGATCTAGTACACAAGACAGGAGACTGAGAGGTCTCTGGATCTCATCTTCATGTCCACTACTCACTCTACATTCTGTTCATTGAACTGTTGTTGAATGTCAAAATCCCTCTCCCTCAGTAAGTGGGTGAGCTGTGAAGATCAGGAAACTTCTGCACCCAGGCAAGTTTCCAGCTCTGAGTCCTTGTCTGACTCAGGAGCCCAGGGCCTCTTCAACAACCAGGAGACTTTTCTCCCAATTCCATGGCTCTCTGAGGTGGGTGGGAGATCTGTTTGAGATATCAGCCCACAATTATTCCCATAAGCTAATAGACTTAGAAGGCCTGCAAGAAGTAGTTGAGGTCTGCCTTGGCCTTGGCCTTGGCCTTGGCCTTGGCAATGGGAGAGAGAGCAGCAAAAAGAGAAAATGAGGATCACTGGAGGTGTGTTATAGGTTGACTGGGTATGTGTGAGGCTCAGAGGAGAGAGCATGGCCTTGAACCACAGCTGTGTCAACCCAAGACCTCCCTCACCTAGTCTCTCCCCAAACACACCAGTCCCTAAGAGTCCTATGTGACAAGAACATAAGTCTCTGCAGGAACCCTGCAGACCAGAATGCAGGATGCCATGCCCATTGCAATCCAGTTCCAATTCAAACCCTTGGCACATAAATAAGGGGGCACCTGGATTTGAACCAGGGACCTCTTGATCTGCAGTCAAATGCTCTACCCCTGAGCTATACCCCCAGGCTGCAGACTCTGTATAATTAATACCTTTCATTGTCTCTTTGGTAACACTCAGCTCTGCAAAATGAAGTCATGGCCCCCTTCCAAAACTGACTTTCTAGAAGTTGCCAGACCTGGTTCATAGTAAGACATCCTCTATCAGCCCTGCGGCTTCCCAGGCCTCAGTCCCTGGTGGGGTCATTAGCAAGGAAAAGAGAGAAGCCACCTGAAGAACCCCCAACCCATTGCCTTTTCAGTTTAGCCCAAGAGCTGGCCAACCTGTTACCAAGAAAAGGTTCTGACTTGCTTGCTTGGTTTTCAGCAGGCACCAGATTACCCTTTCTCCATAAAAACCACAGACCCAGGCCTCCCCGACCACTTTGATTCAAGGAGAGCAGACAAGGTCAGGTGTAACCACACTGCTGTTCAACACGCTTCCATTCCCTTAATGTTTACAGGAAGCTGTAGAGGATGGTCTCTATCTTTCACTGGCCCTGGAGTCCACAGACAGAAATGGGCTGTTGGTTCAAATGCTATGAGCTCAACAGAGATTCGGGGTTTTTATTACATAAATTGGACTTATAGGAACAACTCTTTAGAGACTGGAAAGAAGTCTCTAGTTGGGAATCAGCTTAGACCAATCGTAGCATCTCTGCCACAGGGAACAGAGACAAGGACCCCCTCACCCCTGGTGGCCTGGTTTTATGAACTTCTCCAGAGGACATTGGTCCTGGAAAGAATAACGCAATATCCACTAAGACCAAAATCGTTGTCTTTAGCAGACACTCTCCAAAATAGTTCAATAATGAAAGGACACACAGCCACCATCTGTCCATTTACCTGAGGGCAGATTTGCAGCTAATAATAACAACTGACATCTGTGTTCTAGGTGGTGTTCTAAATGCTTTAAATTCTCTCTCTCTCTCTTTCTCACAGACACACACACACACACACACACCCTATGAGGTGGTACTACCCCCATTTTATAGATGTAAAACCTGAGGCACAAGGGAGAGTGGGAGCCACTTGGGGTGACACCCCCTACCTCACCCCAGCAGTGACCCCTAGAATCAAACCAGACTTCCACAGGAACTTTTGGGGTCTTCCTATTGCTGCTGGATGTATGCAAGGAATAACTTGTCTTCGCAACTCCAAAGCACCAAAGCACGGTGAAGAGCTTGGCACTGGCCAGTCACTGGTGTTCAGCAAGTCAATGAGTATGGATGGATGATCCGTGCACAACCTCCTGGCCCTTTCTCCTTAACTGGGAAGCAGGGGGAAGGACTATCCAAATTTACACATAAATAAGGGGGCACCCGGATTTGAACCAGGGACCTCTTGATCTGCAGTCAAATGCTCTACCCCTGAGCTATACCCCCAGGGTGCAGAGATTACATAAGTAATACCTTTCATCATCTGTTTTATAACACTCAGTTCTGAAAAATGGCCCCCTTCCAGGACTGGCTTTCTGGAAACTGCCAGACCTGGTTCATGGCAAGACATCTTCCTTCAGCCCTGCGGCTTCCCAGGCCTCCGTCCCTGGTGGGTTATTGGTGAGGAGAAAAGGAGAGAGACTGCTTGGAGAACCCCCAATCCATTTCCCATTGCCTTTTTTATTTAGCCCAGGACCTGGCCAGCTCTCTCCAAAACTACCCACCCCATCAGGGCCCCCACTCTTTACTTTTCTCCCTTCAGTGAAGACAGAAATGGACTCTAAATCAGACAGTGTTGCAGAGCTCCAATAGTTGGGAGCAACCCTTGTCTGAGTAGCTAAGCCAGGCTTTAGACCCAGAAGGTTGAAGCAAGTACATGAGTGGGCACTGGTGTGGGAAAAAACAGATCCCCAGAGGGAAATGTCTATCATACATGGAGAGAACCCGGATGCTATGATTTGTCTCTGTAGGTCTCACCATGTCTCCACTGAGCCAAACTGTTTTTGCTGGGAAGGAGAGGAGAGGGCGATGATTTAAGGTTACCATTTACTGTCTGACCCTGGGAAGTACTGTCTGATCTCTGGTCTGCTCTGGAAAAGCCCAGCATAATTCCCAGCATGTGTCTCTGCCTTCTCTTTGAAGACCCAATAGAGTGGAAGAAATTAGATATAAAGAGAAAGGAGAAAAAGCTAGATGCCAAGAGAGATATCCAGAGCATTGGTATAGGCAAACATGTAAGGGGCAATCCACCCAGATTGCCTTTGTGCAAGGGCTGACCCATGGCTTCTGATTTCAGGGAGGGTCATAATTAGCGTGGATGAAAGGAAATTGGAATATGGGCAACAGCTGTGAATAGGAAAAACAATAGGTCAGGGGGCACCTGGATTTGAACCAGGGACCTCTTGATCTGCAGTCAAATGCTCTACCCCTGAGCTATACCCCCCTGCTTTGTATGGGTGTCTAATAAACACCTTTCACCTTCATAGTCACACCCAGAGCTCCTATAACCCATGGGGAGTTTCTACTTGTCTCCAGAGAGTTGATCAAACCAGCAACTTATTCCTCCACAAATTCACCCCAGAAAGGTCCTTGCCCAGTCCCCAGATCCCCCAGCCTCTCCCCTCCACACGCCTGCATCTCCCCCTGTTCTTCAGTCTGTGATGACAGCAGCAGCCAGAAGGAGTATTGACTTTAACTACTGGAAGGGCTTTTAAGATTCACTTGTCTGAGTTTCTCTTATTCTACACCACAAAATGGCAACTTGAAGAGATGCTGCCTATCATCTTTGGAGACACATGCAGTACTTACATCTGAAGATGTCTCTCGAGTGTGCGTGCTTATTCACCAAACCTGGAGGGTGGGGGGGCAGCTGGGGAGGTTAGTGAAATTTCCAGTCCCTGACCTGGACCAAGGAGTTGTCCTAGAAAATCATGGAGACATGAGAACTACACAGAGCCAGAGAACTCCTGAGCTACAAGGAAAAGCTCTATCCTGAGCTACACTTCCACCCACAGAACATGGATGTTTTTAATATTATATTTTGTGCTTTTATTGAAGTATCTTTTTTTTAAGAGTTTATTTATTTATTTATTTGACAGACAGAGATCACAAGTAGGCAAAGAGTCAGGCAGAGAAGTGGGCCCGATATGGGGCTCGATCCCAGGACCCTGGGACCATGACCTGAGCCCAAGGCAGAGGCTTAACCTACTGAGCCACCCAGGCGCCCCTTATTGAAGTATCTTATGCAATTATTTTTAAGTCAGATAGTGTTTTTAAAGCTTTCCACAAAAAACTCAATTCTTTGTATCTCCCTCCTGCTACCCGGAGGCAACCACCCTTTACTGTTTTGTCTGTTTCTTTTAGTCTCTTTGCTGCCATGATTTCAAATAATATAAATATCTCATAATATGCAACATCTAACTTAATCAAGTTTCAACACCAATTGTCTTACTTTTATGATGAAGATTATAACTTATATGTCTCCTTCCTTTCTCAATTTTCTGTTATAACTATATCTCAACTTTTGGTTAAATAACTTTCTATGTTTCTATGTTTAATATTTTCACTGTTACTAGTTAATAGTTTTCATAGTGCTAAGTGGAACTAAGAATTCTGGTAAAACTTTTTGTTTTTCCTGGAGTTAGTGATAACCTCTGTTTCAACTGCTTAGTTTTCTTGGAATATCTAAGATTTTCCACAACCTTTAATCACTCCCTAGCTACCCCAAGAGCCAAAATGAACTCCAAGAAAGCAACTCTAGCTTCCCCACCCCCAGTCCCTCCTGGCTGATGGGGATATCAGGGATGAGGAGGGCCTGCTGAAGGCCAGGATAGGGACACAGGGTGGGGGGTCGGGGGTGTGGAGGGGAGGGCAGGTAAGGAGGCTGCCTAGCAAAGGAACATGCCTGCTGGTGAGCTGGGAGGCACACTGAGAACAAAGGAAAAGCAAAAGAACAATGAGACACTGAGTCATGGCTTCTAGGGTAAGAGTGCAGACCAAGAGGTCTGCTTCAATTCTGAGTGCCCCTCATGTAGTCTGACTTAACATGCACACAAACGGTTCTGAATATCTCACTACTTTGCATCTCCTGCATCATGAATCTGTAAAGTTTACAAATAAAAACCACACAGTTTGGAACCTTGACAAAGCCTACTCCGGCCTCAGAAAGATGAGTTCCTTGTGGCAAACTCCCTCCTTTCCCTCCTGGCCCCACTCATGGGCCCTCATCCAACGAATGTAGCTTCCCAGAGACTCCTGGCTTACCTTGAAAAGACACGTTTATGCCTTGGGCCTTCAGGAAATAATGTTGATTAAATAGTACCACCTGGTTCTCTTCTGGAGGAGAAAGGGCAGAGTGGTCTGTGGTGCAATGCAGTGCCTTTCCCACCAGAGCAGAGTGACCTGACCTCAATGAGAAATAAAAATGGTTGCAGAGAGCAGAGGTGGGAAAAAAAAGTCTGCAGGGCTGAGAAAGAATGGAGGGTTTCAGTAGACTAAAACCAAATTCTGAGCCTTGAATATAAAGCCCTTCAACCTCTGGCCCCTGTTTCCCTTGGAGCTCCAGCCCACCCCTCCTTCTCTTTGTCCCCAGGCACTTAGGACACCCCTGGGGGCACTTTATGTCCCACCGTTGTGTAAGCTCTTTCTCCTGCCCTGATTGCCCCTTCCTGCCTCTCTGCAAGAGCCAAGAAGGCTTCCTGGAGGAGGCGCCAGCTTCCGTCCACAGTCTTCAAAACATGCAAAGTAACCGCCTTACCCCTTACCACTTAATGGTATTTGTCTCTTAGGGTAATATTTTATGTGACTAAGCAGATTGTAGCTACAATGATATTATTACTGACTATTATCATTTCCTTGTTTGGCGCAGGGTGGGGGGACCTGCCAGGGATTATGCCGGCTTGGCTTTAGATTTTTGCTTTTAGCTGTTGCCTTTGAGTCTATGGAGAGGTCAGATAGAGTGAGAGGTTTCCTGATGTCCTGAATGAGAGTTTCAAGTGGAATGAAACAGAGCAGTAAATTGACACCTTGAAGTCTGATACAGCTTGCAGGAATGACTGGGCGAGAAACACTGCCGCCATGTGATCATGACGTGGGAATATTGACCTGAAATGTGAATGCCTTCGAGGGACAACTGGTCCACCATCTAGATGCCGGCACAGAGCATAACTGAGCACTAATTAGAACAGAACTGAAACCACTGCCTTTCCAGTTTGCCTCCGAAATTCCACCAGCCAGCATTAAAGAGCTCCCTAACCGGGTCACCTTGTTCATCTTCCTGAGAAAACATGCTGCGGCGTACTCACCCTGGTGGGGACTTTCCATCTGAGTAGCAGAGACAGGTGCGTGGAAAGCAGATATCCCACAGTGCATTCCCGGGGTCCCTGTATGGATGCAGGGGGCAGAGAAGTAGCCCCAGGGTGTCACAGAGCCTCATGAGCGAAGTGGCTTACAACCCTTCGAAGGCAGAAGCCAGCTCCTGGCAGTCAGCGTGCTCCCCGAAGAGCCCCCTCGCTGCCTTTCCTTAAGGCCCCTTGCTCTGTGCACGCACTCCCTGCAAAGGCAGCTCAGGGCAGAGCGACTGGAGCCCTAGGGGTCTGCTGTGGGCACAGTCCTGTGCTCAGCAGGGATGGAGTGCATGCAGAAGGAGTCGAAGTTCCATTCTCCCTGCCACGGAGGTGGCCCTGTGTGGTGACATCTGCAAGGCTCTAAGGGTAAGTGTTAACAGGGGGTCTCGGTCAGTCCTGGAGAAGTTCACCTGCAGCCACAAGAAGCTGGAGAGGCTCTCTGGCAAAGATCTCTACCATCCGAGCTCCCTTCTCTCCTTGTAGGAAAACTCAAGTTCACAAGACCCAGTGGTGGAAAGGCAGTCCTTCAGAAGTAAAAACCTGAATAGGGTAGGAGTCATGTAGATTGAATGAGAGACCACTTGATCTGTAGGTAGACCCCCTGTCTCCTCTTGTGTCCCAGTTCTAGCTGGCTCCTAAGCACCTGTGTCACCCCATCAACATGTCTGTTTATCTTTGGTCAGCCCATGAGACCAGCTCCACCGCAGACCGGATCCATTCCTGCCCATCTCCTCCTTCCCTGGCTCCAACCTCCTTCCACCTGGCAACCATGCAGCTTTCCCTCCCCCTAGTGTAGGACCAAGACGTCTAAATGCCCCGATGTTACCCTAGAAAGGCATTTAGAATGCTCCAGAACAGCAGTTGCTAAATGGTGCAGACCAGAAGAATTATCTAGTGTTTCTGTGATGTGGGTGGATGAAAAGGAAGGAGGAGGGTGTCATTGAGAAATCAAGCTCCTCAGGCCCCAGCTCAGGCCAGTAAACCAGACTCTCTGGACTGGGGGCCTGGGAAATGGATGTGTTTCTCCATGTTCCCTGGTAATTCTCCTGCTCAGACACCTTGAGTCCCTATATCATCTTAACAACACAACATGATCATGGCTTGAACCACATTCCTGGTTCTGGGACTTTCCTTTGTCCCAGTCTGCTAAACATCAAGGGCCAGGCTGAAGGTACCATTTGGTGTAGGTACTAAAAGTTAGCTTGAGTCAGGGGGCACCTGGATTTGAACCAGGGACCTCTTGATCTGCAGTCAAATGCTCTGCCCCTGAGCTATACCCCCTACTTTGCTAGGTATCTAATAAATACCTTTTCACCTGAACTGCAACACCCAGCTCCCCTGTGCACTAAAATTTCTATTGAATTCTAGAAAGTTTCCCTTTAGGAAATGAGCGCCTTTTGGCCCTATTCCTCCCCCCCACAGAGATCTGCCCACCCACCTAACTTTAGCTCCCAGAAACTTCTTTGCTCATAATCTTGCAGCCTGGTTTTTCTTAGGCCCACTTTGAAGGTGCTGCTTGGAAACTCACTGTTAAGAGCTGGACCACTTCTGCCTTCCTGGTGGTCCTCAGCAAGCTCCGGCTCCTTGCACCATGGCTTCTGCACCCTCCCTCCCACCCTCATCCCCCACACTGCTGGATGGGTCCCGGGCTTCTTTGCTCATCTCCCCCTGCTCTGTGTTCTCGCCACCACCACCTCCTGACCTTCGGCAGGGTCCTGACTGAACCCAGACAAATTACGGGAATTATTTAGCTGGAGAGGTCTCAACCCCCCATTCTGGGACCCAAGAAGCTGTCCCAACTGTCCCAAGGAGCCTCCCACCAGAAGGTCAGCCCAGCTGGAGAGGAGCAGCAGGGACTGTGTGCGAGAACCAGGGCCTGAGATGCCTCTGCTGGACGGACCCTTGCCCTGAGGCCCAGCACTGCAGCCCCAGCGAATGAACTTGGCTGGCCCCTGGCCAACACACCACCAAAATCAAAAGACCATTGACTTCAAAAGCATAGAGAAAAGACACCCGCCCAGAGGGCCACAAGAGTCTGTGAGAGTGCCTGGCTTGTGTGTGTCGGGGAAACCAGCACTCTGCAGGGCACAGAGACTTGCAAAGGAAAGCCCCGGGGAAGAGGAGTATCTCCCTGTCATTCTTCCAGTCTAGTCTAGTGCCTTACATTTATTCCACAGGTAATAAACCCTCCTTGTTGAAAAAATGAAAAGCACACCTCCCCATTTTCTACAGCGCCCACCATGACATTAAGCATCAAAATTAGCAGATGATAAATTTGTTGGATGGACGTACAGATAGCAAACTTCACAAAGGCATTTAAGTATGGAGTAAATACAGATTATCTGAGACGCTATCAGCCAAAGAAACACCGCTGGTGTTTTGGTGTCTGCCCCTTTAAACTTCGGCACCCCTTTCCTCCAAGTTGGGGCGCCCCTCTTTATAGCCAGAGATGAGCTGGCTCCTGGCCACACTACGCCCTTACCAGCAGCTCTCCCTTGCTGGTCTTCTGGCTCTCTTAGCAACATTCTCCTCTCTTACTGAGAAGGGAAAAGTCAGGGAAGGATTCAGAGAAATCCCCAAACTAAAATTTCTCTTGTTAAAAAAAAGTGAGAGAGAGAGAGACTCAAAAAATCCATTAGGAGAGCGCCAACAACAATACAACAACAAAGACCCCACTCCACGAGTCATGATACTCAGTGGGGCAATGTTGGAAGCCTTCTCTCAAGAGCTAGAAACAAGGAAAGGATTGTACCTAAAACCAGAGATGGTGTGTTAGGGCAAAAGAAGGGGAGGGGAATGGAATGGAAGAAATAAAACAGCCATTATTCATGGATACTGTGATTATCCCACTAGAAAACAACCACAAATTATTTGAATTATCAAGTTTAATAAACTTCAGGATAAAACATAAAGGTATTAAAATCAAATCTACTTCTGTACACCAGTAATGAAGAATTAGAAATAAAATATTTGAAAAGATGTCATTTTCAATTGTAAGAAAAATACAGGATCCCTAGGAACAAATTTAAACTGTACAAAACCTTTTTTTAAAAAGATTTTATTTATTCGTTTGAGAGAGAGAGAGCGCGAACGTGAACGCACAAGCAGAGGGGAGGTGCAGAAGAAAGCAGACCAGGACCCTGAGCCACGACCTGAGCCGAAGGCAGATGCCCAACCAACTGAGCCACCCAGGTGCCCCCCAAACCTTTGTTTAGACCGTTTTTAAGTTTCCATGAAAGACATTAAAGGAGACCTAAGTGAACAAAGAAATATGCTATGTTTTTGGATAGGACAAAATAATAATTTGGTAAAGACGTTAATGCTCCCCAAATTCATCTGTAGATTTAATGCAATTCCAATCAAAATCCCAATCAGGATTACCATAGTGCTTGACATTCTAGTGCTAAAGGTTATGCAGGAAGAGAAAGGGCTGGGGACAGATAGGGTTTTCCTAAAGAAAACGAGCTAGACATGAAAACTAGCCCTATTAGATATGAAAACTTATCATAAAGCTGCAAGGCAGTGTAGTGCTGACACGAGGATAGACACACAAGACCAATAAAGCAGGTTGAAGATTCCAGAAATGGAGCCATCCATAGAGAGAAACTTGCTCTATGGGGGAGGTGGCATGGCAGGCTGAGAGCTGGAAAGGATGGGCGCCAGGACAGCTGGATACCCGTGCACAAAATAATCCCCAAGTGGATCGAAGACTTGGATATAAAAGACAAATCTTTTAAACCTTTAGAAGAAAATATAAGAGAAACACCCTGAAGGAACTTGGCATAAACGGATGTCTTCCTTAAGACACGTGCCTAAAACCCATGAATAAAGGATCAATGACGCATTCGAGTTCATTAAAATGAACTACCTTCTCTGTAATAAAAGCCTCCAGAAAAAAAGTGAAAAGGTGAGTCACACATCAGGAGAGATTTGCCGGGAAAGGTACAGTCAGAAATCAGAAACTACACTGGGCATTTCAACGGAGAGAACGTGATGGGGGGAATTGGTTCAGTCCCCCTTAGGACGCTCAAGGATAGAGAAGAGCAGGGCAAGGCAGTCTTCTAACCCCGGGAGCTGAGAGGGAAACAGGGAGGAGCTTGCAGTTATCAGGATGGAGAAGCCTGGAGGCTCCGGAGAGTTGGGGGCTCAGACTGGCCCGTAAGGGGTGTTGGTGTCTCGGGATGGGGTGCTGGGGTCTCAGGGCTCCGGGGGCGTCTCCCGGGGGAGCCCTGCCCATCAGCCTGGTTCAGGAGCGCCCAAAGAAAGCCAGCAACCGGAACCCATATTGTCCGTGTGGAAAGGATCATCCCTAGGGCTGCGCCGGCAGGAACAAGCAGAACAAAGCTCTCTCCGGTTGCCTTCTGCTCCGCTAGCTTATTTTGCATTTTCTAGGATAAAAGTGGAATTACACTTTATGAACTTTTTTGTCTAGCTCCTTTCACTCAGCAGAAATGCTTTGGGATTTGTCCCTGTGGTCACGTGTGTCAATAGTTCATTTCTTTCCCTTGCTGGGTACTGTTCTATGGTAGGGCTCTGTTAACACTCACCACTCACCTATTCTGGTCTTTTGTGTTACTTCCAGTGTCTGGCTATCATAAAGCTTCTGATACACATTCATGGGCAAATCTTTGGATATATGCTTTCATTTCTCTGGCTCTTCCCTGAGTGGACATGGTCATAATGCCTTGACTTGTGAATCATTTTAATGTTTTACATTTCAAAAACAAAAACAAAAACAAAAAACCCACAATAAGTAGGAGGGGATAAACCTAAAAACAAATATAAACAAAACCCAAAAGCCTAGTGGTACGTCATATTGATAACATGACCAAAAAAAAAAAAAGAACAATTCTCACTGCTATATAGAGAGAGAGTTTTTGAACTACAACGAGACATTGAACTTCACTTGGTAAGTTGTTTGGTATAACTTCCAAAATCTGTTTTTGAGCAAATGAGTAAATATATTGATATTTGGGGGAACCAGGGCTCTAACTGTGGGGGGTGGGGGATACTAATGTGGAGTGGAGGAAGGCAAGGAACTGGAATTCCCCCTAGAGAGGGACTGGAATTGTCAAGTGTGATACACACGGATGTGCACACAAGCATTTCCTGACACCCCCCGCCAAAAATGGCTGGAAATGACATGGCAGCAATGAGCACTCCTAATGCTCGTATTGTGGTTACTAAATATCATTAAAAGGAACCAGGAACTCTTGGAGAAATGGATGATTCCAGGGCCAGGCAGGAAACCCAACAAGTGAACAATGCAACATCTCATGCCACAAAGTTCGAGAAGGTCCCAACTAGTCAGTACAAGTCAACAGAACGCAGGGCTCACGTGAAAAGGCCTCGTGCTAGCTCAATTTGGAACAATTTGAGCATCCGAACAAAGATAGGAATGTGTGATAGCTCATGAAAGAATCCATGAATAGGGTTTTTTAAAAATTTTAGGTGGAGAAAGGAAAGCTGTTCTTTCCAAAAAAGACAACTAATCAATGTAAAAGGACTGATAGAAATATCAAATAATAACCATTTTATAACCATCAGTGTAATAATGGATCTTGGTAAGAATGATTAAAGGATGCTAACTTTGCAAGGTGAGGATTGTTGGGAAACAGGATACAGAAAAATTTGTCAACCATCATTTTAACTGAATCATCAAATTCAGCTTCATCAGTAGTGGGGCCAAGTGACATCATTGCCTTTAGCTATGACGCATGGACATAAGGTAAATATATACATATATATATGTATATATATATATATACACACACACACACATATACATATACACACACACACACATATGTAACACATAGACATAAATATAACATAAACATGAGAAGGACATAGTATCACCTACGTAGTCATTTTGCCAAAATATTGAACTTCAAATAATGAGGAAACGATCAGACAAATCCTTCTCTCCAAAAGTAAACCACTATCCTAACTGTTAACACATCCTTGGGCCTCTTCGTGGACTTTACATACTCTTGGCGAGATCCAGCCATGCTATCTTGCGAAAGCTGATCGCAGGGACCATTCTGCCAATCACCCGAGGGGGACTCTTCAAAGCTGTCAATTTCACAAAAGAACACAGAAGACTGGATCGAAGCAATCTAAACTCACGGACCACCACATAGAGTGCGCGAGCCTTCGCTGCACCCTATGTTGGAAAGAAAAGGCAGCTAAGGATGATGTTATTGGGAGAATTGAGAAATATAGACTATGTGTTGCGTAATAAACCCTGGATCGCAAGATTGACAAGCCTCCCGTGTGTGTTGTGATTAGGTAGAATGCCTTTGTTCTTAGACTCTAGTCTAGAGGAGTCAGGACAAAAACCCCCAGACACACACACACACACACACACACACAGCAAATGTGGCAAAATGTTAGCAACTGGTAACCCCGGTAGGGTATTAAAATTTTCATTGTACCATTTTTATAACTTTCCTATAGATTTGAGACTTTTTGAAATAAAAAGTTAGATTATGTTTAGAACTTCCTTTATAAACAAAAAGAAGAAACATCATTACCAGTAACCCAAAACCCACAACTGTACCTCCTCCCAGTTGTTAACATCCTCTCTCCAAAGCAACTGCTCTTCTAACTTCTGACCCTGTCTGTGTCCTATTTTCGGATTTTACGTATCTGCCTCCCTTTATTGTTTGTGATATCCTTCCACACTAGCGTGTGTAAGAAGGGTTTGTTGCCTTCTATAGCTGTATGGTATTTTGCTAGATGAATATTCATTATTTATCTAAATTCCTGTTAAAGTTTAAGTTGTTGCCAGCTTGGTGCTATTACGAAAAAGCAGCTAAGAAAACACTTGTGCCTGTCTTTGATGAACTCGTACACGCACTTCTGTTAGAAGCACAATTAGATCACAGCTATGCAATCGTTCTGTTTCAGTAGTTAATGACATACAATTTTCCTGGATGGTTGTATCTACCAATTTATTGGCCATTTGGGCAGTGTCTTTTGTGAAATGCCTGCTCCACTCCCACTTTTCTGTGGGGTTGTCTGTCTTTATTCTCACTGATTTGTAGGCATTACTTTTATATTTGGATACAAGTCCTTTGTTAATTACATGCATTGCAAATATCTTCTCTTTGACCTTCAGCTTTCGTAAAGCCGTCTTTTGATGAACTGCATTCTTAACCGCGATGGTCTGATTTATCAGTATCCCCCTTTATGTTTCATGCTTTCTGCATTCTCGTGAGTAAATCATTACATTTTCATCGGATCACAAAGATATGCTTTTCAGGTTTCTTCCAGAAACATATTGTTTTATTTATTTATTTACTTATTTTACATTCAGAGCTACGGTCTACCAGGAATTGATTTTCATGTACGGGATGAGAGTGTAGACCTTTTTCTACATGGTTTATCCAACTAACCCAGCCTCGCACGTTGGAAAAGCCATTCTTTCCCTCACTACTCTGTGCACCAAGTTTGTCATAAATCAGGTCCCCACATATGTGTAGATCTGTTTCTGGACTCTCTCTTTTGCTCCACAGATCCACATAATTTCTCGCCCATCATTACCACCCCATCTGATTACTGTACATGCCATCTCTAGTGGTACAGTTCACCCAGCTCTGTTCTCTTTCACGAGTGTATTACTATTCCTGGCCTTCTGCATGCCCATAAAAATTTTGGAATCAATGTGTCAATATCCACAAAAAGATTATGTGATTTTTGGTTGAGATTATTCAAATTTATAAAGATGGGTGGAGAACAGTTATTGTTGCTTTTCTCAGCCCTTCATTCTACTAACTTAGTATATCCCACTACTTTTTAGGTCTTTAGTTTTTCTCAGTGATGGTTTATAGGTTTCTGAAGAGATTATACATCTTTATTTTTATTCTTCAGTAGTTGGTTTTTTGTATGATATTGGAATAGCACTGTTCATGGTTTTTCTACCTTTTAAATTTCTGTCATATGGAAATAGAATTGATTTTTGTCTTGTCATCTTGTATCCAGTGATCTGGAAAATTCACTTAATTCTGGTGATTCTTCCATATATTCTTTTTTAAAGATTTTATTCATTTATTTGTCAGAGAGAGAGAAAAAGTTAGCACAAGCAGAGGGAGCAACAGGCGCAGGGAGAAGCAGGGTCCCCACTGAGCAAGGAGCCCAACGCGGAGCTTGATCCCTGAGATCATGACCCGAGCCAAAGGCAGATGTGTAACCGACTGAGCCACTCAGGCGTCCTCATCTGTATATTCTTTTGGATTTTCCGCACACACAATACTATCAACTGTGATTAATGGCAATCTTATTTTTTCCTTATTATCTGTGCTTTTTCTTTTTTTCTTTCTCCTTACTGTACTAGCCAGGACCTTGGAAACACAGTCGAATAAAAGTGGTAACCGTGGAGGTCCTTTCCTCTTTCCCAGTCTCAAAGGAAAAACTTCCAGTATCTCATTAAATGTGATGCTTACTATGAAAATCTTCTAACCCCCTTTATCAGGTTAATAACATTACCTTCCACGGAGGGCTGAGTAATGGCCCTCAAAGATATCAAGTCCTAATCCTCGAATCCTATAAATGTTATGTTATATGGGGAAAAAAATGTCTTGGCAGAGGTGATTAAGTTAAGGTCTTGAACTGGGAGATTATGCTAGATAATCTGAGTGGCCCTGAATGCAATCGCAAGTGTACTTACAAGAGGGAGACAGAAGAAGACTTGACACGGACAAAATAGGAGAAGGAAATATGACTTGGAGGCCAAGACTGGAGGGAGGCAGCCACAAACCAAGGAATGCTCGGCAGCCACCAGAAGCTAGAAGGGGCGAGGAATGGATTCTTTCTCTGGGGCCTGGGGATACCTTCAGGTCAGCACAGTGAAACTGATTTTGGATCTCCAGGCTACAGAAGTATAAAATAATAAATGTGGGTTGTTTTAAGCCCCCAAGTCTGAGGCTCTTTGTTACAGCAGCCATAAGAAACTACACTGCCCATGAGTATTATGCTAAGTGTTTCTACACCATGAAGAGACGTTGAGTTTTTCAAATGCTGTTTCTGCGTCCATGAAAATGGTTGTGTGATTCTCCTCCCTTATTCTATTAATGTGATGAATTCTATTGATCAATGGTAAATCAACCTTGATTTGTTCCTGGAATAAATCTGATTGGTCACGATATTTTATTCATTTAGATATTCTCAGATGCATCTAGGTCATAAGAAAGATTGGCTTCTACTAGTCCATTCTTACCTTGTCGGGTTTAAATGTCAGTGTTACATCGGCCTCATAAAATATGTTAGGGAGTGTCCCCCACTTTTCTAACTCTCTGGAAGACCGTATATGTGTTTGCTATTAGTTCTTCCTTATATTTGGAAGAATTCTCCAGTGAAGCCATCTGAACCTCAAGTTTTCCTTCTGGGAACATTTCCAGTTCAGGAGTCTATTTAATAGATATGAAAATATTCAATTTTCTATTTCTTCTTGGTCAGTTTTAATAAATTATGTTTTTCAGGGAATTCGACAATTCCTTGAAAATTCCATCTAATGTTTCAGATGTCTTGGCATTGAGTTGTTCGTAATATTCCTCTTAAACCTCTTTGGTGTCTCTGGGACCTAAAGTATTCTCTCATTTGTCATCCCCTCCCCGCCTTTTTTTAAGTAAGCTCCACGCCCGATGTGCAGCTTGAGCCCACCCCTGAGATCTACGGACTGAGCCCACCAGGGACCCCTCACTTGTCAGCCTTCATATTATCCATATGTACCTTCTCTCTTTTTCTCTTGATCACTCTTGCTAATGGCTTATTGATTTTGTTGGTTTATTCAATGACCAACTTTGGCTTTGCCATCCTATCTACGAACACTTGTTTTCTGTTCTTATCTTTATGGTTTCATTGCTTCTGCATTTGGCGGGGGTTAATTTGTTGTTCTTTTTCTAATTTCTTGAAATGGTCATTTAGATTACTGATTTCTCAGCCTTTCTTCTTTTTCTTTTTTTTTAAAGATTTTTTTTTTGACAGACAGAGAGGCAGGCAGAGAGAGAGAGAGAAGCAGGCTCCCCGCTGAGCAGAGAGCCCGATGTGGGGCTCGATCCCAGAAATCCTGAGATCATGACCTGAGCTGAAGGCAGAGGCTTTAACCCACTGAGCCACACAGACGCCCCCTTTCTTCTTTTTCTAATATGTGCATTTAAGGATTTAAATTTCTATCTAAATGTGATTTGAGCTGGAAAATGCAAACTTTGTATACGTTCTATTTATCATTCATTTTTGAAGTATTTCGTAATTTCTATGAATTATTTAAAAGTGTGTTGTTTAATTTTCTGCCCCCTCGTGCTTCAGACATTCTGATTCCTGTCTGGAATGTTCTTTCCCCAACCTTGTCTGCTTTGCAAACTCCTGCTGACCCTTCACTGTTGGGTTCAAGTAGCGTGCTTTGAGAAACCTTCTCTGCCCACCCCAACCCTCTAGGCAAGACGTAGGCCCCCTTCCCTCTACTGGGTTTGTCTCTGGATTTATCCTCTTCTCATTGCTGGTGTCCACATCCGTCCGTCACCAAACAGGGAGCTCTTTTTAGGTACTGATGCACCTGTCATCATTGTGCTGAACCCCAAGTGGTTTTTGTTGAACAAATGAACTTGTGTGCTTGTTTTCCTTGGACAGTTTTGCGTTTTTTTTTTAAAAAGACTTTATGTATTTACTTGTCAGAGAGAGAGAGCAAAAGCAGGGGGAGCAGCTGGCAGAGGGAGAGGAAGAAACAGGCTCACAGTGGACCAGGGAGCCTGATTTGGAGCTCGATCCCAGGACCCCAGGATCATGACCTGAGCCGAAGGCAGACACTTCACTGACTGAGCCACACAGGTGTCCCCCTTGGACAGTTTTAATTTCAGATATTCCCTTTTATCCACGGGAACCTATTAAATTGTTCCCAGATTTTCTAGAGCTGGGGTCCAAATTATACCTCCCAGACTATCTCTTAGCACCAATAAGTGACATAAAAATCCTCTGTGATACTAAAACCCTGGGGGTTTTGTTTAGAAAATATGGTCACCTTGATTATATACTCTTCCTGCCCAGTACCGGGCTGAGAATCTGCTAGTAACTCAGTATGGACTCATTTCTACTGAGTGGCTTTTGCCCCTAGCCAAGCTAGAAATAACTCGGTGTCCCTATAAAATACTCCTAATTTCAGGTGACTAGTCTTTGAAGTGACAGGTCCCCCCCCACCCCCCAAAACCATAAGGCAGTATTGTATTCATTACGAGGTCACCCAGAATGAATGACTCAAGGGTTAGCCTTATAAAACCTCAAAATCTCTTGTAAAAAATGAGTCAGAATCTAGTAATAAGCTTGATTCTATTGTAATTAATAATGTCTTTCCCGGGGTGGGCCATGTTCTGCACAGTAAGTGTTCTTTAATGTACACAGTGAGAAATCTAATTCTATTTTCAAAAGCTGTGGGGAACTGTTCAATAACTTCGTTACTGACTGTTTAAAATAAACTTAAAAACAAACTCTGATGTTTGTTTCATATAAGTCTGGATTTTTCCACATGTGAAGTTTGCTTAAAGGAAGGCCCACCTACCTTCTTTTGCTATGCTTCTCATTTTTACCAGCTCCGAGTGACCTCACTTCTGCCCCAGAGAACCCAGACCCAGAGCCTTTCCCTCTGCCGAGGAAGCCTGGAATGCCCTAGGGTTCAAGCCTTCATTCCTGACGCTCAGAGCTCTATCCCCGTGGAAGGCGCAGGGGCCCTGGGATGATGGGTCACTCTCTCAGCTGTCATCGGTCACTGGCCCGTCAGCGTAGGCAAGTTCTGACATCAGCATATTAGAATAACTGAGGCTACAGAAGGTTCTAGAAAGTATGAAGAGCAATCACAGATGCCAGGGCCCTGAAACTTCCTCTACACATTTGCTACATACCCACCTTACCCCAGCTTGCTCTCTCTCTTGTTTTTTTTTTTTAAGATTTTATTTATTTATTTGAGAGAAAGCATAAGCATGGGGAGCAGCCCGCAGAGGGAGAAACAGGCTCCCCACTGAGCAGGGACCCCAATGTGGGACTCGATCCCGGGATCATGACCTGAGTCGAAAGCAGACCCTTAACCAACTGAGCCTCCCAGGTGTCCCTTAGCCCAGCTCTCTTAAGCCACCTCAGGGGCTGACCTCCAGGTTGGCTGAGAATGGAAACCAGGGACGGCTGGGTGGCTCAGTCGGGCAGGCATCCCGCTCTTGGATTCCGCTCAGGTCCTGATCTCATGGCTCGTGAGACCGAGCCCCGTGTGGGGCTCCACACTCAGCAGGAGTCTGCTTGGACATTCTCTCCTCTGCCCCTTCCCCTGCTCTCTCTCCCTCGCTCACTCTCTCTCAAAAATATCAGCAAATCTAAAGAGAAAAAGAACAGAAACTTGGGAGCACTTGAGACCCCAGAGCCAGCTCTCGCCGAAGCATGGCCCTCCCCGCCACCACTACTGGAGGCCCCAGTGACGAGGGGGGTGGGGCAAGAGAAAGGTCTTGAAGCATCGAATCATCATATTTTTTTTTCCAGTAGTCAACAAGTCCAAACAATCTTTTAAAATTCAAACAAGCATGGGAGTGTTATAAAGGAACTACGAGGTTGTCATGGATCGTCCCCGTGTTAGGAGAGCCCTGATGGCCAGGGAGGAAGTCCAGGGGCAACTGAGAATTCTCCAGCACTTTGCCGCTCGGACCCAGAGGGCAGCATTTTCTGTAGGCGCCCAGGAGTCCCTTCTTTTCCCTGCAGGGGTGAGAAGTCAGCCTTGAGCAGACACCACCTGTAGCCGAGGACACCTGCCCTCGTGCCTGGCCAACCTCCACCGGGTCCTGGTATCAGTCAGGATGGGCGAGGTTAAGCTGCGGTAGCGATCAACCCCCATACTGTGGGACTTATTACAGCAAACGGTTTTTGTTTGTTAGTTTGTTTGCTTGTTTATGTTCTTGTTGCTGGGTTGGCTGAGGGTCCTATCCAGTGTCTCCTCCCTCCAGGATGCAAGCTGAGAGAGTAGCCCCCTTCTCAAATATTGCTGAGCACCATCATGGAGGGAAAGAAATCTCTGGAAGGCTCCAACTTATCAGGAAATGCTCAGTGCAGAAACGACAACTCATTGACCAGACCCAACCAGAAGAGGCCAGCAAACACAATCCAGCCATGTCCCTCGGGGCAGCCAGCCGGAAATATCTGGGGACCAGCAGTAATGACTACCACAACTTTTTGGAAAGGTCTAACACTGAACCTTGGGGCTGTGTGCTTGGTCCCAAGGGAGCAGCTGGAAAAATGGAGTTCCCTGCACATGGCTATACCTGTCCCAGCATAGGCAGTACAATAGGGGCTCCTGATTCAGCAGCCCCTACATCTGGACAGTCTGAACCACAAGCTTCAGGTCTCTCCAGTCCCCTGGGATGACAGAGGATCTCGTGCTTACCTGTTCCCCACCCCCTCCTGCTGGATGAGCTGCAGACGATCCATGACCACCCACCTTGGATTTTTCTAGAAGGGGAGAGTTGACAGGAGCAGCCATGGGAATGGACCAGCAGGGGGTGATGCGTTCATGAGACCCTCACTCATCACACCACAGAAAAAAATCAAGATTAATACCATGGGATTACAACGTGCTCCATTAATCTACCCTAGCAAGCACAGCAGAGGAGACAAGAAAGAAAAAACAGCCCGTGCTGTCAAGGAGCCTATAATCTGAGGCAAGTCAGGACATGGTGACCTTGTGTTATCATTTTTCACGAAGTCCCAAATGAATGGTACCAATATGAAGCTATGAGCTTGACCAAGGCAGAGTTCACGGCAGACTTGATGGGAATGGAAAGGCTTTGTAGGAGACTTAGGTCATGAGCTGGTCTGGGACAGACTGGGAGAGCTTCGTGTGGATAAAAGGGAGAGGAAAGAATATGAGGAAAGGCACGGGCATGGAAATCCTCAGGCCTGCTTCCGACGCAGGTATGGACAGACGGCACCATCAAGTTGGAAATGAAGGGAGAAGTATAGAAGGTCTTGTGTATTAATCTAAGGGGCAGAGAGGTAAAATAAATAAGTAAGTAAATAAAGTTTTTAAAAACTGGGAGTGCCTGGGTGGCTCAGTCGGCTGAGTGTCTGACTCTTGGTTTTGGCTCAGGTCCAGATCTCAGGGTCATGAGATCAAGCCCTGTGTCGGGCTCCATGGCCACGGCTGGTGCCGAGTCCGTTTGAGATTCTCAGACTCTCCCTCTCCCTCTGCCCTTCCCCACCCCCTCCCCACTCATGCTTGCTCATGCTCTCTCTGTCTCTCTCAAATAAATAAATTAATTAAATAAAATTTAATCATACGGGGGGAGAGGTTGTCTTTACTCTTTCCGCAAACAGAGGCTGGAAAGAGCCAGCAAGGGAGGCTTCGCAAGGGATTCCTGTCTTCGGTGGCAGGTTGGGCCGCTCATTCTTTCCCGTGGCCGGGCGTCAGAGCCCCAGCCCCGCCCCTGCACCCACCTCCTGCTATAAGCTTGTTAAAAATAGATCTTCTTTCTTAAAAAAGATTCCCCCACAACACTCAGGACCTATCCCCTGGGGATTTTGTTTCTGTACATCTGGGATGGGATCCAGAAATCCGTACCCTTCACCAGCTTTCCCACAGACAGAACTGGTCCGAGACTCCACTAGGATGGGCAGTTTCTACCCAGAAATGGCACATTCCAAAAGTGGAATTTTTAAGTCACGTTCCTGAAAACTAGCTCCTGTTCGCACTCACTCTGTTTCTACTGCAAGTATGCCCCCCCATTCACACACGCACACACACACACACACACGCACAGCCGCTCAGCGCTGGCTGGAATTCTTGCTCATATCGTCTCCACTTAATTACTGCGTGTCATTTACAGCTCGTTCTCTCTCTCTCTCTCTCGATTGTTCCTTCCTTCCTGTTCCGGCTCCTGCTGCATTTGGCCAGACGTTCTCTCCCTTCACGCTCGGACTCTGCAGGATCCTCCCGGTTAATCTCATCCCCCTCAACCCTCCCCACACCGTTGTCGCCGTTGCTGCAGGTCAGTCTCCCTGTCCGCATCACAAATGGCTCATTCATGCTCAGCCCCAACTGAATCCAGCTCCTTGGCCTGAACAAAGTTTGTAGAAGTTTATCGCAATATGGCCCAGCCTATTCTCCCTTGTGGTCCTAGCCAACCGGGACCATGAGAAGGACCAACCGTGTTCCTTCTAAACATGCTTTGTACCTTCCTGCCCCCATTTTTTTTCTCTGCTGTTCCCCCAGCTAACATTTCTACTACTGCCCTCTGGTCCGAAATGCTCTTGGCTTATGAAAATTCTGCCCATCCTTCAAGATCCAGTTCAAATTTTTATCTACTTTAAAAGGTCTGCCCTGTTTGGAAAACACAGAGAAAACTATACACACGCATAACACACACACGTGCACAACCACACTTTCTTCCCAGTTGTGTGCTCGGCAGTTTGCCAGCCTTGGAAAGTCCAACCACGGGCTGGTTCAGATGGGTGTGGCTTTCAACTCTGCTGGGAAGGGGCACCCTTTGTTGGAGGTGGAAACCAACGTGATCAGCTCCTCCGTCCTGGGAAGAATTCATTCCAGAGACACGGGCTGTGCCCCGCCCCACGCAGCTCACACCCCCACGTTGGGGCGGTGACACATTGCATCAGGGAAGCCCGGGACTCTAAGGGGCCCTATCACCGTGCAGGTAACACCTCTGTTTCCTCGAAAAGGAGGAAACCCCCTTCTCCAAGGTAATCCAGGAACAATGTGTGGTATCGTGACTATGAACAAGCTATCATGCAGGGCCCAGCATGAAGCCCACAGTGGGAATGGACACAGCTGTCTTCACTTGGGTCAAAGCAAATTGGTGGTGGCAGGAAGGCCAGGTTCAGGGAAGTCACAGAAGAGCCCCTTCCAATCTTCTCACTGTACATATGCGAGGCCGGCTGTCTTGCCTGGAGATCTGCGCCAGCTAATGGCAGAACTTTCATTATTTCTCTGACTCCCACTTCCTCCCGCAATAACCCCAGGGCACACGTCCCAACTTAGGCAGGCTTGGGTATGTTCCCATGGCTGTTTTTGTTTCGTTTCATTTTTTAATCAAGGACCTTACCATGAAGCTAATAAATCTTAAGATTCAGATCACCTGCCTGGCACCAGCTCTGCATCTACTTTTACATTTGCAATTTTGTGAAGTTTTTTCCTTAATAATATTCTCTAAATCATATAAGATATAACCATTTCAAGCCCATAAAACGTGGGTCCACCCTGGCAGAGGAAATGTGTGATTTGGGAGGGGAAGGAATCACGTGGAAACAAAGCTAGAAGAAGAAACACAAATAGGAAAAGGACCATGGGCAGTTCAGGAACACTCTCCCACAGTGAGTGCGTCTATGATAGCCTTTCAGGGACTTATTCCAAAAGGCAAAGGGGTGCCATGAGCTCCAATGTGGCAATCTCCTATCCTTCGCCCACCCCCTCCCTACATTTGAGGGGCAACCTTCAAGAGCTGGGGGCATCTGAAAACAGCTGGGCTTAGCATCAGTAAGAAAAAGAAAATCAGGCTGGGGGAGCAGATTCTGGAGTGAATCTCCCCCTACCCCTGGGGAGATTCTACTTTTACACAGAGAGAAGAATGCATCGTGGCTGATCCCCATTGCGTAGCTTCGGGCCAGGCTCATGTAGACAAAGCAAAGAGCATGAGAAGACCCCCACCTGCTAGACCCCAAAGCTAGACCCCAGTAGGGAGGTCTGGACCACGTGGGGCACAGGTTGCTTTTTAGGGAAGAGTCCCTCTTAGAGGAAACTCTGCAAGTTTGAAATGCGTCTTTGTGACCACATGGGGGCCCCATTCAAAGGCTCCTTCCATCCCGCTAGCCTGGGTTTGCCTCTTAAGGAGTTTTTCCAATTATTTATTTAATTTTTGCCTCCTTTTTGTTTAAAAGATTCTGTTATTGCTACAAAATAAAAACGGGAATTGAAAAAAAAAATGTTAGAAGACGTATAAACAACGGCCCATGGTCTCACTGTGCAAGAAAAAGGAAGCTAACTTGTGTCGCTCTGTAGGCTCCCCGACTCGCGCTGGTGTTTTTTCTTTTACACAAAACTGAGATCATTCTGGACAGACTTCTCCTCTTAAAATACCACGAACGCCTTCCCACAGCAAGTTCTTCACCAAAACAATTATAAATATGGTATTGTGTTCATTCCACTTAGAAATATTTGTTATAAATAATAAACACATTACGGAAAGTTCGAAGTGGCAGTCCACCGGGATTTACCGAACTACTTTCCTGTCGTTGGAAGAATTTATTCTCTTTCAAACCAAGGCAGACGTTGAGTTACAGCTGTCCAAATAAACAAATAAATACATGAAAAGCCCAAATTGCCTGGCAAAGACCTAAAGCCTCGGAGGCGAAGTGGCGGATGCCCTGTGGGGGAAGGCACGGGTGTTCTGGGGCTGTCGCCGCGGTCACCCGGCCCGGCCCGGCTGGTCCCGGGAGCCGGAAAATTCCTTTTAGTAAGCGAGTCCCTCGGGGTGCGTAAGGTCCGGAGCGGGAGGCGGGCAGGAGGCAGGTCGATGTGCGGTCCAAGCTGTGCATCCGCGCACGCCCGGCCGGAGGCCGGTGGGTCGGGGCGGAGGGGTCGAGGTCAGGTGAGGGGGTCTGTAGGCACGTGGGTCTGGCGGGGGAGGGGCAGGGGCCAGTGGGTGGGGCAGCGTTGCGGGAGGGCAGTGAGTCCGGGGGTCCAGAAACCTGTGGGCCGAACAGCATAGGTGGTGGTTCAGGGGGTCGGGAGGCTGGTGGGCGGCTGGCCTGTGGGTCGGACAGGGCGGGTGGGTCGGTGGACCTGTGGATCCAAGTGGGTCGGCGGGTAGGGAGGCCGGTGGACCTGTGGGTCAGTGGGTCAGGGCGTCGGAGGGGTCGGCGGGCTCGTGGACTGGTGGATCGAGAAGTCAGGGAGTCGGGGGGGTGGGGGGGTCAGAGGTCGGGAGGTCGGCGGTCGGGGGTCGAGAGGCCGGTGGGTCGGGAGGTCGGGGGGGGGGGTTCTGCGGGTCCGGGATCGGGCGGTCGCGGATTCGAGAGGCCGGTGGGTGGCGGCGCCGGGAGATCCAGGGATCCGCGGGCCGGTGGACCGGCGGGTGGGTGGGTGGGTCGGCTGGCCGCGGGGCGGGGCGGGGCGGGGCGGACGCCGCGCCTGCCGTTCGCCTCTCCCGGCTGCAGGTGGGGCTGTGCGGCCGCGCTGCCTCCAGGAAGCCTCACGGGCCTGCGCCGGCTCCCAGGATGCAGTGTGGACCGGCCGGGCGCTGACGGCGGCGGCGCGTCTGCGGGCGGAGCGGCGCGGGCCGGCCAGCGAGGAGCGCGGCGACGCGGGCGGGGAAGGCAGGGCCGGGCGGGCGCCGCCTGCGGAGAGGCCGGGGGTCGGCCTGCGTGGAGCCGCGCGGCGGCGGCGGCAGCGGCGGCGGCGGCGGCGGCGACTTCCTCCGGGCCGGGCCGGACAGCGCACGGCCATGGCCGAGGCGGCCGCGGCTCCGGTAAGGGCGGCCCGCGCGCACGGACGCGCGGACTCGGGGCCCGGGCCCAGCACTCGGCGCCGCAGGCCCTGGGGAGGGGTTCCGTGGGCCGGGCCGGGCCGCCGGGCCTGGGCTCCGGCGGGCGGAGCGCGGGGTCCGCCGGGGCCTACGGCACCCGCCGGCCGGGCCCCCCATTCGCGGCCGAGCCGGAGCAGGGCGGACCCGGCCGACCCCGCAGCGGAGGCCGCCCCACGCCGAGTTCCTGCAGCCCTCCGCGGCTTCCTGCCCCCGCCCCATCCGCTGGCCCCTTCCTCTCCGCGCCCCCCACCCCGCGTCTCCTTTCTCTGCCCACCGCTCTGCCTCAGCGTTCCCTACCCCCCAGCTCCCCCCAGCGGCCTGGTGGCACCTGGGAGGTGTCCGAAGCGGCTTCGATTCCGCACACGCCGAGTGCCCAGCCCGATGGAGGTCGGGGCGGAAGACAGCTGCTCCTTCTCGTAGAAGCGGGCAGGCACCAGCCCTGTTAGGCATTATTTTGTCCTCACAACAAACCTGTGGGGTAGCTGCTCGTTCCCTCATACAAAGGAAAAACCCGAGGCCTGGAGAAGTTAACTTGCTTAGGATCGCCCAGCTAGAAAGTGTGTGAAAAGACACAGCTGGTCTGTATTCAGGGACACATTGTGTGTTGGGGGAAGCAGACAGGTACACTGGTGAGAATGGTGCAAACGGAGTGAGTGACTGGTTCTGGAATTGAGGCAGAAAGGTGCTGTGGGAGGGCAGGGGAAGGAGAGGGAGGCGCTGGCACCCCTTCACGGCCTGTGCAGCTGTGATTTGAGCTGGGCTTTTAAGGAAGGCTAGGATTTCATCAGGACGAGTGGACCAGTGCAGCTTTCCAGGTAGGGAGGACAGCTTGCGCTCAGAGAGAAGGCGCTGCCCAGCGGGTTCAAGGACCAGAATCCAGTCCCTGCTCCATGGAAGATGATTTTGGTGAGGAGGCAGTGGGAGAGAAGGCTGCAAGGAGAGTTGGAAGGGCTTTTAATGCCTGGACTTCATCCTATGGGCGGGGGGTGGATCCTGGATGGATTTGGAGTTCTACTATGGGTTCCTCGCACACATAGGGTTTCTGCTTCCCTGGCGGGAGTCCGAGGGCAGCCCCATATTACCCACCCACCATTTAGTATGGAGCTGGGCCCGTGCAGAAACAGTCACCACCTCCCACTAAATAGTGCAGAGGCCCTAGGGCTCCCTGCGCCCGTTGAAATGGTAAGCACACTGTGTGTGCCTGACGTCTTATAAAAAGGGTTTATGGAGGTGTCCTTTTCCTGCAGCGCAAAGGTTGCCGTCCTGTGGCAGTCAAGGGCACTCAGAGGCTGAATAGGATTTCAGGAGCTGGGGAGCTGGGTGACTTCTGGAGCAGGCTCTTGGAGGCTGGAGTCAGGTGGTAGGGACTGATCACAAAGGACAAGTGGGCAAGGGAAGGGTAGCGGCTACCATGGAGGGTGGCCCAGGGAGCCAGTCCAGTGCAGTCCCTGTGGCCTCCGGGCAGAAACACCTGCCTCCTGAGAGCAAGAGCCCCACCCACCACAGCCCTCTGCCCACCAGCTCCTCCCCAGCGAAACCCCTTCCTTCCTCAGGTCAGAGGTCACCTCGTGCGGTCTCATTCCAAACAACCACGGAAGCTCTGATGGGGCTCGACAGTGTTTTTGGCCTCTGCTCACACTCTCCTCTCACTCTTTTCCACCCATGCTGTAGTTCTCCATGCCTTTCTCCAAATGAGCCCACACTGCTCCCTATTAGTCACTTCTTCATTTTACTAGTGTTTGGGAATAGTTTCCAGAATGTTCTAAGGAGACATGTGTCCTCAGGCACAACCAGAAGAAAGTGCAGATATCTGGATCTCCTCTCTGACCCAGAGGGCCCACCTTCACATGAGGGTGGGTCGGCCAGTTTGGCCCCTCCTCAAGGCAAAATGTGCCCTTTCCTCGCAGTCTCCCAACTACCACCTCTCAGGTCACTCAGGCTACGTGTGAAGTTTCCAGCAACAAGGAAGTCGTACGCATTAAAGTCTAACCTTATGGCATATGTTTTACCTTCCTCATCACTCTGTAAGGTGTGTCCGTGCTCCCCAAGGAGCTACAGATGCCAGACTAGTTTTCCCCTTGGGAGCGGTGAGGACAGCGAGAGAAACAGAGTCTCAGAGGGCCCAGCGGACCCGTGTTGATTTTGTCCCCTTGACTCATGCCTGCCACGTGGGTCAAAAAGTCTAACTCTTGGCTGGCGGAGATTTGCAGTAATGGTGATTGTTAGTTTAAGGAAGAGTAACAGGAGGGGACAAAATCAGATGGCACTGGGGGGAGAAGGATTAGCTGTTTGATTTTTATGTTTATTAAAAAGAGACACGAGAGGCTTCAAAACAAAACAAAACAAAAACAGTTGAGCAATGCTCATGTTTGTGCCGGTTCAGTGAACCAGTTGTTTTGTTTTGTTTTTTGTTTTTTGCTAGGTCATCGTCCGTACACAGTCCTGCGTGATTATGATGGGAGGTGCTGGCCGGGTGCTGGTGAATCTGCGGTTTACTATTTATCCGCTGAAACACCCCAGCAGTGCAAAGGCGCTGTTTATTTAGCAGAAGTGCACGGAGCACCTTCCACAGGCCACGCACTCTTCTGCAAAAGCTGGGTTCGGGGAGTCAGCTCGGGGAGATGCAGGAGGTCCCCAGTCCGGGCGAGCTGAGCCCCCCCGGCAGGAAGGCACCTGCCCAGATGGTGGCCAAGTCTGAGTTACCCCGAGAAGCCCATCCTAGGCTGAGATCAGGCTTGTGGCCCAGGGCATTCCCGCTTTTAATCCGAGCTCTGTGCCCCCCCACTCCCCTCACCGCCCAGCTCCCCAGCACCCAGGGGAGAGGGGCTGAAGGAAGGCGGTGGATGGAATGAATGAGGGTACACTTCTCTTTGTTTCTGAAAGATTTCTCCATGGACGATGGCAGCCACAATTCAGGCCATGGAGAGGAAGATCGAATCGCAGGCTGCCCGCTTGCTTTCGCTAGAAGGTCGGACGGGGATGGCCGAGAAGAAGCTGGCGGACTGCGAGAAGACGGCTGTGGAGTTCGGGAACCAGCTGGAGGGCAAGTGGGCCGTGCTGGGGACCCTGCTGCAGGAGTACGGGCTGCTGCAGAGGCGGCTGGAGAACATGGAGAACCTGCTGAGGAACCGAAATTTCTGGATCCTGCGCCTGCCCCCGGGCAGCAAGGGGGAGGCCCCCAAGGTATCCCTCGGGCCCCTGGGGTGGGACAGCCCGAGGGACCGTGCCGTAAGTGTGTGGGTGAGCATGCGTGACCCTTGTGGTTCCAGGTGCCTGTGACCTTTGATGACGTGGCCGTGTATTTCTCTGAGCAGGAGTGGGGCAAGCTGGACGAGTGGCAGAAGGAGCTCTACAAGCACGTGATGCGGGGCAACTATGAGACGCTGGTGTCCCTGGGTAAGGCATGACACTCATTCTCCTGTTACGTGTGACTTTGGGAGCCCCCAGACCTACCTCTCCGTGCTGGTGGTTTTCGTCGCAACAATGTGTAAATCACTAGAAAACTCTGACCATGCAAGGAGTTTTCTTCTCCTACTAAAGACGAGCACCAGGTGACCGAGTCGAAAACTCCCTCTACCTGGTGACATTCGTGGGTGGCCACACAGAAAGGGGTGGTGGCTTTTCTCTAACCAGGCATGGAGCATGGACGTCTCTGTCCTGCCAAGACAGAGTCTAAAGCCTGGGCTGCTCTCATCATCAGTGGGCCTGCTCTGAAGCCTCGGGCTGCTCTCAGGCCCACATTCCTTTAGCCTTCTGTTACAGGGGTATGTGGCTTTTCTGGTGAGTTAGTGGTTAGTGGAGAATATGGGCAGACCATGCTTCCATGCCAGCGCTGTCTTCGTGCCTCAAGGCTCTGCTCCCTCAGACCCTTGGGGCCGCTGTCACTGTCTGCGTGCAGTGGCCCCAGGAGGCTGTTCCTCCCTGAGCTGCTTTCCTCTTGGGATGACTTCTGTGTGACCCCAGATCTGGAGGCGTAAGGCCTGGTCAGTGATGGTGGGAACAGGGGCAGGCGTGATGGTAGATTTCAGGTTAAAGAAACACACCACTTCTTAACAGGGAGACCCTACCAGAGTGACTTCACCTGGGCATGGACTTTGGGGCCAGATGATTGGTTGTCGTGGGGCTATTCTGTGCCGTGTGGGATGTTCCACAACATCCTGGCCTTGACCCACCAATGCCAGGAGCACCTCACCCCCAACCCCCAGTCATGACCATCAAAAATGTCTCCAGACTGCGAGATGTCTCCCAGGAGACAAAATTGCCCATGGTTGAGAACCAGTGCTCTGTACTAATCTAGACGTTTCGATTCTGGGCCACTCGTGGATTCCCAGGCTGCCTGTCACCAGCTCTGAATGGAACCACATGGCAAAAGCTAACCTTTATGTCCTTCCTCAGACTACGCCATCTCCAAGCCTGAGGTCCTCTCCCAGACCGAACCGGGGAAGGAGCCGTGCAGCTGGCGTCGCCCTGGCCCCAAGGTTCCAGATGTTCCTGTGGACCCAAGTCCAGGTGAGGGGCTGAGAGAAGGCCAGGGACACCAGGCAGGCCGGTGGAAACAGGAAAGTAGAGGGTCAGGGAGGGCATGACTTTTCCAGGAAGAGCTGAGGAGAAACCTCAGACTTGGAAGTTTTAAATCTAAGGTTTTTAATAGTTGAGTTATGACCTGTAGCCTGTGCCCCTAACACTCTAGGAATACTTACCAGCATGGAAGCAGGTGACAAACCTAGTCTTTTAGAAAAGAGATAGAGCCAGTACACACAGTCAGGGAAGGAGGGGGCAGGACACTCACAGGGAAGGTAGGAGTGGGTGGGAGACAAAATGTAATTCCTCCCAGTTCTATGAAGAGCCAGCCTCGCCCCCGACCAGGAGCCAGTCCCATTGGCTGGCCACACGTTTCAACACGATTAGGGCGACAGACTCATTTAAGGTGAATCTGGATACCTGGTATCACTGCTTCGGATTTTTCTGGAGCCAGCCAGCACCTCTGAAAGCTAAGGGAGGGACAGCGGATGCGTGAGAGAAGCCAGGAGGAGACCCCACCCCACGCCCACCCCTGCAGGCCCGAGCCTGCTTTCCGCACAAAACCGCCGTGTCTGTCCCACCTGCCTTAGGTTCCCCTGGCGTCCGAACACCGGTGTTGCTAAAGAGTCTCGCTGTGTTTCATTTGTGATTAATGACACGCGTCTCCCGGGTTCGCACCTGGGCCGCAAGTCGGGGTCCTGCTGCCGAGCAGCGCATGCGCAGAGCTGGCCACGCGGTCCACGCTCGGGAGCGCACCTACCAGGGGCGCTCACCTCCGCCGACGTCCTTTGAGACTTTGCTAGGTGCCGGGGACAGAGCTGGAAGTGGAGGACGGAAGGATGACTCAGCAGAGCGCTGCAGAGTCTGAATGGAGAAGAGGGCGCTGACGCGGAGCCCAGTCTCCGGGCCTGGGAGGGAGGTCCACGGTGGGCTCGGTTCACTTGACCCACACCATCTCCGGGGAGGTCTCCGGTTCGCACGCTGTCATCCGAGAGGGTGGAGAGGGGCCCAGAAATACGGTGGCTGTTGGCGAGACCCCCACACACCCTCCCCTCCGACACAGACTCCACTTTCTGCCTCAAGCCCCACAGCGAGAGCCCCGTTACCCCTGCCCTAACCTCTGCGGGAGAAGTCAGACCCCAGTTCACTCCTCAAACAACCCCCAGCCCCACCCCCTGCAGACCTCCTCTCCGCTTCTTTTCAGTTCCTAAATTCTCCCTGCGTGCTTTGGGGAGCTCAGTCCCCAACAAGACCTCAGATGTGCAGGCTCTTCCCGGAGCGTCCCCACCCATCCTTGTCCACATGAGTGGACCTGAGTCCTGGTTCTTTCCAGGGCCTGGCATCGGCTGCAGGGCACCCCTTTCCCACGTCCCTCCTAGTCCCGGCCTGGAAGCCAGCAGTGTCCCTGCTCCTCCATATGGCTTCCTGCTGGTCTCCCCTTCTCCCTGGAAACCCCCACCTTTCATTCCTGTCTTCCTGCCGCCTCCTGCAGACCGCATCTCTGTTCTTACCACTGTGGCTGGCAAGGGCAGCTTGCACAGAAGGTGCTCTGTGCACTTGGAACACCCCAGCCTCCACTCCCTCACCACCCCGCCCCCGAGGTCATTCCCCCCTTGCTGACAGTGATGCACCCTTGCCTCCTCTCACTTTGAGCTCAGCCCCCCAGTGCCCTGACCCCAGCATCCAGCAGGACCATAATGCTGGTGAAATCCATCTCCCTGTCCTGCACCTGCTCCCACGCAGCTGCACATGGCTGAAGAGACCTCCCCACAGCTCTCATTTTCTTACCTGCAGTCCCAGGGGTGTCTCCTTGGTCCAATCAGCTGTGCAGAGGTTGGCAAACTGTGGCCCATGAGCTTAGAATGGTTTTCATGTTGAACAAATACTGTTTAATTGGAAAAAAAAAAAAAAGAAACGATATTCACAGCCCCCCCCCACCAGCTTGTCTGTTGCATCCACGCACTATTCTCCGTGTTTGCCACCACGGTCAGACCTCCTGCCGAAGACACGCTCCACTGGGCGCTAGATCCGGTCCAGGCCACCTTAGCAAGGACTCATACCCCCCATCCTTCCCATCATCTGCCCCTGCCATCGCTTGATCGATTTGAACACTGACCCCTTGTGACCGCACACCCCTGTAGCAGCTGCCCCTTTTCTGCCCTCCTTGTGTCCCGCTCCCCAGGAGTGCCCTCCTTCAGTGCCTGCTTTCTCCCTTTGCTCTTCCATTCCAGAGGTCCTTCCATCAGCACCCCTGTCAGGGCCACAGGGGCCCCCATAGCATTAAAAGTCTGGTCTTAACCATTGGCAACATCATTTGCCACCAGTGATTGCTCTTTTCCCAGATTCGCTGCTTTGACAGGATGCCTCCCCCTCCTCGTGTCCTCCTGGCTTACTTAACACCTTCCCTTTGCTATTTCCCAGTGCTCTTTCTGGCCTCTAAGCGTCAGGGTGCCCTCCATCCTCTCTGTGTGGTGGGCTCCGCATGCCAACAGCTTCCACAGTGTATCTCCTGCCGGTCTTCTCCCTGAAATCACACCTGCCTGCCTGGTCTGTCCCCACCCAGGTGGGATAGATGTCTTATGCCAAGCACGCACCCAGCGGAGCTCCTCCTCCCCTCGTCCCCCACCCCCAGGTCTCCCCTGCTGTAGTAGACCACTGCCCACCCTCCAGCTGCAGGCGAGACCCAGGGGTCAGCCCCGACCCTTTCTCACACATACAGCCATCGGAGATCCTAGTAGCAAGCACTCCCTTCAGACTCGTCCAGAATGCTGTCACACCCCGTCGCCTCTACCCTGCCACCCCCATCATTTCCTGTGGTCACCTCCCGATCATCCTCCCCTCTCCTGCTCTAATCACTCAGAGAAAGCCCTACGCCCTTTCCTTCAAAACCCCTTACCGGCTTCCCACTGATTCAGAGACTGGCTCATGCTTCCGTTTGTGTCTCGCTCCCCCTGTTCCCGCCATACCGTCCTCCCTGCTGCTTCCCCCAGTGCTCCGGGCTGCTCTAGTCCCCGAGCCTTTGCACTTGTAGTGCCCTCTGCCAGGAATGCCCTTCAGGTCCCCCCACCTCCCCCGGCTCCATCCATTACCTCCTTCAGAGCTCTGCTTATTTAACATTTAAATCATCACCTTATTTAAAATTGTGTCCCCTATTCCCACCAGAATTTCCAGTCTCCTTTCCCTGCTTTGGTTGGTTCCACAGCAGAGAGCATCATCTATTATGTGTATTTCTAGATTGTGACATATATTTCACATTTACAGAATCAACAGGGATACAGACAGTATGTGTATTTCAGAGAGATGATAGATTTCACACTTGTAGATTACTGTGTGGCCAGCAGGCTCTCCCCAGGAGGGTGTAAATTTCAAGAGGACAAGCACTTTTATTTCTTTTGTTCATGTGATCATTCCAGGCACCTCGAACTGCCTAGCGCTGAGTAGAAATTCAACAAATATTTGTCAAATGTATGTAGTTAACGTAATTTAAAATGTTTTTGTGTAAAAATATGTGTGGTAAATTCCTTGTTAGATTTCCTAGTCTCACTCCTCCCCAGGTAACCCGTAGTCCTGAAGTGGATGTTTACCTTCTCCGTCTGCCTTTTAAAACTTTCATTTAAAACTGCTAGGTCCACGTGTAGCCATAAGCAATATATAATATGGTTTTGTGTGTTTTGAGAAACCGTATCAATGTCAGTAGATTGACCACTCGGTACCACGTATTTCAGATCCGTCTCTCTCTTTTTTTTTTTTTTCAAAGATTTTATTTATTTGACAGAGAGAGATCACACGTGGACAGAGAGGCAAGCAGAGAGAGGGAGAGGAGGAAGCAGGCTCCCCGCTGAGCAGAGAGCCCGATGTGGGACTCGATCCCAGGACCCCGAGATCATGACCTGAGCTGAAGGCAGAGGCTTAACCCACTGAGCCACCCAGGTGCCCCCAGATCCGTCTCTCTTGATGCGGATAGATCAAGTTCATTCATTTAACAGATGCTTAGTATCCCCAAAGCAACTGCGTTCCAGCTTGTTCTCCCCTGGTCTGTTGATACGCACTTCAGCTGTTTCTGGTTTTTCACTCTCACGTGGTGGTGCCACGGTGGGCAGTCACCCCTATCTGTCTGTGTCCCTGTGCTGCGGCCTCTCCAGGGAACAGGCCGGGGGACCCCCTGCACCGCCAGGCATGCTTGTCTGCACCTCCACCATTGCCATGGTTACGCAGCTGGTCCTGCTCCCGTCAGCAGCCAGGAGTGCCCGTTGTCTCACATCCTTGCCCTCCTTCAGCAGTAGCTCCTCGCCGATCTGATGGAGGTTGGAATGGCATCATGTTTTAATTTGCCTTTCCCTGACTCTCAGTGAAGCGAAGCACCCTTTTCACGTGTATCTGGTTTCTTCAATGAATTGTCTTTTTCTGTTTTTCTACTGTTGTTTTTCACTCTCTTACTGATTCAGACTTCTGTCTGTAGGTTCTGGACCCAAACACTTTGTCTGTTATTTGCATCACAAATATCTTCTCCCAGCCTGTGGCAGGTCTTTTAACTTTGTCATACCTGTCCAGAAGTTGTAATTTTGGGTACAATCAAACTTACCAGTGTTTTCCTTTATGATCTGCTTTTTCTATCTTAGGATAGCCTTCCCTACCGCACTGCAGGTCAGAAGGACATTCTTTTCCATCTTCTTACGAAACTTTTAAAGTTTTGCTTTGCACGTTGAAGTCTTTAATCTATCAAGAATTAATATTTGTGGGGTTCCTGGGTGGCTCAGTGGGTTAAGCCGCTGCCTTCGGCTCAGGTCATGATCTCAGGGTCCTGGGATCGAGCCCCGCATCGGGCTCTCTGCTCAGCGGGAAGCCTGCTTCTCCCTCTCCCACTCCCTCTGCTTGTGTTCCCTCTCGTGCTGTGTCTGTCTCTGTCAAATAAATAAATAAAATATTTTTTAAAAAAAAAGAGTTAATACTTGTGTAGGTTATGAGGGAGAATTTAAATTTTTTTCCCCACAAGGACATCTGATTTCCCAACAAAAATCTGAATATTCTGTCTTTTCTCCAGTGATTTATAATAACGCCAGTTTGGTCATGAACCAGGTTCCCGTGCACACACTTAGTTTCTGGGCTCTTTATTTGGTTTTTTTGGTCTTTGTCTCTGTGCCAACACTCCCTGTTTTAGCTTCATAAGAAGCTCTCTTATCTAGAAGACTAAGTCTTCCCTACTTGCTCTTTGAAACTTTCCTTGACTATTCTTGGACCTCTGTTCTCGATGAGTTTCAGAATCATGATGTCAAGTTCTCAGAAAATCCTGCTGGAATTTTGATGGGAACTGCATTGACTTTGTCATTTCATTTCTGGAGAATTCGCTTCCTCACAACGTGAGCATATGAGCCCCTCTCCCCATGGGCAGACTCACTGAGTGAGGGCTGAGTGGCCTGAAGCGGCTTCACGGTTTTCTCCAAACGTGGTTTCTATTGCGGATGGCATTTTCACATTCACTGTATCTTAAATAGTTATTACAAGTCTATAGCTCTGCTGTTAACTTCCTTTAGTAAAAGACTCCTTTTGCTCAACCTCCTTGTTATTTCTAGTAAAGGACCTGTCACTTGAGATTCTCATGGATTTTGTTCTGTAGACCGTTGTACCTTCCTCAGATAACACCAAAGTTATCTCTCTTCTTTTAAAATTGTTATAACTTTATTCTTCTTCTTCGGCAGTTTGTCCAGGATATTGTTGAGTGGTCCCGGCGTCCTTCTCTGTGAGGTGCTTCAAAGGTCTGGGCAGTAAGGATGGTTTTTGCCATAGACTTTTTTAGATTTTATTTATTTATTTGACAGAGAGACAGAGATCACAAGTAGGCGGGGCGTGGGGGTGGGTGGGAGCAGGCTCCCCGCTGAGCAGAGAGCCCGATGCGGGGCTCAATCCCAGGATCCTGAGATCATCACCAGAGCCAAAGACAGGCTTAACCCACTGAACCACCCAGGCGCCCCTGCCATAGACTTTTAATAATATTCTTGTTAAAAGTTTATAGACATGGGACACCTGGGTGACTCAGTCGGTGAAGTGTGTGCCGTTGGCTCAGGTCATGATCCCAAGGTCCTAGGCTCAAAGTCCGCATCAGGCTCCTTGCTCATCGGGGAGCCTGCTTCTCCCTCTGCCTGCTGCTCCCCCTACTTATATTCTTTCTCTCTGACAAATAAACAAAAATCTTTAAAAAAAAAAACTACATAGAAAACAAGATTTATGTAACCCTTAAAGAATAAGGGTCAACACCCACATTCTCAAAACTGCAGCATCAGAAATAGATCACAGCCAGAAACTTCCATTGTCCCGTGGTCCCTCTCTGATCCCATTCCTCTCCCTCCCTTTTCCAGACAACCAGAAAATTCAGAAGGAGGTGTGATCAGTCCCTTGCTTTTCTTTACGTTTTTATTCCTTACATATGTATGTAGATATTCCTAAATAACACTGCTTCTCTCACGAGCCCTTGTTTCTGAGAGTCGCTCTGTGTTGACACAGTACAGCTGCCCTCGTTCCTTGTCACCACTCTCTCTGGTTTTCTGCTTTACAATGGCGGCACGGGGCATGCATCCTTCTGTTGGTGGGCATTTGTGCTCTTTCTAACGTGTTTCCTTTTAGGAATGATGCTATTGTGAACATTGTGAGGCATGTGTAGAAGTTTCTCTAGGTGTAGACTTGGGAGTGGAACTGCCGGCTCATAGGAAAGATATGTGTTTAGCTTCTCCAGGTCACGTCTGAGTGCTCTGTAAGGCGGCCTACCCGCCGGCACCTGCCCATGGCGCCCGGCCGCCCACAGCCCCTCATCCTCACCAGCCCTGGAAACGCCTCCCATCCTCATTTATGCCCATCTGGCGGGAGCACACCATTTTAAAATTCTTATTTTAAAATGTGCATTTTCCCAGTTAATGAGGTTGAACGTTTTATCCTCTGTGTATAGGCCACTTGTCTCTCTTCTCTGGAATAACCTGTGTATCCCTTTTGTCTGTTTTTCTTTTGTTTTCCCTTTACTTATTGACTAGTTGGAGCCCCTTTCTTGTTCTGAATATTAATCGTTTTCCCAGCCGTGTGTATTGCCAGTATCTTTCCCCTTTATGGTATATTTTAAAAAACAGAGGCTTTTGCTTTTAATATACTTGAATTTTACTTCTGTGGTTTGTCATTTTCATGTCGTAAACAATTAAGAAATTTCCTCTAGGGGCGCCTGAGTGGCTCAGTGGGTTAAAGCCTCTGCCTTCAGCTCAGGTCATGATCCCAGGGTCCTGGGATCGAGCCCCGCATCCGGCTCTCTGCTCAGCAGGGAGCCTGCTTCCCCCTCTCTCTCTGCCTGCCTCTCTGCCTACTTGTGATCTCTGTCTGTCAAATAAATAAATAAAATCCTTTAAAAAAAAAAAAAAGGAAGAAAGAAAGAAACTTCCCCTACCTCAAGGCAGTAATCCACTATCTCACATTCAGCTCTAAAGGGTCTGCCTTTCACATTCAAGCTCTTAGTGGCAGTGGGAGGGCGGGACCCTGGTTCTTTCTCACTAGCATTTTGGGTCTTTTCCTTTGCTCTTTGGGGGTCACCTTCCTAATGACCCTGTAACGAGTTCTGTGAGACATCCAGATGGCATGGTGCTCAGGCTTGCATTCACTCTACTAATCACATTGGAGAGAAAGGACCCCTTTGCTGTATTGAGGCACGTTTTGGGGGGAATGTCCTAAGCCCCCTCCATTTAGCTCATCTGTCTCATGTGCCTCCGTGAAGTTGTAGAACTTTCTCCGAAGATCTTGTACGGCTTTTTGTTGTTATAGATATATTCCTAGGTTCCTTGTATCATTTTTTGTTTTTATTTTTTTAGATTTTTTTTTCTTTTGTATTTTTAAAAAATTGCTGTTGTCAGTGGTGTTGTTTCTTTGTTTTTGTTTTTGGTTTGTTTTGTTTTGTTTTCAGAGAGAGTTTGTGAGCTGGGAGGGAAGGAGCAAAGGGAGAGAGAGAATCTTAAGCAGGCGCCGTGCCCAACACGGAACCGGACACAGGATTCCATCTCACAACCCTGAGATCAAGACCTCTGCCTGTCAAAAATTGGAAGCTTAACTGACTGAGGCACCTGGGCACCCCAGTGGTGCCTTTTTTTAACATGGTTTTTCTCTTTGTTGCTGATGTCTGCAGGGAGCTGGGAGGCAGGGAATCCTTTTTCCCAGCCCTTGTTCTCATCCACGATGGGCTCAGTTCTATGACACCACCCCGCCCCCCCCCCGCCCTTGGGCATCTGTCCAGAAGGCCCACCAGGAACATAGCTCATCATCAGAAAATGCGGGAGCAGAGGTGGACAAGCACAGTGCTCACCCATCCATCCTCTTCCCCTTGGGCAATTGGCCACCCCCAGGGGCCAGGCCCTCTCTGTTGTTTTGCTGGGGTTAAGCTTCTTCACTGTGGTCCAGTGGGGGACTTCTTATCCTAAAGTCAGTAGAGTGACATTAATTACTTGACCCTTAATTTTCTACCTGTCTTCTCTTTCATAATATAAACATACAAGGTCATAAAATACCCTCTAAGTACCATTGTAGATGCAGCCAGCCCACACCTTTTGATAAATATTATCTTTATTAGCACTGAGTTCTACATATCTTCTCATTTTCATTATCATTTGCCCTTAGAGCCTTGGATTATTTAGAAAACATACATATTTTTAAATTTTAGTACCAATGAGGAGTTTGGGATATTTGTTCTTGATTTCTGACTTAATATTATAGTTAGAAAATAAGTGCATAAAGTATAAATCTTTTGAAACTTACCAAAGTTCATTTTATGCTCTCAAAAGTTCATTTTTCCTGACTTCTGTGTGGCTTGAAAAACGTGTGTGTTCCTTGTCTTTAGATTCTGCTATGTCCGTGTGATCAGGTTTGCTAATAGTGTCACTTGAATTTCCTATAACCCAGAGTCAGCTAATTTATCAGTTACAGAAACAGGTGTGTTGAAATCTGCCGCTGAGAAGTTGGGAGCTGTTTATTTCTCCTGGAGTTTTGCTTTATTATTTTGAAGCCAAGTTGTTAGATAAAACATTTAGAATTCTTTTCTCTTTGTGGCCAGTGTAACATTGCACAGTGACCCTTTTTGTATTTCTGTGATACTTCTCTTTTCAAAATCAATTTCCTCAGATACAGTTTAACTACATCTTTTTTATTTTTATTTATTTTTTAAGATTTTATTTATTTATTTGATAGATCACAAGTAGGCAGAGAGGCAGGCAGAGAGAGAGGAAGGGAAGCAGGCTCCCCGCTGAGCAGAGATCCCGATGCAGGACTCAATCCCAGGACTCAATCCCAGGACCCAGGGATCATGACCTGAGCTGAAGGCAGAGGCTTTAACCCACTGAGCCACCCAGGCGCCCCTGACTACATCTTTTCTAAAGAGGTCTTTATTCTAGCTTTTATTCTTTTACTCTGCTCTTGCATCCTTCTGTTTTAGGTGCGTCTTTTGCAAACAGCATACAGCTAGTTTTCTTACCAGTTTTTAGTGTGGTCATCTTTACCTTTTAAATGTCCAGAACGGTGGCCACTAGCCACATGTGGCTGTTGTTCACTTAAAAAGTGCTGCAAAGGGGTGCCTGGCTGGCTCAGTTGGTTAAGCAGCTGCCTTCCGCTCAGGTCATGATCCTGGAGTCCCGGGATTGAGTCCCACATTGGGCTCCCTGCTTGGTGGGGAGTCTGCTTCTCCTTCTGACCTTCCCTGCTCTCATGCTCTCTCTCTCATTCTCTAATAAATAAAATCTTTGGGGCGCCTGGGTGGCTCAGTGGGTTAAAGCCTCTGCCTTTGGCTCAGGTCATGATCCCAGGGTCCTGGGATCGAGCCTCACACTGGGCTCTCTGCTCAGCAGGGAGCCTGCTTCCTCCTCACTCTCTGCCTGCCTCTCTGGCTACTTGTGATCTCTGCCTGTCAAATAAAAACTAAAATCTTTAAAAAAAAAAAAAGCGACTGTAAAAGGGGTGCCTGGGTGGTTCAGTGGGGGAACTTCTGCTCAGCGGGGACTCTGCTTCTCCCTGCCCCCCCATTTCTTGTTCTCTCTCTCTCCCAAATAAATAGATAAAACCTTTTTTTCAAGTGCTGTAAAGACGAAATATACAAATGGTGAACATTTTGGATATATTGGGTTAAGTAAAATATATTATTAACATTAAGTTCACCTGTTTTTATTTATTTATTTTAACGTAACTACTAGAAAACCTAGAATGAGTGGTGTGGCCTGCACGGTTTCTCCAATGGACAGTGCCAGTCCAACCTCCTTACACTGATTGGGAAATTTTGCAGTATTCTCTCTTTGAATATCGCCTTGCCCGCCTTCTCCCTATTTGTTTATTTGGAATGTTTTCATACTACCCTTCGTAACAGCGCACATGTCTTCGTATATTCAGCTCTGTCCATCATTTCTTATGTGTCTTCTAATTAGCTCACCATCCTTGGCTCGGTTGCTTTCTTTCTCGTTTCCCCTATAGATTGGATTTTTAAATTCCAGTGATTTTATTTTACAATTCCAAAGTTAGCGCTTCGTATTTTTTCAAGCTCTGATTGGTCAGTTTGGGTCGTCTCTTATCTATCAGACTCTCCCCCCTTTTTATTTTTCCAAATATATTAAACTTTATAGTCTGTGTGTGATAATTGCAGTATCCCACATCTCTGCGGGCCAGGTCCTGCGGCATAGGACCTCTCCGACCCCCAGAGGCGGCCGCTTTTCTCGTTGTGCTGGTGATCTGTAGTTGTGAGCCCTGCAACGCCTACAAGCGGTGGCAAATGCTTTCCTCCTCAGACACTCTGTCTGCCTCTGCTGGTCCTTGGGGCCACCACGGCCTTGGCTTGGAGGCTTTCAGGCCACTCTGTGGTGTGACCCGGCACGGACAGCCTTGGGCACAGGCTTCGGGCATCAGCTCCCAGGCTGGGACTTCGGTCCCTGTGCCCTTCTGCATGTCCTTTTTTCTGTAGTTCTTGGGAGTCAGTTCGGCCATGACTCTCATGTCGTTTGGCTCCTCTTCTGGTTGTAAATTTAGTTTTTTTCATGGGGACCTGAGTTGCGGGGGTGTCCCTGGAGGGCAGGTTTGCATTTGCCTGCACTGGGGGGTGGCCTCCGGGTTGCTGGGGCACTCAGCCAGTGTTTCTGCGCATTTCCTGGCATCGGTTCTCTGCACCATGTCGGGGATATGGATTCAGTGTAGACAGGGGGAAGTTCGCTTTCTCAGGGCGGCTGGCCCACCCATGGCCCTAGACAGGTGGCAGCTTCCTGGTAGCGCCCTCGGGTGGCTGGAGTTTTTCTAGTCCCTAGCTCACTAGGACCGAGGCTCCTGGGCTCAGGCAGGCAGCTCAGCGGGGCTCCCAGCCTTGCTTGGGCATCAAAGCTCAGCCCCTAAGGCCCGCGTCCTGTTTCAGCAACTCGCTGGGTCGCTTGGCTTCTGTTTGAACTCTGGATTGACTGTGCATTTGCTCTTTGATTCTTATATCTGGGATCTTTCTTTTCTGCTCACTTATATACAGGTGGGGGAGGTGAAGAGGGTATATTTGGGGTGACTATGTAGCATTTCTGTATTAAAAGCAAGGGCAGGGGTTGCCAAGAGCAGCCCAGTCTTCTGCATGGAGGGACCAGAGGTCCAGCCCTGAGAATGCTTTCCCACCCTACCCTGTGCTCAATACCACATGACCTCAAGCTTCACCCAGAAGGCCCTAGGTCCCTGCTGCTCTGGCCTTCCATTCCCACTGGGTTCTCTTGCTGCTTGGCCCCTGTAAGCCCCTGTGTCCACGTCTGTGGCTGGATGTGTGTCCACCCCATGCCTGAGGGGCCCCGATGCTGTATGTTCATAGCCTTTCCCTTTTTTAGGCTCGGGGCCCCCAGTTCCTGCCCCTGACCTCTTAATGCAGATCAAGCAGGAGGGCGAGCTCCAGCTCCAGGAGCAGCAGGCACTGGGGGTAGAGGCGTGGGCGGCCGGACAGCCGGATATCGGGGAGGAGCCGTGGGGCCTCAGCCAGCTGGACTCGGGAGCAGGAGACGTCTCGACAGATGCTGCCTCTGGTGAGTGGCCGCACCCAGAGCAGACACCAGGAACGAGATGCCACAACAAAGGGCAGGGTGTGGGGAAGGAGCTTCTGGAAGCACTGCGGGCTCTCGCACATCTGGCCTGACTCACGGGGAAGTTTTCCCACCTGGAGGCAGAGGGCTATACCAGATGATATTCTGCGGGCCCCACCATGTCTTTGATGATGCCCCTATCTTGGTATCTCTCGGCCTGACCTTCTCCAGCCACACTCCTGCTCTTGCCTCCACCCGTGGGCTTTCAGATCGCCAGATGCCTCACATTCAAGAGGCGTGTATGAAATAAATAACATCTGAGCTTCCTGGGGCCTTAGAGAAGGGGCAAAAGAGAACTGGGTGCAGGAGAGGGTGGGGCCATTATGCTCCAGCAGAAAAGGCCCCGCTGGGATCGGAGGGTCCAGCCTGCCCTTCCTTTCACAGGGGATCCCCCCTTCCTTCCCCTAACCCACAGGCTCTGATCTCTCTTCATTGCAGGCGTCCACTCCAACTTTTCAACCACTATCCCACCCACTTCCTGGCAGGCGGACCTCCCTCCCCACCATCCCTCTTCGGCATGCTCAGACGGGACACTGAAGCTCAACACAGCAGCCTCCACAGAAGGTATGGGGCAGAGAGAGGATGGGAAAGGGTCGCATCTTCCTGGAGGCTACCTGGGGGCCCTCACTGTTAGTGGTGCACTGCCCTGACCTTTTGGCCAACAGGCTGTTAGGTGTCTGTGATGTTGGGGCTCTGTCAATCTGTCCTTTATCACCTTCTAATTTCTTAAGCTTGGACAGCCTTTCTCAAGAATGTTTCCGGCTGTCCCTTTTTCATGTGGTCTTAACCAGTCAGCCCTGGGAAGCTGATCCCTTAAGAGGACGTACCTTCTGCTCAGGCTCAGCAATCCTGGCTCCTCGCCGACATCGCAAAACCAAAAGCAAACCAGAACCGCTTCTTAGGTACCAGCACGACGAAAGACAGGTGTCTGAAGGCCAGAATCGGGAGGAACAACAGCCAAATTTATGTATTGGCTTTCTGTTTACTTCTGTTTTGACAGCCGGTTGTCTGTTCCTTAAACATTTCCATCATATTTTAGCCCCACCCCCAGAATGTGCTAGAAGCCTAGGTCCGTGATCTAAAACTTCAGGATGTGAGATTCAAGTACATTTAGATAAAATCAAATACATTGGTACTATTTCACTGACACTTTTTCCATGAGCAAGCTGGCCACATTCACTGAATGCTTACTGCCTTCCAAATAGCGTGCTGAGTGCTTTCAGACGTGTCATTGGGTTTAATCCTCAGACAACCCTGTGAAATGGGATCTTCACAGGTCGGAGAGCTGCCTGAAGCCCGCAGCTGGGTGGGGGGTGGGGACACAGTACAATCGCACATCCCCCTGAGCCCACCATGGGGCTTCTGTGTCTCGGTTACTTGGCCGCCTGTGGTCAGCCCCAGGAGAAAAGCATGATGAGCCTTAATAGCCAAAGTGAACCTGGGGCGTTGTGAGCCACTGTGCTGCTGGCTTTGCCTGTGCAGGTCCTTCCCCGGCACCTGGGGCAGCCCCAGGCCCACCGGGAGGGGCTCTACTGAGCCCCATACTGAGGCTGGGAGGGTAGGGCTCAGAGGTGGTGGGGCTTGAGTAGCTGCGGACTGGCCCCGTGAGAGTGCCCGGGCTTCCTTCTCTAAGCAGGTGTGGGGACAGAACGAGACGGGGTCTTTCTCTCTTTCTCAGCAGATGTAAAAATTGTGATCAAGACAGAAGTCCAGGAAGAGGAGGTGGTGGCCACACCCGTGCACCCCACTGACCTAGAGGCTCACGGGACCCTGTTCGGACCAGGCCAAGCCACGAGGTTTTTCCCTAGCCCCGTCCAGGAAGGAGCCTGGGAAAGCCAGGGCGGCTCCTTCCCCAGCCAGGACCCCGGGCTGGGCCTGAGAGAGCCCGCCCGGCCCGAACGGGACATGGGCGAGCTCAGCCCCGCGGTGGCCCAGGAGGAGGCGCCCCCCGGGGACTGGCTCTTTGGGGGGGTCCGGTGGGGCTGGAATTTCCGGTGCAAACCGCCCGTGGGCCTGAACCCGAGGACTGGGCCCGAGGGGGTGCCCTACAGCTCCCCCGACAACGGAGAGGCCGTGCTGGACCCCGGCCAGGCCCCGAGGCCTTTCGGAGAGCCATGTAAATACCCCGGCCGGACCAAAGGCTTCGGCCACAAGCCGGGCCTGAAGAAGCACCCGGCGGCGCCCCCTGGCGGGCGGCCTTTCACGTGCGCCACGTGCGGGAAGAGCTTCCAGCTGCAGGTCAGCCTGAGCGCGCACCAGCGCGGCTGCGGGCTGCCCGAGGGGGCGCCGGGGGCGGCGGCGGCGGCGGCGGCGGGCGGCGGGGCGCGGGACGGCAGCGCGCTGCGGTGCGGGGAGTGCGGCCGCTGCTTCACGCGGCCCGCGCACCTCATCCGCCACCGCATGCTGCACACGGGCGAGCGGCCCTTTCCCTGCACCGAGTGCGAGAAGCGCTTCACCGAGCGCTCCAAGCTCATCGACCACTACCGGACGCACACGGGCGTGCGGCCCTTCACCTGCACCGTGTGCGGCAAGAGCTTCATCCGCAAGGACCACCTGCGCAAGCACCAGCGCAACCACGCGGCGGGGGCCAAGGGCCCGGCGCGCGGCCCGCCCCTCCCGCCGCTCCCGGCCGGGCCCCCGGACCCCTTCAAGAGCCCGGCCTCTAAAGGACCCTTGGCCTCCACAGACCTTGTGACCGACTGGACTTGTGGCCTGAGCGTCCTGGGACCCAGCGACGGCGCGGACCTGTGAGACACAACCCCCCCCCCCCCCAAGGCCGGCGGGGGCGCCCTGGTCCCCCCCCCGCAGGCCGCGCGTGTCTCGGACGCCCCAGTCGCAGACTGCGGGGTGGTGGGGAAGGCTGAGGCAGGAACGGAGTCTGGGGGAAGCAGATTTCCACGTTGCTGAACTGATCACTGGAAAAAGAAAACGATCCGGCCTCCACCTCTAAACGAAGTAGAATTCTCTGATTGTGAAACTGAGCAGCATAGAATTTTAAGTAATTTAATTATGAAAACTTTTTTTTTTTTTTTTTTTAATTCTTGACGAAAAAAGCTGGAAAATAGTCGTAGCACCAGTTTAAACTTTAGAGTGTACTTTTGGTTTCCGGACCGCGTGTTTGTGTGGCCTGTGTCCTTACCAAGTCTGACAGTGAGTGTGCCCCGAGTTAGCTGGCTGGGGACACAGGTGAGGAGGGTCCTTCCCTCGCACCACTGACTCCTAGGGATGGGCTGATGGTTGCACAGAGCTCGGTGGAGGTGAGACACCTCTGGGCCCCCCAAGCTGTACTCCCGGCCACCGGGGCTGCAAGCTCGTCCCATCAGCACCTGCTCTGCAGTGTGGAGACCTGCCCCCCATCTGGTGTCAGCTGGGAGAAGGACTTGCCCACCAACAGCCAGTCCTATTTCCCAGCTCTCCTCTATCTGAAAAGGCCCCCAAAAGTGCTGGCCTATTACGGGCCATCTGCCACCCCTATGGAAAGGGATCTGGGTGGTGTCACCCTGTTAGGTGACTCAGAGCCTTCTAACAGAGAGTCCTCTGAAAACCCAGTGTTAGAGGCGAGGCAGCTGAGGCCAGCAAATGGAAGCCTTGGCCGTCACCGTCACCTACCAGCAGAGCCAGCAGCAAAGCTGGCCTGCCCGCCCCTAAGCGGGGCTGCTTTCCACTCCAGAGAAATGCTTCTCTTTCCTTTTCTCTCTGTGTAGTGTTTCTTCATTGTCAAAATGCTTTCACTTCGCATCTCATTTGATGACTGTGACCTTGTGAAGCACGCAGGACAAGTCTTCTTTCTTGTTAAAGACGAGGAAGTAAATTCCTTAAGGGGGACACACCCCGGCCCGTCTCAGTCGAGTGCGCGGCGCCATGCCCACGGGTGAGGAGGACTACGGACTAGACGCGGCTCATCTTCCTGGAGCATCAGTTTGGGGGAGGGAAAGTTTTCGTCTTTGCCCTCTTAAGATTTGTGCCACATCTGCCAGAGCAGAGTCAGCGGGCGTCCAGACGCCACTGAGCGCTGGCCTCTTTGGTGAGTGTGCTTGGTGGCAGGTCCGAGAGGCTGGGCAAGGGCCAAGGGCTTGCTCACTCCCCATCTGACATCTTCGAGGTCGAACTAGAAACAGCCCAGGTTTCTTGATTCTACCACAGTGCCGTCCCCACCACACAAGTATCCATTCCTGTTTTGTTGGAGCAGCCGCCGGTTCCCTCGCCCCAAATGGGTGACTTGTCTCCCCTGAGGAGCGAGAGACCATGGCTTCCGTTCCGTCAGCTCCCTCGTGCGTACTTTTATTAGGCAATAGACTAGTTAAGAAAATTGTTTCTATGTACTGTATATTTTGTACCTGTTTACACTTCTAATATTGATATAACTGATATTTTGAAAAACAAATGAAGAGGAAACATCCTGTTAAAATAAAACCTAACCAGCACCAAGGCGCTTTGGTTGGTTCCATTCTTAGACCCGTGTCTTCAGCCCTGATGCCTCCAGACCCTTCTCGCTGGCGAGCTGGGTGGCCAGCTCCCTCACGCCCCGCCCCTGCACGTGGTTGTCTCAGGTCGAGGAGGCCACCCATCCCTGAGAGCTAGGAGTGGAAGAATCCGGAGAAGTTTGACTCTGTGGAGGGGGAAACCGTAGCACAGCCCGTTACTGTGCTTCAGAGTATAATCATGTCGGTGTAATTTGGCTTTATGTAATTCGGTACGATGTACATGAAGAAAATAGGTCTGGGAGAGAAAAGCAGAACGTCAGAGAACACTGGATGCTGTGCTGGATGTTCTCTCCTCGAGTCTTGTCTTGGCTGGCCAGGAGCAAAGAAAGGACCAGCGATGCCTGGGGTCGTTGTATGCCTGGTTCAGGACTGAAGTCGGCCCGTGGCGTCTGAGCTGGGCTCACACCCACCTTCCCATCAACCAGAGTTAACGATAGTTTGTTTTCTCTCGTGTGGTCGGTCGTTGTCACATTTTGATCTTTGTCGTTTTAAGAAAATGAAAATGTAAAATAAAATCTGCGTAAAACTGCCCCAAGGGCATGGGAGTAGGACATGGAGAGAGAGTGGAAGTGGGTCTCACCCACGCCCATTGTGGTGATGGCATCCCTCCTGGGACCCACAGCCCCGATGTCGCCCACACGCTTCTTGTCCGCCCACCCCCCGCCGCAGGACATGTCTCCAGTCCTGGGAAAAGAACGAGGGACACTTCTGGTGCCTGCCCCGCTCACCAAGCCTCCAGCCCACCACCGTGCTCAGCTGTTCGCACACGCCCTCCCGCCACACGCCCCGGGTGCTGCGGGAATCCCGTGTCTCACGCCAAAGCCCTCAGCCATGTAGTGTTTCGCTCAATAGACGACTCCCAAGGCTCTGGCTTGGGTGCACTCTCAAATCAGGGAATTTGGGGAGGACAGGGCTTCGTGGAGGCAGAGGGTAGAGTTCAGTATCAACACCCCGAAGGGACACTCGGTGAACAGTTAGGAAGACCAGGTCAGCACCTTGGGCTGGGGGCCCCCCCACTTAGTCCAGAGCACTTCTGTCTCTTCTGGTCTTAGTGTCCTCTTGCTGCTAGGAAAAAGGACCACAAGCTTTGTGGCTTAAGCCAGGAGAGATCTGTTTCATACTTCTAGAGGTCAGAAGTCCAAACTGAACTTTAGGAGGCTAAAAAGGTGTCAGCAGGGCTGCGTTCCTCCTGGGTCCAGTGAAGAATCCACGGCCTCGCCTTCTCCCACTTGTAGAGGCCACGCTTGGTTCATGGCCCTCATCTCCCGTGGCAGTCATTCCAAGCTCTGCTTCTATCATCACATCGTTTTCTGACCCGGACTCTCCTGCCTCCCTCTCAGAATCTTGCACCAGACTCTGCGCCCACCAGGATAATCCAGAAAAATCACTTCATTTAGAGATCCTAAATTAATCACACCTGCAAAGTCCCTTTCGCCATGTGAGGCACTATCATTTTTTTTTTAATTTTGTTTATTTTAGAGAACGAGAGAGAGAGAAAGCACAGGCAGGGGTGGAGGGACAGAGGGAGAAGCAGACTCCCCACCAAGCAGAGAGCTGGACACGGGGCTCAATCTAGGACCCCAGGATCATGACCTGAGACATAGACAGATGCTTAACAGACTGAGCCACCCAGACACCCCGTGTAAGGCACCATACTCACAGGTTCTAGGGATTAGGATATGGACTCTTTGGGGGGTGGTGTTCGGCTTACTACACATTCCAAATCCCAGGGCAATCCCCAACTCCTGTCTAAGGCCAGGCCAAGTCCTCCATGAAATGTCCTACGTTCTGGCATCAAAGTGATGTGCTTAAGTGAGAAAGCTTGATGGTCGTCATGCCCTGCCCCTCCCTCATCTCAGCCACCCTCTGCTGCCCATGGAAACGTACCCATCTGCGGCCCGCCTCCTCCCGACATCTTTCTTTAATCTTTCTGTGACTTCATACTTGTCCAAAGATGGTCCCCATCCCTTTCGACTTTCCGTTGTTCCGTAGCAGCGCTGTATCTTTGTCCTGTTCCCAGGCGGACTTAAGAGGGGTCAACCGTACCATAACCATTGCAACAGCGTCAAGACCAGTGAGGACGGGGCTGGCCCCTTTAACTATTACTCTATTTTGTCTCCATTCTCGGGCAGATACCCCTCCCTCTCGAGGTTCCTGTTACCTTCTCTCTCTCCTCTCTGTCGTTTGTCAGTCTTTATTCCACATCACTGAAGGCTCACCAAAATCCTCCTGGACCTCAAGGGTGGAACTCCCAGCCCATCCTGCCCCCACTCCGTCCCTATTACAGATCCGGGGTGACCTTTCTAACTGGGAAATCTGAGCACTCTCACTCCCTGGCTTAAAGCCCTTCAATGACCCCTATGACCTACTGCTGAAAATCCCAATTTTAGGCCTGCATAGCCGACCCCTCATGAGGACAGCTTCCCCGTATATTCATCTTCTGCCTAGACTGAACTACCTCTTCCCTGAGCACTATGCTGTTCCATGTCTCTGCACATGCTGTTCCCACTTCATGCCATTGCTCCCCCCATTGGCTCCACAGTGCACCTGGTACACTCCTTACCCCTCAGGAGATCGCTCAGCATCACCAGCCGTCCCTGGTCTCTGCAGGCGGCAGTGATGCCTCCCCTGTTTCTCATAGACCCTTGTTCGCACTCCTTCGGTCTTCACATTAGACTCTCCCCTACTTTGTATATAATGTGTCCCTGGAAATGTTATAAAGGTGTATGTATAAAGACGAGGCAGAACACTTACACAAATCCTAAGGCAGGCTTTATTCCCTGACAGCTAGAAACAAAGTTCCTGATTTGACGTGATTGTCAAGCTCCTTTTAAGCCAGAGTCTTGTGCAAATTATACATGATTACTTAAACACATTAAAAGCGCCACTTAGGGGGCGCCTGGGTGGCTCAGTGGGTTAAGCCACTGCCTTCGGCTCAGGTCATGATCCCAGGTCCTGGGTTCAAGCCCCGCATTGGGCTTTCTGCTTGGCAGGGAGCCTGCTTCCTCCTCTCTCTCTGCCTGCCTCTCTGCCTACTTGTGATTTCTCTCTGTCAAATAAATAAATAAAATCTTAAAAAAAAAATAAAAATAAAAAAAATAAAAAAAATTAAAGCGCCACTTAGGCATTAAACATATACACTTAAATAATCTGTCTTTAAAAATAGGGCAAAAAGGAATAAATGCAAATATTGTGGGTTGTAGAACCTGATAGAAACATCTGCAAATTCCAGATGGGATATAATAAACATAATTTTAAATACGGAGCTCAGAAAGGAATAAAGGGAAATCCTAGTATACCAGAAATGAAGGCAAAACTACATCCAGGTTGTAAGCAGGTGAACAGTGGCTGCGTCTAACAGGGTGGGGTGAAGAGAAGGGTATAGAGGCCTTGGGCCCGTGAAGATCAGAGTTTGAGCTGACGCTTCATCCAGAGAAAGTCCTCTAAAGACCTCGACTTCAGAAAATACATTGTTCAGAAAAAATACACCCAACTCCAAAAGATGATGTGTTGGGTGGTCCTCAGGAAGCAGATGCTGAAACATAGTTTCAGACAACAGGACATTGTGCTGGCTTCAGCCACACACATACTGAAGTGCAGGACGTTTACTGCACAATGACGCTATAAATGGTAAAGGCAGAAGGAAGCAGGATTTTGCAGACAAAGTCTCAGAGCAGGACACAGACCTAACATCCATGGAAGGGAAGAAGAGTGCAAGCAGGTTTGGGCAGCAGGAACAAAACATACTTTGTGGTTCTGACAGAGTTTGAGCCAACCAAAGGATTCTAGAGCAAATAATTCGTTTGGGGAGTCCTGTGTTGAGCGGAAATGCCCAGACCCTCGCACTCTACCTGCTCCCTCACTGGTTGGTGCTGCCCAAGAACAGCATGGACTTAGCTTGAAAGCCAAGGCATTTCCTGAAGGCATTAATGACTGGAGCTGTGGGCTAACTGCATTCTTTGTAGCTGGACAGTAAATTCTGAAAGATCTGTGTGGCAGAACACCATGGCCGTCACAAATGACAAAAAGCTTATGCCTCGGGCTGGGCTCTGGGTGATGGCAGTGGGCAGGGCAGCATCATCATTAAGAATCTAAAACCACAGCTTGTACATCATGGAGGCTGGGATCCAAATTTACATTACCCACAGGGCTGGCCAATTGACATAAAACCTGGACAAGGGCCAATGAGAGCACTTATGGTTTCCGGCTGAGGAAATGCCAAAACAGGAGGAACTATCCCACAGTCCAGACCACGAGTCTGGCTCACTATAAGCTCACAATCACAAATTACAAAACCCACAAGGACACAGTCCACCATTAGTGAGACTACAACAAACACCGGGATCAAAATCTAAGAACCTGAATTCATGTACAGATTATTCAAGATAGCATGTAACATGGATAGTTTTATAATGTACCAAAAACTAACAGAGAGCAGAAAGTAGAAGAAGCAGCATGGGAAAAACCTGGTAAATAGAACAAATCAAACCTTAAGAAAAAGCAAGATACTATTAAAAAGAAAGTAACATTTGAAAAAAACAAAACAATTTCTGGAAATAAAAGTCACTGAAATTTTTAAAACTCAGCAGACTGTTTAAACAGTTGACCAAGACACAGCTGAAAAGAATTAGTGAAATGAGCTACAGATGAGAAAAATACCCAGAATGAAAGACAGAGAAAATCATGAATGGAGATATATGATATGTTTAAGAGCATAGACAAAAACACCTTCCATACACTTATCTAAACAGATTTTCTCATCTAGAAAGAAATAATTAAGAAATTAGGAGGAAATACATTTTTAAAAGAACGGCAGGCAATCTCCAAGACTTGGAAGACATAAATCCTCAAATTCAAGAGGCCCAAAGGTAAAGTCACACATTAAAAAAATTGTGGTGAAGGGCGCCTGGGTAGCTCAGTGGGTTAAAGCCTCTGCCTTCTGCTCTGGCCATGATCCCAGGGTCCTGGGATCGAGCCCCGCATCAGGCTCTCTGCTCAGCGGGGAGCCTGCTTCCCCCCGTCTCCTTGCCTGCCTCTCTGCCTACTTGTGATCTCTGTCTTTCAAATAAATAAATAAAATCTTTTTAAAAATTAAAAATAAATAAAAAATAAAAAAATCGTGGTGAAACTAGAACCACCAAAAACAAAAGGAAAATCCTAAAAGCTGCCAGAGAAAAAGACAGATTGACATGAAAGGAAAAGGAGTCAAAGAAGACTGTAGAATCTTCTAAGACAATAACAGAGGTCAGAAGACAATGAGCTAACACCTGCAAAGTGGTGAGGGGAAAACCGTCAACCTAGATTTTGTACCCTGCTCAATTATCGCACACAACCAATGCCAAATAAAGACGTTTGTTAGAAGATAAAAACTGAGAAGGAAGCAGTCATAGACCCTCACCGATAAACAACTGAGGACTGTCTTTGGGAAGAAGAAACTTAAACCCAGTACGGAGGAGGAGCAATCATAAGGAGAATCATGAGGGGGGGAACATAGTAAATATGGGTGTATATTAACATACGTGGACTTTGTAAAACAATAATAAAGATAAATTTGGAAGATACAAAACCAAGTATCTACGACACCGGACAGCGTGCAAGACAGAGCAGGAGGCCAGTGAAAGCATCCTGTGGTCCTTGTGATTTCCAGAGAAGGGCAATCATACATATTTGTAAGTCAATCAGACCTACTTAAATGTTCATAATAGGCCCTGAAAGAATAGGAGTAGAGTGGCTCCTAGCAGAGGGAGGGAGGGTGAATTAGGAAAACTTGATTCATCTAACAGACGGGGGGAAGGGGCAACGTTATGGTAAAGATCACAAAATAAGGTGACAGAAAAAAATCCAAATAGGTCTCTCTATTCACTATGAATAGAAAAATAAGTTCATCAGTCGAAACACACATTGTCAGGTTGTAAAGCTGAACAAAGATCCATCTCTATGCGTTGAAGTTGTAGTGAGAAATATCCGTTGGGGCATAAATCTTCTATTCTCCAGCGACGGCCCCGTGATTGCACATGTCAGCCCTCCTCTCAGTGGCTATTTGGTACCATGATGACATGTTGTCAAAAGTCCAAAATGTTTCATAACTTGCCCTCACCAGAAAAGTCTCATTCCGGCCTCAGTCTGAACCCTATTTGAACTTCAGTGGCAATCTCAGGCAGAACGCGTGTCCCCTCCACCCCAGTTCGGGCTCGATCTGTCTGGGGTCCCAGCAGCTTGGGGTGCAGAGAGCCACAAGGGCTAGTCCTCAAATCCTTCCTCCTTTCTCTCTACGGTCTTCCCACACTTCATCTGGATTCCAACTTGGGTCTTCACAAAGCCTCACTTTTGGCCAATGCATGGAGAGTTCCAGAAGGACATGAAGGAGGACATGCTCGTGTGTGTTGCCATAGAAACTTCAGTTTGGTTCCGCCTGGGATTGTGGGGCTCGACTGGTACAGTGGAGTCCAGGAGGGGGGATTGGGGTAGTACTCAGCTTTACCCTCAATTCCTCTGACATGGAGAAGCATTTCCAGAGGGATATCAAGAAATGTCTGCCCCTGACTCTGCCCAGAAATGGCCCCCCATGATGTGGTCTGTGGCATGTGGGCACCCCAGGGGTCCCCCACCTCCCACCTGCTGTGCTTCCGCTGCAAGAGGGCAAGGAAGTGGCTTGGGTCTTATATTGCTCCACTGGGGTTTGAGCGGAACTGGAGCAGAGTGGGACTAGCCCTTCCTTTTCCCTGTGATGTCTTTAAGCCTTCAATAATCTCTACATTAAAAGCCATCTGTGGGGGACGCCTGGGTGGCTCAGTTGGTTAAGCAGCTGCCTTCGGCTCAGGTCATGATCCCAGCGTCCTGGGATCGAGTCCCACATCGGGCTCCTTGCTTGGCGGGGAGCCTGCTTCTCCCTCTGCCTCTGCCTGCCATTCTGTCTGCCTGTGCTCGCTCTCTCTCCCTCTCTCTCTGACAAAAAAAAAAAAAAAAAAAAAAAAAGCCATCTGTGGGGCGCCTGGGTGTCTCAGTTGGTTAAGCGTCTGCCTTCGGCTCAGGTCATGATCCTAGGGTCCTGGGATCGAGTCCCACATCGGGCTCTCTGCTCTGTGGGGAATCTGCTTCTCCCTCTGCCTGCCTCTCCCCCTGTTTGTGCGCATTTGTTCTCTCTCTCTCTCTCTCTGTC